>NC_079873.1:25088949-25392348 GCF_023065955.2 Ursus arctos | reverse complement strand
TGCTGCTTACTAAGGCAATTGCTCGAGTATCATCTTCCACATTTTGCCCTTACATTGACATTTAATTACTCTGAGTTTGCACTAGGAAAATTAGGCATTGATTCCAAGTAATTGTAGAGGGTGGAAAAAGTTCTAAGAGCACTGTTCTGTATAGGTTGTAAAAGCAATATTAAATTCGGCACTTACCCTCACAGGAGAACTTAAAGGTATCATGAAGTAATAGAAAGGGTAAACACGCAACCGTGCATGTCCCATGGGAGATCCTTGGGAGCCTGTCCACTCTTCTCATGGATGGCTTTAATCCCTTTTCTCCTGGCTTTGCTTCTTTTCATGCAGATTCGTCAGACCCTTGCACAATTGAGAGGAAAGCCCGAAGAATTAGCGTGACGTCCAAAGTACAGGCAGACGTCCATGACACCCAGGCAGCAGCTGCTGAGGGTTCGTACTTGTGTGTCCGGATTTTGTGCACAAAGTCCAAAGACACGTGTTCGCCCATGGGGAGTTACCACCAGTAAAGGCCGACTTCGCCCCCCCCCCCCCTTTAAAAAATTACTCCCTCCAAGCACCTGGCTGGTTCAGTTGGTGGAGCTTGTGACTCTTATCTCGGGATTTTGAGTTTGAGCCCCACATTGGGTGTAGAGATTACTTTAAAAAAATCATTCTCTCTGCTGAGTTTCTAAGGCTGTGCTGTCCAATAGAAATATAACACAAGGCAGATACCGGAAGTAGTTAATGCAGTGGATGCAAAGTCGTACTTCAATATGGAGTCAATATAAAGTAGCGAGATATTTTACATTCTTGATTTCGTACAACATCTTTGCAAGCTGGTGTACAGTTTACACTTAGAGCACATCTCAGTTCACAGTGGTCACATTTCAAGTGGCCAGTAGTCACTATACTGGACAGATTGCTCTAATGATAGCATCTAGAAAACAAGGCCAAGTAATTAAATAACTTGGAGTGGGAAGTTATAAAATCCAGAACTTTCACTTTTCCGATGCTTCCTGAATTTTACCCTGGGATTCAGTTGAAATAAGGGTTCTAAAAATACTGTCTATGGATGTTTGAGTTTATGCAAGTAGGACTATGTAATATAAACAGTATTGGTGAAACTGTTGATTTTTGATATTTTTGAGGATGGTTATTTTTATGGAAATCTGGCCTATTAACCCATTTAAAAATAGTCTTTTTTTTTTAAGTTTATTTTTTTAGTTCTCTCTACACCCAGCGTGGAGCTTTGACTCATGACCCGAAGATCAAGAGTCACATGCTCTTCTCACTGAGCCAGCCAGGCGCCCCTAAAAATAATTAGTCTTGAAAAACGTACTGACTTCAGTTTTCATTTGTGTATAAATATGCATCTTTTAAGGTTTTTTTTTTTCTATGCGGCCTGAAATATTTTGCTTTTTAAACAGTCCATAAAAAGACAAGATTTTACAACTAAATCAAATGAAAACGGACATCCAAAATGTCTTTCGGGTTTTAGATGCTTCTAGTTAAACAGTACTTCCCTATGATGAGCAGTGTCTTACCAACAATAATTCTAACTTAGGCGCCTTTAAAATTTTTTGGATAAGTTACTTCAGAGTGACTTTATTCCAGATTACATCATTACGGTCCTGAGGGGACAACTGTGCCACCGCCAGACATGCCTCTTTGGCATAAAGGCA
The DNA here is from genome assembly GCF_023065955.2 of Ursus arctos. Lineage (NCBI taxonomy): Eukaryota > Metazoa > Chordata > Mammalia > Carnivora > Ursidae > Ursus > Ursus arctos. The sequence goes on along the minus strand of NC_079873.1, from coordinate 25,390,678 downwards.
GGAGAGGCTCTGACCACAGAGTAGAAGTTACCCTTTCCTAAGGAACAGCTACATCGCTAAAGGCAATCTCCGTCGAGAAGTGCCTCCCTGCTCCCAGAGAGCCTTGGGACTCAGCAGCAGAGAAGGGCGCTGACTGAAATCTAGGTAGCAGTCAGGTAACCCCCCTCCTCACTGGCTTCCCCTGCCCTCCCCCAGCGTCCTTCTTTTGTCTTCAGCTGCAGATGGTATTTTAAGCGGCAGCTTGGCCCCCTTTGGGGAGTTCGTTTTCCTAGGTCTCTGCCCTGTGTGAGGTACACATGCTAATGAACTTAGCTTCTTCTCTGTTAGTTTGTCTTTTATTACAGGGGGGGCTCAGGCAAGAATTCAGAAGGACAGAGGGGAAGTTGTTTCTACTTTGCGTACGGTAGCAGACAATGAGGAGGAGCCCCAAGTAGCCTGCGTTAGTTCGGTTAAAAGAGGTTGTGCGGTTACTTAGGGAGTTTAGAAAATAAAATTTAAGGCTAGGTTTGGAGTTCCACTTCATGAAGTAAAAGGTCGCCTGTTCCAGAAAAGTATAAAAGTGAGTTTTTAGAGCCTCTTTATTAAAAACCAACAGCAGTACGGTTTAAGTGTTCACCTTTTAGGAGATCAAAATACCCTGAAAACCAAAGAGTGTTGTAGGAGAGAGGACCTTTCTGGAAACGGCATGCAGAACACTTTTCCTCTAAAAGAAGGCTATAACAGTTAAATGTGCTTTTTATTCTTCCATATTGTACAAAAAAGAAAACTATCAAGTCTTTGTGTTTTGGAGTCATGAGCCAAAAGATACAAGGTGGGTGATAATGGTCACTCAGATTGCCAGTGGAGGCCAGAGAAACAAACCCATTTTCCTTTTTATAGTTCTAGGAATAGGTTGATGAACCCAGTGGTTTTCTATTCTACTGTAACGAACATCTCCTTCCTGTTTCCACCTGAGCCTTATTACCTGTTGTAAGGTTCGAGGTCTAAAACTCAGTTCTCTCTACGTCTTGGGGAATGTTCACACCAGCCATTGATCATGAAATACAAATGGCTAAGCACAAGCCGGCTCATTAATTTCCAGTGGAAGATAGACTGAACCCCAGATGGTAACTGATTAAAGCTTTACATCTTAGTTTCTTCTGTGACCCACTTAGGTAGGCTGCCTACCTTAGATCTTAATCTCATTTGCCGTTCACAGTGATGATCCATAGTTTTATAGGTAAATTCTCCCAGCCTCCTGGCCACACTCCAGGTTCCAGGGGGAATTCCACCCAGATATCGTTAGCCTCCTAGGCACTGCCGCCACTTTCAGTAGGGACTGCTCCTAAAAAGCAGGATTTATAAATTAACTATCAAAGCAAAGAGCCTTTTTTGAGCTCAGGGCCAGAGGGATGAGAATCTAGGAGGAATCTAAGTTTCAAGTATTTTTTGTTAAAGATTTTATTTATTTGACAGAGAGCACAAGCACGGGGAGCAGCAGGCAGTGGGAGAAGGAGGCTTCCCGCTGAGCAGAGAGCCCGACATGGGGGGCTCGATCCCAGGACCCTGGGATCATGACCCGAGCCGAAGGCAGACACTTAACCCACCGAGCCACCCAAGTTTAAAGGATTTTTAAAGAAAACCCTGAGGACCAAGGCGCCTGGGTGGCTCAGTCAGTTAAGCCCCTGCCTTCCACTCAGGTCATGATCCCAGCATCCTGGGATCTTGTGAGGCTCAGGCTCCCTGTTCGTCCTCTCCTTCTGCCTCCCCCACCCCCCGCTCGTGCTTTTTCAAATAAAATCTTAAAAAAAAAGGGGCGCCTGGGTAGCGCAGTCGTTAAAGCGTCTGCCTTCGGCTCAGGGCGTGATCCTGGCGATCCGGGATCGAGTCCCACATCAGGCTCCTCCGCTGGGAGCCTGCTTCTTCCTCTCCCACTCCCCCTGCTGTGTTCCCTCTCTCGCTGGCTGTCTCTCTGTCACATAAATAAATAAAATCTTTAAAAAAAAAAAAAAAATCCTGAGGACCCACCCAAGGTTGCGAGCATTTTATATTGCTAGATATAGACATGTTTAAAAAACTGTCTGAAAGACCTCGTAATGACAAAAAAATCTGAGAATAAAAAACAATCACACTGAATGAATTTAGCTTTCATGAATAACTGTAGAGTGTCTCTCTTTTAACCATTCTGGGAGCAACTTAGGAACCGTTGCTGTCACTGTGAACATTATCAAACAACACATGTACACTGTAATGCTGCGGGTCTCCTGGAAGGAGGCCGACATCCCAGCGGATGTTGAATACAGTGTGGCCACGACTCCGAGGGGGCGTGTCCTGGGACGCTGAAGTCGTGGGGGGCGCAGAATTTCATATGCTGGGTGACATTTCTCCTTCTGTTCATTTGGCTAGAATACAGCATAACCACTGTCTGTGGGTAATGAATGAGGAAGGTGATCTATCTAGGACCTCTGTTTATCTTCTTCAACCAAGTACAGTTTGTATCATAAACTTCCTGTTCTAGTAGCTATGGATGACGTTCATTGGCTTTCACCTTAGGTCAAGTAAGAAACTTTTTTTGGTAATTTTTCAGTTTTGATTATACTTGGAAGAATTCAGTCTCTTTTTCTCTCTTGATCCTCACTTCCCTCAGAGCATCTAACTGGCTCCACACAGAGTCCCCGGACACAAGCCCGCGACGAAGACTATGAGGGGGCCCCGTGGAATTGTGATAGCTGCACCTTCCTGAACCACCCTGCGCTGAACCGCTGTGAGCAGTGCGAGATGCCGCGGTACACTTGAACTCCCAAGAGTCCACGTCGACCTGCCAGAGAAACCAGGAGCACCCACTAGAAGAAAAGGAAACCTTGGGAGTCTGTTCCGCCGGGGGAGGAGCAGCACCCCTGGAGGGCTCGCGCTCACTCAAGAAAAACAGGGAGTTCTCTTTGTTTCGTGCTTTCGTTTTTTCCTTTCTTAACTCATTGCAGAGTGCGATAGAAAGGGATACTTGAAACTGGGAAGGGATTCACTCCTGAAGGAATGTACACAGAGAAGTCAAGAGCTCTTCTGTGGAAGCCCAGTTGTTCAAGTTCCTGCTGAGCGGCCCTTACTTTATAAACTAGAACTTGAAATCATGTGTTACAGTGTACGCAGACAAACTGTGAATTCCCAGAGCAGACTTACCTGGTCACAGCTCTCTGGAAAACCAAGGTTCCCCATGCTTCTTCCCGCTGTTTCCTACTGAAGAGAAGGACAGGAAAAAGCACCCAGAATATGACTTTTTTTTTTTTTTGGGGCAAAATAATAAGGGTATTTGTAATTGCTGCTTTTTTCAGAGGTAATTTCAAACACACACAGTGGCTTAAAATGTGATTTGTAGCAGTCAGGAATGAGGCATATTGTGCCCTTCATTCAAAAGTACAATCAGAAGTGATAAGATCCCTTTTAGTTGTACAATAATTCAATTCATCAAGCTAAAGCAACACTGGTAACTAAGACCTAATTATGTCACATAATAAATTAATTTTTATGTTACTGCATGCTTTTATTAGGCCATTGGCTTTAAAAATAACAAGTCCTTACCAAGTACGATTTTATGAATGACCTTCTCGTAAAACTGCGCTTTGCCAATAGCACAGTGAATGTATGCCAAATGTAAATCCATTCCAGAATCCATTCGGAAATCTTGAGCTCAGCTGTGGTTCTGTAAGAAATGTTTGCAGTCCATAGGGCCTTTTTTTTTTTCCTCCTTCCAATTTTGTGATGCATTCACGATGTTTACAGCACAGCGTTTTGTGCCAGAATCCTTCCTTAGCTGAAAAAAAAAAAAAAAAAGAATCAACATTAGCTGTTCAGTACAGATTGATTTGTACATGTTAATAAACCAGTGTGAAGGAAATTGCAGTTGGCCAAGGTCATAAAGTTGTACACTGCGTTACTTGGGAGGAAGAGAAGGCTAGTCAAGAAACAGGATTCAGAGAAAGGTGAACGCAAAGGACTTTAAAACTAAGAACTGTTTCAACTTAACATACTGTATTCAGAGATAATACTGAGTTTGTTCAAGTAGTTCAGGTGATACTAAAGCACTCTTTGTTTATGAAACCCCAACTTTAGGGCATGAATAACTGAAGAGATAAAATCAAGTGACTCACTAGGGTGCACCACTGGAAAATTATTAATAGGACATTTAATTAAGGTCTCTATCACTGTTGAATTTCCTTTCTAGCTCAGAATTGGATTTTGGAATCTTCCCGTTATTTGGGTGAAAATAAACAGCAATAAAAGCAGTGGGGCTTCTAATCCTAAAGGATTTTACCAGAGGTTTTAACTTGAGGACTATCCACTCTCCCATACTGTGTGCCCTGCTGCGCGTGCGTGCACACACACTCTCACACTCGCACAGACTCTTGAAGCCGTCATTGTATTCTACTTTAGAAGTGATATCTGGCAGATCTGGAAAAACAAGCTGCACTTAATAGTATAATGAAACCAAAAGCTTAATAACCCATCATTTTCCATCAAAATCATCTAATTTCACACTCGACCTACAGCTTTGAAAAGGTGGTTTTTTTCCCCTAGGTGGAAAATCCCCCCCCCCTAAAATATCCACTTGTCTCACAAAAGTATGCATGGCTATGTGATGACACTGATAAAACATCTCTCATAAAACTGTGGCAAAACTGTGAAAATAATGGTGAGAAAACAGATGGGCTTAAAAGCATTGACCTGAAAACTGCATTCTTTAAAGGTTTCTGTGACGCTGGTATCTGTCAGTCTCCAGTCGCCATCTCTCAGTCCTGCTATTCTGTAATACGCCAATGCCTTCACCTCTGTATGGTTTCGTATCTCTTTAGTGATGACCAACCCCACTTGGTGTTAAATAACAATTTAGGGGCAAACTATATATACTGCTTGGTGTTCTAGCTAAAGGTTTACCAGTATTCTTAGATCTGCTGAAGCGGCAGCAGTTAACTTGGCACTTGTCGGTTGAGAATGAAAGTAGCATGTATGGAAACAGTCGGATGCTTTATTAAAACCATGTAGATGACTTTACAACTATTGCATGAACACACATCCAGGTTAATAAGCTGTTCTCATACAGTAGATGCATGGTTCCAGTCCTTTGGTGATCTATCTAGTAAATCATTGTTTTCACCTGCCAGGAAAAAGCAGCAACCAGTCTGATAGGTGTAGAGGGTGGGGTAGGAGACATCAGAGCTGGATTTTAAAGACGTTTCGTCTGTGTTCATTTCTGGTTGTGCAGAAGTTTCATACGCCAACATAGGCTGTATGCAGTTTTTAAAGTAAGCAAAATTGTTTTACACGGACAAATTTGGTGTGCTTAACTGTGTCCCCTGTATATACTTCTTGCCCGTGACCGCTTTAAGCAAGGCTTCCGTCCGCTTTCAAGGTGCCTTTTCAAAAGGATCTCCTAGTCAGCTGGACGTGCGCGTGCGGCCGGCCTCGCGGCGGGGGACAGGAGACGGGCGGTGCCGTCTGCTGCGGTACTCCGGCTCTTTGGGTCCGTTGGTGCACTTCGTGTTTCTAGTAAACTTAAAACGACTAGTTTGATTATCTGGTAACATAGGCCTGACGATACATGTCACACTATTTCATGGTTTTGTAAACTGGGTTTTTAGAAAGCACATTCGTTGTTTTGTTAAAAGTACATCGCCCCTTAACTTTTGGACTAGGTCTGAAGAGTTTCAAGTGGGAGTGGAGGAGCCAGAAACTTTCTAAGCATTGTCAGATGTTTGGAATTGATAATGACCTTGTACGCGAGAGCAAAAGGCAGGGGGTTTTAAAGAAACAGAAGAACTGCGTTGTAGAAAAGGTAGTTTTAAAGAAGACAAAGGATGATGGGGAAAGTGTTGCTAATTTGTTTATTTCCCTGAACGAAATGGGAAGTGTGATGAGCAGTTTAATTTTTAAGGAGCTGGTCTCGATTTTAGTACTTTTTAATTATTAAAAAAAATTGTTTCCGTAAATTTTGTCATTGTTTTGTCCCCGTTATTGAGGGTTCATATCCAACTTTCTGTGGCAACTCCGTTTTATATAGTATTTTAAAAGGTAACTGTAATGTCTTTGACAGTATAAACAAAAAGCAAGGATATAAGGCATAGAAAATTTGTCCTTTGAAATTATCAGTGATGTATCCTGGAATGTGAAGATGTTCCTTCATAAATTTGATTTAATATTGTAACCACTGTTCAGACTTTGAATGAATCCATGTTACAGTGTGTGTCTGTATATTGGTCGAGCAAGAAAAATGACCATTGAAATGTTACTATAAAAAATCAGAATAAATTGGGCACTGTCTGTTGCACCACTACTGTATCTTTTTGAAAGAATTAACAGTATTTTCTTATTGTAAAAGTTAATTCTGATGATGTTTTCACATGCACTAGACCTGCATTTTTTTTCTTTATTATTTGCATCCCCAAATATTTAATACAAGTAGATTTTGCATGGCTTGGGCATTCAGAGATTAATAGGATGATGACTCGATCTTAGTTTCTAAAGCCATGAAAAGTTGCTTTGAGACTGAACAATTCTGAATTCTTATTTATAATGACACCCAATGTCCATGTTTCCCTACTGTAAAAGAATTGATCAGTTTCTTCATTAAAACAGCAAGAACTTATTAAATCTTGTAAATACCATGTTTCTTTTAGATTTCTGTGTATGCTGTGAATCATTATTTTGAGGTGAAATTGTACAAAGGCATTTTAAAAGGCTATGCATGCATCGTACTTCCAAACAGTACATATTCGGAAAGTCAAAGATTCCTGCAAAATAAATTAATAAACTAAAAGCAAACACTACATTCTGCATCTTTTCTGTGTAGTTAGAAATGATTTATAGCATCAAACTAGTCCACCACATAATTTTCTAGACTGAAATACGCTGTCTCAAAAACGTAATCTTCCATATTTCTGTTCCCCTATTAGAATGCGTTGTAATGTTAGATTTGGGGTATTAAGTGTACATGAACTTTAAAAATTGGGTAGAAGGATATATAAGCAAATTTTATGAAAACAGTGGAATACGTGAGGAACTTAAATAATGAGTAATTTTAATTTTTTTCTTTATCATTTGTAGCTACAGTTGACCCTTGAACAATACGGGTTTGGACTGCATAGATCCACTTATGTGTGGGTTGTGATAGTGCAGTACAGTACTACAGATGTGTTTTGTCTTATGATTTTCCTTATACTTCTTTTCTCTAGCGTGCTTTAGTGAAGCAATACAGTATATGATACATAAAACATATAAAATATGTGGTGAATGACTATTTATCTGTAAGGTTTCCAGTCAACATTAGACTCTTAAGTTTTGGGGACCCAAAAGTTACATGCAGATTTACAACCGTGCACTGCTTCAGTGCCCGCTAACCCCCATGTTGTTCAAGGGTCACCTGTTGTTCTTCCAAGACAAATTGTCCAAGGCCTTGACCCTCATCTTGCTAGAGTCTGTAGTCAGCCTTCCAACATTTGCACAGCAACCAGCACAGATGAATTCTAGTAGCTAGCCTTTTCAGGGAGTAAGCATATTTGAAGTCAAAACAATTTCTGTGTTCTTTTAATCTATGAAAATTCATACACCCAAATACAAAAAGAATTGTAGAATGATCCTTCATTTGCTCATTACCTGGCTTCCAAAATTATCCCTCTATAAGCAATTGTATTTCATCTGCATTCTCATTTCCCCCACGCTCTGATTATTTTGAAACAAATCCCAGGCATCATAGCAATTCATCTATAAACTTTTTTTTTTTTTAACATAAGCACCATATACTCCTATCGCACCTTACAAAACATTATCATATATCCTGTGTTAAATTTTCCAAGTAGCTTTTTTTTTTTTCCCATAGGTCTCATTAGGGTCTGAGGAGAATTCTTGAAATTGTTGTGCCTTACACCTTGAAGCTACACAAGTGTTTTCTCTCCATATCTAAAATCATAAAGAAACTTTCCCTCATTAATATTTGGTTACTTCCCCACCACATCTTACAGTAAGTAAAGTAATGCATAGAAAGAAAATCCAAGACAACTTTAAAAACAGTTGGCGGACTATTTTTCTTATTCCCCTGCTCCCTTTCTTATGAGGCATCTGTGAGACCTACATGATCGCCCTATAATCCCATAATCTTTATCATTATTTCTCTATAGGTATTGAGTCGCCCAGTTTTCCATACAGGAGTCTGGGGCACTGTTGGGTGCAGGGTGTTTGTCTCCCACCTGCATTCCCCCAAAGACTTCCTATTTAACTTTGCTCTGTTGGCCTTTTCCTAGGATGCTGTCCCGGCCATGTTTTGTGATGGGGTTTCAAAGGTTTTAATGGGATAGAGAGTATGTGGGTGATATTATGGTTCACCAGTTCCAGGTTCTGCTATCAGGCAAACCACCTCCCTTTTTCCTGCCTCTTGGAATTTGATGGGTATGCTTCTGACTGCCCTTTCTTGACATTCCGGTGGTTAAATACAGAGTGCGGGGAAAATCGGGTCCTTTTCACACAGCCTTGCTTCCTCAAGTTTTGCGTTGTGGTTTGGGAACAAAGTGCTCATTATTCTAGATTACTTTGCTTGGTTTTGACTTACTTGTGCCTTAATTCTCTTGGGGACCCAGGTAGTTTCAGGGAGTACAACTGCAGTGGTCAAGAACCACTTATATTTATAGCCTTTTAAAAATCCCATCTTCCAATTTTGATTTCTTATAAATCACTAAGAATAAATAGTCTGCCCTGGGTAGGTTAGGCCTAATTAAAAAAAAAAAAGATCTTTGGGTTAAGCCTAATTGAAATTGCTTGCATTCCTTATACACTTAGGCAAGGAATCAAACAGTCACACGTGGCAGGGGAACTCCTATTTTAAGATTACGATTAAAGTTTCCCTTTCCAAGTTCTAAAATAACTAATGAAAACATCTTTAATGGTTGGAGAACAGGAAACGATGTTCTGGGGGTCAGAAATGACAAGGTACAGCTGGGGACATACTGAAGGCAGTAGCAACCAGGATCAGCAAGGCCACAGTTCCCGTCACCAATGAAGGTCATCAAGGAAATCTACAGAGCACATCTATGGGACTCCCCAAGAGAGCCTGTGAAGACCCCCCAGCTCTGGGCAGCAGAAAAACGCAAGAATAAGTGTGCTGGACAAGAAGCACTGAGACTGTGGCTTTTCTCTTTGTCTCACTTGCACCATGGTTTCATTCAATAAGCAAGGCCGTTAAGGCAGTAGTTTGGCCAGGTAACTTCCAGCTACCACAAGGAACATGGAGGAAAAATGGGCTTCGCCTAGCTGAGGATTCCAAGGAACAATTTTCAACTTCCCCGGAGGTACGGTACCTAAAGCAGTGCCCGCTGGTTCTTGCTTTACCGAATGGCTACAAACAAAGGGTCAGCTGAACATGCACTTTCCCTGTCTTTCCTGCGCTCTGTCATCAAGCAGTTTCTCATCGAGGAAAACCCACAGGAAAAAGTACAAAGCTTTAGCTTTTTCATTAAGGATTAAAAGATCTGAGCACTGGGATCCACATAATCTTTTTAAAGATTCCTTAAGAATCAGTCAATGGGTGAAAAGATTTAGCATCCTAAAAGAAAGACCGCATCCTACAGAATCAGAGCAAAAAACTTTAATTTCTAATTTTAATTCCAAACAAGATTTACAGGGATGTGATACACTCTCAGAAAGGATCAATCAGATCAAAAAATGGTTTCCTTCAAATGAAAACTGGTTTTACAAAATCCTGAACTACAAATACAGGTAGTGAAACTTAAGAAACGTGAGTCAATAGAAAATTATTCTAGAATTCAGAAGAAAGATGAAGCTAACACCACAAATACGAAATCTAGATCTAGGAGAATTAAAAAAGAAGAAATGACACAACAAATAGGAGAGAAGCAACAAATAAAATAGAAACATGGTGGGAGTGTTAAAAAAAATAGTACCTACAAACAAAAGTGACATCAGAATTCTGCATTTCTGCTAAACTTGAACAGAACTCTGAGAATGCAAAGCAAATAGTATTAGAATCAGCTTAATGAAACCTCCATGTAATAAATTTATCCCATATGAACTAAATGTTCTTTCAAAACAAACATTTACCAAAAAAAAAAAAAAAAATCCAGAAAACTGCCGGTTTGGGGTTTTTGTTTTTGTTTTTTAAAGATTTTATTTATTTATTTGACAGAGAGAGACAGAGAGGGAACACAGGCAGGGGGAGTGGGAGAGGAAGAAGCAGGCTCCCAGTGGAGCAGGGAGCCCGATGCAGGGCTCGATCCCAGGACCCTGGGATCACGCCCTGAGTGGAAGGCAGACGCTTAACAACTGAGCCACCCAGGTGCCCCAAAACTGCAGTTTTTAAAGCAATTATATAGGCCACATTTTTCTGACAGCAAAACATTAAATCTACAAACAAATCAAGCCGCCAGAAAGAAAACTAAAAAACTCTTTGAAATAACTTTTGACTAAAAACTGGAATTAAGAATCAGATTTAGTTCAGGCAAATCCTTAACAAGGGGCATTAGCAAAGATATTACCTGACACTAAAAAGAAGGCTTTCAACTCCCAGAAAACAGGACAGAATAAAACAGTACAGTATCTGTGTTTTAGAGTATATCTTTTTAAAAAATTTCTACATGCAGATAAATTGTCTGCACCTGTAAGAGAACAAGTTGCACAAAGAAATGATAATGCAGAACCCCATGAAATACATTTCCGGCACAGGATGTCTTTGTGCCAACTCAAACAGTGAAAGAGAAATGTGGAAAATCGCAGCTCAACTATACTCTGAAAGAACGTGCTGTATCTAATACGGCTAGTGTCAAGAATCCTGATGGAGAGCGCGCCAGGAAAAAGCTGAATCAGAGAGCGAGGTTTCCCCGCTATCCAGAAGTCCAGCATCCCTATGAAAGCTTCTATAAGCTGAAATGGCATAAAGGGAAGAAGCAGTCACCATTAATTCATATGAGACCGTTTTTGAGCACTCCCAGACCCAAAAATAACCTCTTTTAAGGTTTTTCTGATACCTTAGGACACATCTTGCTAATAGATACACACGCACGTATATGTATATGTGTACGTATATGTGTATGTATGTATCAGGATCAAGCGCAGAGGCTCACAGAGTTCAAAGCTATGGCGGCTTGATGCTGAGACGCTCAGTGCGGTTCCCAGGGAGGACGCTTGGTGGGGCCCCTCTCACCACTCGGGTCGCGTGCTGCTCAACATCTTTCATTTTCTGCCTTTTTTGGTAAAAATTAGTCCTCTTCCGATTTCTTTTGGTTAGCAAAACCATGTATGAATGCAAGTCTTTTGTAAAAGCAAAGTGGTGTATCACAAACTTTTGAGGGGCCAGATACACCCATATCCCAAGGCCAGGCTGCTGTGGAACATACACGGATAAGTGTTTCTACAAGCCAAGAGCTTGGGAAGGTATGTGAGTGTCTATGTAGGAGTCCAGCTCTACCGCTGCCACGTGTGTGGAAAGATACTCACCCGCGTAGCCGGCTGAAAACTCATGTAATGAGCCCTCCAGGTAAGAAGCCATACCAAAGTGAAGTATGCGATAAAGGCTGTGCCAAAATGCCGGCTATTCATCCACAGTCACAAGCATTCTGGTGAGAAAACCACTATCAATGTGAGGCATGTGGTTTACAATTTACAACTTCTTGTAGTCTCAAAATTCACACAGGGACCTACAGCAGAAAGAAGCCAGCATACTGACCTATCTGGTCATAGGAAAACTGCAGGAAAGTCTTACATGTGTCATATCCATGAACAGGCACCTGTCTCTCATTTTCCCGTCACACGCACTTAAGGAAACATATGGGAGAAACCCACAAATAGGTGGTTATCTGCAGAAGAACTTCGGCTCAACAGCAACTGCTGAGCTCATCAGTAAGAAGAGCTGGACTGAGGGGAAGATGCACAGGAGGAGGGTCCGAAGCCCATCTCATCCCACGGACACAGTGAGGCAAACAGGTGCAACCACGCCACTAACTCTGAAGATGACCTCAAGACTGGCGGAACAGATCTTCTGGCTAATTGCAGAGAAGAGGCCACATCCAGAAAACAGGAAGGCAAAGATGCAGCTGGGAACCAAATCCCAGGTAAGACTGACCACAGGCAGGAGAAACACTGCAAGCCCACAGAAACAGGAAGATGAGACCCCACCCCCGGCACTGGGGACCCACTGGGAAGACGAGTCCCCTCGCTTTGAAAACCTATTGGGTTTAATTTGGGGAGCTTTGAACACCGGCGGGCTCACCTTCAGGAGAGCAGGGAGGCAATAGGAACCGGAGTCCCTGCCCTTCAAGAGTCAGAATAAGTGCACCCAAGACACAGCACCTAAGCAGCGGTGTGAAACTGCCTGGGGTACTTGTGAAGGAGATTTATTGACTAATCGTAGAACATGTGCTGGAGGGGCAGGGATTTCAGGTATCTCCGGGAAGAAAAAAGCTGGTAGGCACCATTTCTTGTCCACTCCCCCAGCCTAGAGAGCTCTCCCATCTCTCTTGCTAGTAGCACATGTCCTGCCCCAGGATTCCCTCGCAGACTCACTCCATCCAACCCACCTGCGAGAGCGAATGTCCCCCCAAAGCACCTCCTGCCCTACCACACCCCACAGGCAGCCTAAGCAGGGACCAGTGCCACTCTAAAGTGACTCCTGCCCTGGGGAGAGGTGGGGATAACCCCCCCCCCCAAGTTTCAGCAACACTGCCTCTTAGCTGGCTGCACAGGAAGTAAACCTTGACCTTGGGTGCACCTTTAGCTGTGGCCCAGAGGCTAATTACAGACATCCTGGCTGACTGCCAGCCCTGCCCACCAAAGAGCTCGCAGTGGCCTCAGACCTCTCAACAATGCAGAGACCAAACCCTGCCCCGTGCTCCCACAGCAGGCAAAGGAGCTCATTGCAGCTGGCTCAGCTAAAGATAACCCATGGCTCAGCTCCAACAGTAGTGTTTATGTATCCCACAGAGTGCATACCCCTTGGAGCACCTAATTCTGGCGATCTGGGGGGTGGGGTGGGGGACTGTGCTACAGGTTGCCACAGGACCTGCCACACAAGGCCACTACTTTCAAGAAACCAACAAAGAAACTAAGACAACATAGAGGAATCTCTGCAAAATTAAAGAACAAGACAAAATCAGAGTGAAGAGCAAAATGAAATGGAGATAAACAATATGCTTGATAAAATTCAGAGTAATAGTCATCAAGATACTCAGTGGACTTGAGAAAAGGGTGGGAAATATCAGTGAGAATTTCAATCAGGAGATAGAAAGTATAAAGAACCAGTCAGAGATGAAGAATTCAATAAATGAAATAAAAATACATTGAAAGGAATTAATAACAAATTAGAGGAGGCAGAAAAACAGATCAGCAATTGGAAGACAGAGTAATAGAAATCAACCAAGCTAAAGAGCAAATGGGAAAAGAAGAATAAAAAATGGCAGTAGGTTGAATGAACTCAGCAAATCATCAAGCATGTAACCTTTGCATTATAGAGGTGCCAGAAAGAGGAGAGAGAAGAGGGCAGAAAACTTATTTGAAGAAAAAATAGCTGAAAACTTTACTAATCACTGGGGAAGGAAAAGCACAACCAGATCCAAGAGGCAGGGAAAGCCCTCAACAACATCCATCCAAGGAGGTCCACACCAAGACACGTAATAATTAAAATGGCAAAAAGTAATGATGAAGAGAGAACTTTACAAGTAGTAAGAGAAAAGGAAAACTTAGTTACATACAAGGGAAATCCCATAAGGCTATAGGCTGATTTTATCAGCAAAAACTTCGCAGGCCAGAAGGGTATTGCAGGATATATTCAAAGTGCTGAAGGGAAAATACCTACAACCAAGAATACTCTTCCCAGGAAGGTTATCATTCCCAATTGAAGGAGAGAGAAAAACTTTCCCAGACAAACAAAAGTTGAAGGAGTGTATCTCCACTAATCCAGCCTTTCAAGAAATATTAAAGGAAATTCTTTAAGTGTAAAGAAAAGTCTATAATGAGAAGAAAATTGGGAAAGGAAAGAATTTTATAGGTAAAAGCAAAGACATAGTAAAAGTATTAATCACTTATAAAGCTAATATGGAGGATAAAACACCAAAATAGCAAAATCAATGATATCTACAAAATATAGTCAAGGAATACACAAAAGAAAAAGAAAATATGACATCATCCATGGAAAATGAGGAGGGGGGAGTAAAATGTATTTTTAGAACATGTTCAAACTTAAGTGATCAGCAACTTAGTATAGGGTGCTATACATATAAGATGTTACGCGTGAGCCTAATGGTAGCCACAATAAAAACCTGTAATACATACAAAAAAAGAGAAAGGAATCCAAACATAAAGAAAGCTACAAGGGAGAAGAACAAGAGAAGAAAAAACTAAAAGAGAAGAACTACAAAAACAACCAGAAAGGGGTGTCTGACTGGCTCAGTCAATAGAACATAGGAGTCTGGATCTTGGGGTCATGAGTTCAAGCCCCACATTGGGTGTGGACCTTGCTCTCTCTCTGTCTCTCTCTCTCTCTCTCTCTCTCTCTCTCACACACACACACACACACACACACACCAGAAAAATTAACAAAATGGCAATAAGTAAAATCTATCGATAATTATTTTTCTTAAGTCTACATTTATTTTTTTGAGGCATAAAGAGAGCAAGTGAGTGGGAGGGAGGGGCAGAGGGAGAAGGAGAGAAAGAATCTTAAGCAGGCACCACTCCTGATGCAGGGCTTAATCTCGTGACCCTGAGATCATGACCTGAGCCAAAATCAAGAGTCAGGTGTTTAACTGACTGAGCCACCCAGATGCCCCAATAATTACTTTACGTGTAAAGGGACTAAATGCTCCAATCAAAACACTGAGTAGATAAGAAAAACAGCACCCATCTATATGCTGGCTACAAGAGACTCACTACACACCTAAAGACACATAGACTGAAAGCGTAAGGTTGGAAAAACATGTACCATACAAATGGAAGTGGAAAAAAAAAGTTGGGGTAACAATACTTCAGATACAAAAAAGGCTTTAAAACAAAGACTAGGAGTGCCGGGGTGGCTCAACTGGTTAAGTAGTGGACTCTTGATTTCAGCTCAGGTCATGATCTCAGGGTCTTGAGATCAAGCCCTGTGTTGGGCTCCAAGCTCAGTGGGGAGTCTGCTTCAGAATTCTCCCCCTGCTTGCCCTCTCTCTAAAATAAATAATCTTTTTTTTAACAATTTTATTTATTTGACACATAAGCAGGGGGAGCAGCAGGCAGAAGGAGAGGGAGAAGAAGCCTCCCTGCTGAGCAGGAAGCAGGATGTGGGGCTCCATCCCAGGACCCCGGGATCATGACCTGAGCCAAAGGCAGACGCTTAACCGACTGAGGCACCCAGGTGCCCCTAAAATAAATAATCTTAAAAAAATACAACAAAGATTAATAACAGAAAAAAAGAAGGGCATTATGTAATGACAGAAATATCGATCCATATACCCAACACAGTAGCACCTATATACATAAAGCACCCTTTAACAGACGTAAAAGGAGACAGTGGAAGTAACAGAATAACAGTAGGGGACTTTCATACCCCACTTAGATCAGTGGACAGATCATCCCAACAGAACATCAAGGAAACAGTGGCTTTGAATGAGACATTAGACCAGATGGATCCAACAGATACATACGGACACTCCATCCCCAAAACAACAGAATACACATTCTTTTCAAGTGCACATAGAAGATTCTCCAGGGTGGATCATATATTAGGACATAAAACAAGGCTCAATAAATGTAAGAAGCCTGCAATTATATCAAGGATCTTTTGCAACCACAATAGTCTTACACTAGAAATAAATTACATAGAGAATCAATTTCTACAGGATGAAACTAGAAATCAAATCTGGAGAAAATGCAAATTCATGCAGGTTGAACAACATGCTACTCAACAACAAATGGGCCAAACATGAAACCAAAAAGGAATTTTACAAAATACGTGGAGACGAATGATAATGAAAACACAAGGGTCCAAAATCTGTGGGATGCAGCAAAAGCTGTTCTAAGAGGAAACTTGAAAGCAATAAAGGTCTATCTTAAGTAACAAGAAAAATCTCAAACAACCTAACCTTACACCTAAAGGACCTAGAAAAAGAAGAATAAAACGCAGAGCTAGTATAAGGAAGGAAATAATAAAAATTGAGTGGAAGTAAATGCAATACAAACTAAAAAACAATAGAAAAGATCAATGAACCCAAGAGCTGTGTCTTTGAATGGATGAACAACTGATAAACCTTTAGCCAGGCTCATCAAGAAAAAAAAGGAGAGGACTGAAATCAGAAATAAAGGTGAAGAAATAACAATGGACATCAAGAAATACAAAGGATTTTAAGAGAATTTCATGAAAAATTATATGCTAACAAATCGGACAACCTAGAAGAAATGGGTTAATTCCTAGATACATACTATCTTTCAAAAGCAAATCAGGGAGAAATAGACAATCTGAACAGACCAATTACTAAGAATGAAATTAGACAATCTGAACAGACCAATTACTAATAATGAAATTGAATCAGCAATCCAAAACTCCCAAAAAACGAAAGCTCAGGACCAAATGCATTCACAGGTGAATTCTAGCAAATATATAAAAAAAGAATACCTACTCTTCTCAAATAATTCCAAAAAATAAGAGAGGAAGGAAATTTCCAAATTCATTCTACAAGGCCATCAGTACCCTGATACTGAAACCAGAGACATTACAAAAAGGAAAACTGCAGACCAGTATCTCAGGTAAACATAGATGCAAAAAATCCTCAATGAGATATTAGGAAACTTAATTCAATAATACATTAAAAAAATCATTCACCAAGATCCAGTAGGATTGATTCCAGGGATGCGAAGGTGGTTCATAATTCATAATTCAATGAATGTGATACATTAACAAGAGGAAAGATAAACACCATATAACCATCTTAGTAGACGCAGAAAAAGCAACATATATTCATGACAAAAACCTCAAGAAAATGGGTTTAGAGAGAATATGTTTTAATATGGTAAAGTCTATATTAGAATCGTTATTGATAATGGGCATGTAAGAATTTCATAGTCACAACTGTCAAGAAGTCTAAGGAAGAATAAAGAGGTGATGTGAGATGGGAATATCTTGATTTAAAATCTGTGAGACACAATTACATGATCGACACAGAGAATAAAGAAAATTGTACCTTTCCTAACTTGCCAAGTCTTGTTGATTATACTCATTTTTAAAAATGTGATAAAGAAGTTATTTGGGAACCAAAAAGTTAGAATCTCTGATGTTTTATCTAAGAACATTTTCATTTTAGAAGGAACATTTGGGGGCGCCTGGGTGGCGCAGTTGTTAAGCGTCTGCCTTCGGCTCAGGGCGTTATGGGATCGAGCCCCACATCAGGCTCCTCCGCTATGAGCCTGCTTCTTCCTCTCCCACTCCCCCTGCTTGTGTTCCCTCTCTCGCTGGGTGTCTCTAACTCTTCAAAAAAATTAAAATAAAATCTTTAAAAAAAAAAAAAAGGAAAATTTGCACCAAGGAGTAAAAAATTCCTTAAGGAGTAAAAATTTAATAAATAAATAAATAAATCTGTCTTTCTATCCCATCAATATGTTAGTTTCCAAGAACAAATATGAATTAGTCTCAGGATCAATGTTTAGGTACAAAGAACACAAGTTTAACTTCCAAAGAGCCACAATGAATGAAGCACTATATTCACTCCTCCATTTGTGTTTATTCTCTGAAATAACCATATTCCTCTAATAATAAGCACACATGCCGTGTGTGTGTGTGTGTGTGTGTGTGTAGTGCCACACAAATTTCTATGACACGGTTTTGTACTTGTTTTAGCAGGAGAAGTACCTGGAGTATTAATGGCTAAGGGTTCTGCGTGGGCAGGCGGACCACCTACTTGCTGTATGACCTTCTACAAACTCCTTTGTTTCATTCAAACTCGGTCACGTCATCTGTGAAGTGTGGACATTAATAGCACTCTACCTTATTGGGTTGTTGTGAAGACTAAATGAGTTACATTTGAGGCACATAGAAGAGTTCCTAGTATAATCTGACTCTTGGGGCGCCTGGGTGGCTCAGTCGTTTAGCGTCTGCCTTCGGCTCAGGGCATGATCCCGGAGTCCTGGGATCGAGCCCCACATTGAGCCTGTTTCTTCCTCTCCCACTCCCCCTACTTGTGTTCCCTCCCTCGCTGGCTGTCTCTCTCTCTCAAATAAATAAATAAATAAAATCTTAAAAAAAAATAAATGCTCAAAAGGTGTTAGCTATTATCATTATGTTATTTTTACTTTTAAAAATGATTAACATTACAAAACATAGGAAGCAAACTTTTGTAACTGAAGGGAGAAATAGTTCTGCAAACGGTTAAGTTATGGATAAAACATCTAGACAGAAAATCAATAATGAAAGAGAGAACTGGAACAATACTATAAACCATCTACACTTAACAGACACAAAGAACTCTCCATCCAACAGCACTGGAAATCACAGTCTTCACAAGTACACGTGGAACCTTCTCCTGGAGAGATCATGCTAGGCCAAACAGGTCTCAATAATTTTAAAAGATTTAAATCATACAAAGTATCTTCTCCAACCATGAGGGAATAAAATTAGAAATCACGTTAAAAAATGGAAAACTGGAAAATTCACAAGTATGTGGAAATGAAACAACACACTCTTAAACAACCAGGGCATCAAAGAAGAAATTGCGAAGGAAAATAGAAAATACTTAGAGATGAGTAAAAAAGAAAATACAACTACTAAAGCTTTCGGGATGTAGTGAGGGCAGTAGTTAGAGGCAAAGTTCTAACTATAAATGTCTGTGTTAAAAAAAACAAACAAAAAACCAAAAAACCAAAGATCTCAAATGAGTAACCTAAATTTACACTTTGAGGAACTAGAGAAAGAAGAGCAGACTAAACAAAGAGCTAGCAGAGGGAAGGAAATAGTAAAGACTAGAGCAGAGAGAAAAAAAAATAGAGAAAAAATAACAGAAGTTTGGCTCTTTGGAAAGAAAAAACCTTTAGGTGTAATAAGAAAAAAAGAGATAAAAGTACCTAAAAGAACAAATAGAAGATGACACCAACAAATGAAAAGATATTCCATGCTCATGGAACTGCAAGAATTAGTATCATTAAAATGTCCATACTACCCAAAGCATTCTATACATTCAATGCAGTCCCTATCAAAATACTAACATTTTTCAAAGAACTAGAGGAAATAATCCTAAAATTTATATGGGATCACAAAAAGACCCTGAATAGCCAAAGTAATCTTCAGAAAGAACAAAGCTGGAAGCATAACAATCCCAGATTTCATGATATACTACAAAGCTGTAGTCATCATAACAGTATGGTGCTGACGCAAAACCAAACTAGATCAATGGAACAGAATAGAAAGACCAGAAATAAACTCATGCTTATATGGTCAATTATTTTACAGCAAGGGAGGCAAGAATATACAATGGGGGAAAAGAGACTCTTCAATAAATGGCGTTGGGAAAAGTGGAGAGCTACGTGCCAAACAATGAAAATGGACCACTTCCTTACACATACACAAAAGTAAACTCAAAATGAATTAAAGACTTAAATGTGAGACGTGAAACCATAAGGCTCCTAGAAGAAAACATAGGCAGTAATTTCTCTAACATCGTCTGTAGAAAGATTTTTCTAGATACGTCTCCTCTGGAAAGGGAAACAAAAACAAAAACTACTGGGTCTACACCAAAATAAAAAGCTTTTGCACAATGAAGGAAACCATCAACAAAATGAAAAGGCAACTTACTAAAGGAGGGAAGGTATTTGCAAACGATATATCTGATAAGGGGTTAAAATATCGAAAATATAAAAAGAACTCATACAACTCAACAACAAAAAAAGCAATTAGATAAAAAATAGTCAGAAGACCTGAACAGACATTTTTCCAAGGCAGACATACAGATGGCCAAACAGCCACATGAAAAGATGCTCACCATCACTCATCATCAGGGAAATGCAAATCAAAACCACAATGAGATATCACCTCACACCTGTCAGAATGGCTAAAATAAAAAACACAAAAATAACTAGTATTGGTGAGGATGTGGAGGGAAAAAAAAATCCTTCATTCACTGTTGGTGGGAATGTAAATTGGTACAGGCACAATGGAAACCAGGATGGAGATTCCTCAAAAAATTAAAAGTAGTATTAGCAGCTGATCCAGTAATTCCACCACTGGTATTTGCCTGAAGAAAATGAAACCACTCATTCGAAAAGATACATGCACCCCTATGTTTAGTGCACTGTTATTTACGACAGTCAAAATATGGAAGTACCCAAATGTCCATTGACAGATGAATGGATAAAGAAGTGGTGTGTCTACATATATATACCCACACAATACATACATAAACACACTCTAGAACATTACTCGGCCATAAGAAAGAATGAGATCTTGGGGCACCTGGGTGGCGCAGTCATTAAGCGTCTGCCTTCGGCTCAGGGCGTGATCCCGGTGTTATGGGATCGAGCCCCACATCAGGCTCCTCTGCTGGGAGCCTGCTTCTTCCTCTCCCACTCCCCCTGCTTGTGTTCTCTCTCCCGCTGGCTGTCTCTCTCTGTCAAATAAATAAATAAAAATCTAAAAAAAAAAAAAAAAAAAAAAAAAAAAAAAAAAAAGAAAGAATGAGATCTTGACAACTGCTACAGCATGGATGGAGCTGGCGCATACGATGCTAAGTGAAACCTGTCAGAGGGACAAATACCTTATGATTTCACTCTTACGTGGAATTTAAGAAACAAAACAAAGAAAGAAACAAAAAAGAAGACAAATAAAAAACAGACTCTAAAATACAGAGAAGAAACTGCTGGTTGCCAGAGGGGAGGTGGGAGCCACCCAGGTGCCCCATAAAATAAAATCTTTTTAAGAATTTCTTTAAAAAGAAACGACATTAAGAAAGCAATTCCATTTATAATAGCATCTAAAAGAATAAAATACCTATGAATAATTTTAGCCAAGGAAGTGAAAGATTTATACACTAAAAATTACACAACACTGCTGAAAGAATTTAAGGATTATATAAATAAATGGAAAGACATCTTGGTTCTGGGATAAGAAGACTTAATATTGTTAACATGTTAGTATTACCCAAGGTGATCCACAGATTCAGTGCAAACCCTCTCAAATTTCCAACAGCTTTTTTCACAGAAATGGGAAAGCTGATCTTGAAATTCATGTCAACAATACCCAAAGTGATCTATGGATTTAATGCAATCCCTGTTACAATTCAAACAGCTTTTTTTTTAAGATATGGAAAAGCAGATCTTAAAATTCATACAGCATTTCAAGGGGCCTGAACAGCCAAAGAAATCTTGAAAAAAAAAAAAAACAAAAACAAAAACAAAGTTGCAAGACACAACTTCCCTATTTCAAAACTTACTACAAAACTACAGTAATCAAAACAGCCTGGTATTGATATAAGGAGAGATCAGCAGACCAATGAAAAAGAACAGAGAGTCTAGAAATAAACCCACACATCTGTAGCAAATTGATTAACCACAGGGCCATGTCTATTAAATGGGGAAAAGAATGGTCTCTTCACCATATGGCGCTGGGATGACTGGATTTCCACAGGTAAAAGAATAAATTTGGACCCCTACTCCCCACCATATTTAAAAACACAAAATGTATCAATGACCTAAATACAAGAGCCCAAACCAGAAAACTCATAGAAGAAAACACAGAGAAAAATTCCCATGGCCTTGGGTTTGACAATTACTTCTTAGAAAGAACACCAAAAATACTAGCAACAACAATGAAAAATTAAGTGAACTTTATCAAAATTAAAAACTTCCATGTCTTAAAGGATATTATCAAGAAAGTGAAAAGATAAACTACAGAATGGGAGAAAATATTTACAAATCATGTATCTGCTAAGTGTTTAAAATATATAAAAACACTCCAACAATTCAATGCAACATAAAACCCAATTCAAAAATGGGCAAAAGAGGGGCACCCGGGTGGCTCACTGGTTAAGCGCCTGCCTTCGGCTCAGGTCATGACCCCAGGACAGCGCCAACTGCCCCCCCCCCTTCAGTGGGGAGCCTGCTTCTCCCTCTCCCTCTGCTGCTTCCCGGCTTGTCCTCTCTTTCTCTCTCAAATAAATAAATAAAATCTTAAAACAAAAATGCACAAAGGACTTTATTTTTTAAAACATTTTAAAAATTTTTGAAAATTAGGCTCCATGCCCAACGTGGGGCTGAACTCACAACCCTGAGATTGAGTCACATGCCCTACTGACAACCAGCCAGGTGCCCCTCCCCACCCTTTTAAGACATTTTATTTTATTTTTATTATTTTTTTAAATATTTTATTTATTTATTTGACAGAGATAGAGACAGCCAGCGAGAGAGGGAACACAAGCAGGGGGAGTGGGAGAGGAAGAAGCAGGCTCATAATGGAGGAGCCTGATGTGGGGCCCGATCCCAGAACGCCGGGATCACGCCCTGAGCCCAAGGCAGACGCTTAACCGCTGTGCCACCCAGGCGCCCCAAGACATTTTAAGTAGTCTCTACACCCAATGTGAACTTGGACTTAGAATCCCGAGATCAGGAGTCAGACGCTCTACTGACTGAAGCAGCCCAGGCGCCCCGTGAATAAAGTCTTTTTACAGTGAAAATATACAAACGGCCAATAAGCACATAAAAAGATATTCCACATCACTGATTATCAGGGAAATGCAAATGAAAACCACAGTGAAGATACAACCTTCAAACCTATTAAGATGGCTATTTGAAGAAAAAAACATAAAACAACAAGTGTAGACAAGGATACGGAGTAATTGGAACGCTTGTGCTTTGCTGCAGGGGCGGGGCGGGGGGGATGTAAACTGATGTAACTGCTCCGGGAAACAGTTGGGGGGCTCCTCAGAAAGCAAAACAGAAAATTACCATACGATCCAGCAATTCCGGCCCTGGGTATATACTCAGAAGAACTGAAAAGAGGGACACCTGGGTGGCTCAATTGAGCCACCAACTTCAGCTCTGGTCATGATCTCAGGGTCCTGAGATGGAACCCCGGGATTCGCTCTCCCCCTCTCCCCTCCCCCCTGCTCATGCTCGCGCATGCGCACTCTCTCGCTCTCCCAAATAAAATGTTAAAGAATTGAAAAGAGACTCCAACCATTACTTGCACACCAATGTTCACTGCAGCATTATTCACAGTGGCCAAAAGATGGAAACAACCCAAGTGTCCAGCAGCAGAGGAAGGGATAAATAAAATGTGGTAATATATGTACAATGGACACTTCAGCCTTAAAAAAAAAAAGGAATTGAGTTCTGATACCTGCTACAACACTGATGAATCTTGAAAACATTATGCAAATTGAAATAAGCCCAACAAAAGAACAAATACTGCATGGTCCCACTTACATGAAATACCTAGAGTAGACAGATTAATAGAGACAGAAAGTAGATTACAGGTTACAGGGGTTTAGGGGAAAAGGGGGGAAATGAGAACGATTGCTTAATGATTACAGAGTCTATTATCATTATTATCATTATCATTATTATTATTATTAAGTAGGCTCCATGCCCAACATGGGGATTGAATTCACAACCCTGAGATCAAGAGTCACATGCTCCACTGAGGAGCCAGCAGGGCGCCCCACAGTCTCTCTCTTTCAAGTGATGTAAATTTTTGGAAACAGTGGTGACCATTGCACAGCACTGTCAATGTGATTAATGCCACTTAATTGTACCCTTAAAAATGGTTAACACGGCACATTTTGTTACATCTATTTTATCACAGTTAGAAAGTGAAAAAAATTAAACTTATGGGACATCTGTTTAAAAAATGCAAATAATCACGTCCCATCCTCAAGAATTCTGATTGAGTAGATCTCAAGAGGGGCTCAGAATTTTCCTTTATTAAGTCACTGATAATACAAGTGATTCTCATACAGGGAGCCCTAAGATCTCATACCGAAAAACACCGGTACTGCTCCTCTGTTGTTAATAACACGTGGGCCCCTTCCTCCAGCTTGCTCCTTCACAGCTTCAGCTCCTACACCTCAATTTTTTTTTTTAAGATTTTATTTATTTTACAGAGAAAGTGAGACACAGAGGGCATGAGCAAGAGGCAGAGGGAGGAGAAGCAGACTCCCTGCTGAGCAGGGAGCCCGAAGCGGGGCTCGATCTCAGAATCCTGAGATCACGACCCAAGCTGAAGGCAGATGCTCAAACGAATGAGACACCCAGGCGCCCCACACCTCAACTACTCATTTCAACCTTAGAAGGAAAACAAACATTTTTACTTTTATAAAAGATAATTTCTTAACATTATATCGAGTTCTATTTGTTCAAAACAGTAGAGAGTGGGAAGGAACGGTCTTTTGAGGCCCTTTTCCACTTCCCAGAGACCACCACTGTGACCGTGTAATGTGCAGTCTCCAGAAAAGAAAAGGAGGCTGAGGGCTTCTCCGAGTCTTTAATATGCTAATTTGCACCAGGACTTTGCAAAAGGTGGGGATGCAGGGATCCCTAAAACCTTGAGAGCCCGAGTCCTACTTTCCTCCTGACTAGTCCCTGCAGAATCAATGTTCCAGGAATTACTCTTCGGGCCATGCTGAACCATGTAACATACACACATACGGGATTTCCGAGCGCAGAGAGATTACTTCTGTCCCAGATCTTGTCAAACAGCACTCGGCATCTTTTCAATCCCTTCTCTGTTCATTCTTCTATTACAAGAACTTGAAATTTTTATTTAACAGACAGCCTTCCATTAAGGCACTGGATGCGATTCAACTTCAGTCAATTCACATGAGATTTGGATGGCTGAGAAGAGAGCAATCTTGCAGCAGGGGTGGCTGACAGTTTCTAACAGTTATGAATTCTTGCAGTGGCCACATTCCACACATCACCATTTATATACCAGCTGTGCGGGGAGACGGGTATGAAATCTAGATGCTTATTTCAAAGTGTGCTGGCCTTTCCTAATTTCTGGGTCTCAGTTAATCTGGAAGAATGTGGCAGATGCCCCAGACTTCTACTCCTCCGGCCCTTCCAAAGATTGTGTGAGCCTCTAATTCCCGACACAAAATCACTTTGCTGGTATAACTACAGTGGTTCCCATTTCCAGCTGCACTGGTGCAATTTCTGAAATACCCATTTCAGATGATTTCAACTTTTATTATCTAGCATCTCTTTCAGGTGATATATTTCAAACTGCTAAGAAAAGCAAAATATATCTATAATCAAGCTTTGGTATAGTCCAAAATCAAGTGATATCGTGATTTCTTTACAACACAAGAAGATTTCCTCTGATCTTTGAAGCTATTTTTGTCTTGATCCAGACGATGTCCCAAGTCTCAGCTGTATGAGCTGGCATACCAGCACCCATGAAAGGCTGAGCTCAGCTCAGTGAAAATCCCCAATGTAGAGCACAGTTCTTTAAAATATGGTTGGGGGGCACGTGGCTGGCTCAGTAAGTAGGACACGTGACTCTCAACCTCAGGGTCCAGAGTTCAAGCCCTATGTTGGGTATGGAGCCTACTTGAAAAAATAAGAAAATATGATCAGAATTACATCTAACCTTGTCTGTTACATCAAAAGGTAAAGCAAATGATGGGTTCTAAATTGGCAAACTTTTTTCTGCAAATTATTAGGTTTTTCTTCCTCCCCTTGAAAAAATAAATGCACAGATAATACAACATGGTTAAAGCTTCCATCATAGAAAACATTCTATTTAAAAATGAAAATATGCTTCCCTATGATCAGGAGTATAATCAAATTAGTGCTGTTGGTCTTGGCCTTGATGGTTCTCAACTTCTCTTTGACTTTGCTGGTCCCTATCACGGAGGTCTCAGCATGCCGCAAGGCAAATTTAAGATGTCTACAGAATAGATTATGAACGTAAAGTAAGATACTGGAAATCTTAGCTCTTTTCATCCATCCATGTGGATGGGCTGCTTTGCCAAAGTATTTATATATACTTCAATTACGCAGATATCAAGTAGTGAATATAATGATTATTTATACTGGAATACTAATCTGTAGGAGTATCATTAGGTTTTAAACTGCCACATCATCTCTTAGAATAGCATAATTTATTCTACAGAATTGAATGTCTGATGATGTGACTTAAGGATTGTCACATTAATTATAGGCAACTGAATACAGAAGACATTCAACTAAAATTTTGAGGATATATGAATTTAGAAAGAATCAAAGGTTGCTCAACTAATAATTATGCACTTCGTTAAATTTAAAGCAGATGAAGCTTTAGCAAAACATGTTCTAACTACAGAAGGATTCCCTCGCTCAAAAGAATTACCACCTTGTATATGCTTAAAGGTTATCTGTCTTAAAAGAGCAGACCAGGACTCTTGTTCTACACAATTTTCTTCAGTAGAACCAAAGGACATTATCTCAAAGACGAAATTATTTGACCAGTTGGTTTGTTCTGCAAATCGTGACTGAACTCAATACCATTATCAACAGAAAAGGTTATCACGCCATGTACCTACAGTTATGTAAGACGGCCCCATTGTGGGGAGAAGGTGGGTGAAGGGACTCTCCAGGATTTCATGGGACTGTATGTACTATTTTGCTACTTCCTGTGACTCTACAGTTACTCCAAAATAAAAACCTTCAAAAAAAAAAATGGTCCCAAAGTTTCGTAAAGACAGTTTATCTCAGGTACCCAAACCCATAACCCTGCTCTCTAAAGCGATTCATTGAATGCTGCATGCAGACTGGATCTTCTAGTTTTCACAATGTTGCTACAAACCCTCATTTCGAAAAGAATGCTCTGTAATGCTGACTTTTGAAAATCTGAATTAGACCCAAGTGAACTTCATGTTAATACAATGGAATCATATTTTTTTTGTGTGTCTTCTTCAATGTCTTTCAAGAGTGATTTGTAGTTTCTAGAATATAGATCATTTACGTCTCTGGTTAAGTTAATTCTGAGATAACGTATGATTTTTGGTGCTATTGTAAATGGAATGGATTCCCTAATTTCTCTTTCTTCAGTCTCATTATTCGTGTATAGAAATGCAACTGATTTCTGAGCATTGATTTTGTATCCCGCCACATTACTGAATTGCTCTATAACTTCTAGTCGTTTGGGGGTGGAGTCTTTTGGGTTTTCCATATAGAGTATCACGTCATCTGCAAAGAGAGAGTGTTTGACTTCTTCTTTGCCGATTTGGATACCTTTTATCCCTTTTTGTTGTCTGATTGCTGTTGCAAGGACTTCTAGTACTATGTTGAATAATAATGGCGAGAGTGGGCATCCTTGTCGTGTTCCTGATCTTAAGGGAAAGGCTTTCAGCTTTTCCCCATTGAGAATGATATTTGCTGTAGGCTTCTCATAGATGGTTTTTATGAAATTGAGGAATGTACCCTCTATCCCTACACCCTGAAGGGTTTTAATCAGGAAAGGATGCTGTATTTTGTCCAATGCTTTTTCTGCATCGAGAGGATCATATGGTTCTTGACTCTTTTCTTGTTGATATGATCTATCACACTGATTGATTTGTGAATGTTGAACCACCCTTGCATCCCAGGGATGAATCCCACTTGGTCATGATGGATAATCCTTTTAATGTACTGTTGGATCCTATTAGCTAGGATTTTGTTTAGAATTTTGGTGTCCATATTCATCAGGGATATCGGTCTGTAATTCTCCTTTTTGATGGGGTCTTTGCCTGGTTTGGGGATCAAGGTAATACGGGCCTCATAGAATGAGTTTGGTAGTTTTCCTTCTGTTTCTATTTTTTGAAACAGATTCAGGAGAATAGGTATTATTTCTTCTTTGAATGTTTGGTAGAATTCCCTGGGGAATCCGTCAGGCCCTGGACTCTTGTTTTTGGGGAGGTTTCTGGTCACTGCTTCAATCTCTTCATAATTAATCGGTCTGTTTAAATAATCAGTTTCTTCCTGTTTCAGTCTTGGTAGTTTATAGGTTTCCAGGAAGGCATCCATATCTTCCAGGTTGTTTAATTTATTGGCATAAAGCTGTTGATAAACGTTTCTAATGATCCTTCCTATTTCATTGGTGTTGGTTGTGACCTCTCCCTTTTCATTCATAATTTTATTAATCTGGGTCCTTTCTCTATTCTTTTGAAAAATATTCCATGCTCATGGATCGGAAGAATTAACATAGTTAAAATGTCTATGCTACCCAGAACAATCTACACTTTCAATGCCATCCCGATCAAAATACCAATGACATTTTTCAAAGAACTGGAACAAACAGCCCTTAAATTTGTGTGGAACCAGAAAAGGCCCCGAATCTCCAAGGAACTGTTGAAAAGGAAAAACAAAGCTGGGGGCATCACAATGCCAGATTTCGAGCTGTACTACAAAGCTGCAATCACAAAGACGGCATGCTACTGACACAAAAACAGACACATAGACCAATGGAACAGAATAGAGAACCCAGAAATGGACCCTCGGCTCTTTGGGCAACTAATCTTTGACAAAGCAGGGAAAAACATCCAGTGGAAAAAAGACAGTCTCTTTAATAAATGGTGCTGGGAAAATTGGACAGCTACATGCAAAAGAATGAAACTGGACCACTCTCTCACACCATACACAAAGATAAACTCAATGGATGAATGACCTCGATGTGAGACACGAATCCATCAAAATCCTAGAGGAGAACATAGGCAGCAACCTCTTTGACATCAGCCACAGCAATTTTTTTCATGACACATCTCCAAAGGCAAGAGAAACAAAAGAAAAAATGAACTTGTGGGACTTCATCAAGATAAAAAGCTTCTGCACGGCCAAGGAAACAGTCAAAAAAACTAAGAGGCAGCCCATGGAATGGGAGAAGATATTTGCAAATGACCCTACAGATAAAAGACTGAGAAGTTCTTTGTAGATCTTGCATACCAAACTCAATACACATGAAACAAACAAATCAAAAAATGGGCAGAAGATATGAACAGACACTTTTCCAATGAAGACATACAAATGGCTAACAGACACATGGAAAAATGTTCAAAACCATTAGCCATCAGGGAAATTCAAATCAAAACCACACTGAGATACCACCTTACGCCAGTTAGAATGGCAAAAATTGACAAGGCAGGAAACAACAAATGTTGGAGAGGATGTGGAGAAAGGGGATCCCTCACATTGTTGGTGGGAATGCAAGTTGGTACAGCCACTCTGAAAAACAGTGTGGAGGTCCCCTAAAAGTTAAAAATTGAGCTACCCTATGATCCAGCCATTGCACTACTGGGTGTTTACCCCAAAGATACAGACGTAGTGAAGAGAAAGGCCCTATGCACCCCAATGTTCATGGCAGCATTGTCCGCAATAGCTAAATCGTGGAAGGAGCTGAGATGCCCTTCAA
The DNA here is from genome assembly GCF_023065955.2 of Ursus arctos. Lineage (NCBI taxonomy): Eukaryota > Metazoa > Chordata > Mammalia > Carnivora > Ursidae > Ursus > Ursus arctos. The sequence continues at coordinate 25,361,334 of NC_079873.1, read as the reverse complement.
CAGATGACTGGATTAAGAAGATGTGGTCCATATATACAATGGAATATTACTCAGCCATCAAAAAGAACGATTCCTCAACATTTGCTGCAACATGGACGGGACTGGAGGAGACAATGCTACGCGAAATAAGTCAAGCAGAGAAAGACAATTATCATTATCATATGGTTTCACTCATTTATGGAACATAAGAAGTAGGAATATCGGTAGGAGGAGAAAGGGAAGAAGAAAGGGGGGGGTAAAAAGAGGGGGGAATGAACCATGAGAGACTATGGACTCTGGGAAACTGAGGGCTTCAGAGGGGAGGGGGGTGGGGAATGGGATAGACTGGCGATGGGTATTAAGGAGGGCACGTATTGCATGGTGCACTGGGTGTTATACGCACGTAATGAATCATGGAACTTTACATAAACAACTAGGGATGTACTGTATGGTGACTAACATAATAAAAAATATTAAAAATTTTCACTCCAATTTTTAAACCTAATTATGGAAATTTCCTCAGCAACATACCAAAAGCAACTATTTCATTACTCTTCTGTCAGTCCCAAGAGTTTTTTAAGACTATGGTGCCAATCCAACCACTAAAAAGAAAGGATCATTATGTAACATGATAGAGGTGTTAATTGTCACTACAACAGGAATCATATTACTGTATATAAATGCATCAAAGTAACATGGTGTACAACCTCAATTTACAATTTCATATTTCAAATATATTCTATTTAAAAATAAATTAAAATAATTTAAAAAGTTTACTTCTTAAAAAATTATGGCATTAAAATTTGCATGTGGGGGGATGTGAATCTTTTTTTTAAAGATTTTATTTATTTATTTGACAGAGCCAGCGAGAGAGAGAGAGAGAGAACACAAGCAAGGGGAGTGTGAGAGGGAGAAGCAGGCTTCCTGCCGAGCAGGAGGCCCAATGTGGGGCTCGATCCCAGGACCCCAGGAACATGACCTGAGCCAAAGGCAGACACTGAACGGCTGAGCCACCCAGGCGCCCCAGGGGATGTGATCTTTGTCACAGCCTCATTTCAAACTATATTATAAAGCCTGTATTAATCACAACAGTATGGCATTGGCACAAATACAGACACACAGATCAATGTAACAGAACAGAGCACCCAGAAATAAACCGATGCATATATGGTCAACTAACACATGACAAGTGAGCCAATAATAATCACTGGAAAAAGGACAATCTCTTTAATAAATGGTATTGGGAAAACTGGACAGCTACACACAAAAGAATGAAACTGGACCACTATTTTACACCATACACAAAAATTAACTAATAAATTAAAGACATGAATGTAAGACCTTTAACCATAAAATGACTAGATGAAAATAGGGGGTAAGCTCCTTGACACTGGTCTTGGTGAATATTTTTTGGATCGGACACCAAAAGCAGAGGCAACAACAACAAAAAACAAAACAAGTGGGACTACATTTAAAAAGGGAACTGTTGGGGCACCTGGGTGGCTCAGTTAAGCATCTGATTCTTGATTTTTGGCTCAGGTCATAATCTCGGGGTCCTGAGATCAAGCCCCATATAGGGCCCCACAGTGGGCATGGAGCCTGCTTAGGATTCTCTCCCTCTCCCTGCTGTGCTCCCCTCCCCCGCCCCATCTCAAGGGAAAAAAAAAAAAAAAGGGAACCGTCAACAAAACGAAAGGCAACCTCCTGAATGGAAGTATTTGCAAATCATGTATTTGATAACGGGTTAATAACCAAAATATATAAAGAATTCCTACAACTCAATAGCAAATAAACAATCCAACTTAAAAATGGGCAGAAGATCTGAAGAGACGTTTTACCAAAGAAAACATGCAAATGACCACAGTACACGAAAAGGTGCTCATCATCACTTATTATCAGGGAAATGCAAATCAAAACCACAATGAGACATCACGTTACACCTGTCAGAATGGCCAGACTCAAAAAGACAAGAAATAGCAATTGTGAGGATGTGGAGAAAAGGGAACCCTTGTGCGCTGTTGGTAGGAATGTTAAGTGGGTATAAGCACTATGGACAACAGTCCGGAGCTTCCTCAAAAATCACAAAAATAGAACTACCCTGTATGATCCGGCACCTCCACCTCTGGGCATTTGTGTCAAGGAAATGAAAACACTAATTCTACGAGATATCTACACCTGCATGTTCATTGCAGCTTTATTTACGAGAGGCAAGGCATGCAAATAATCTTAGCATCTGTCAACAGATGGCAGGGAAAATGTGATCTATATGTACAATGAAATATTATTCGGCCATAAAAAAGAAGGAAATCTTCCCTTTGTAGCAGCATGTATGGACCTTGAAGGCATTGCACTAAATGAAGTAAGTCAGAGAAAAACAAGTACTGTATGATCTCACTTATATGTGGAATCATAAACAACAAAAAACAACTCACATACAGAGACCATATTGGTGGTTGTCATAGGGGAGGGGAGCAAATGGGTGGGGGCAGTGAATTGGTACCAACTTGCACTTATAAAGTAAGTCATGAGGATGTCATGTACAGAATGGCAAGTATAGTTAACATTGTGTTCCATGTTTGAAAGTTGCTAAGAGTAGATCTTAATAACTATTCTTATAAGAAAAAAAATTCTGTAATAACGTATGGTGACAAATGGTCACTAGACTTACTACAGTGATCATTTCACAGTGTATACAAATATCGAATCATTATGCTGTATACCTGAAATATAATGTGTCAATTATACCTCAAGAAAAACATCGCATGTGTTTGTGCTGTTGGAGACACAAATATTTGTTCATTCATAGAGAAATATAGGACACAAGAAAGAAGACTGTCTGCTTAGATACCTGTTTTCCAGAATCATTCTGTGTGCCCTGATAAAAATTCTTATAGACCATGCCTTACTTCCCCAATCGGAAAGTATTTCTTCCATACACTTCTATACACTCCCTCCCAGGGAGGTGAAATCCAATGAGTGAAGCAATGAGTATGGCAGGTGCCAAGCATCTACGTGTGTGGATCTCAAATACTAGCCTCATTTAAAATGTGTCTAATTTTTAGGGTCTTTTCGATTGTTTCACTCCCCAAAAAAGTTTACAATTCTAAACAATGGCTGAAGTCTATGGTTTTAAAAAAATAGGCTAAAAAGGATTCTAATTGTTTACAGGAGGATTGGGGAAGCTTTGGAAGCATATGACTTCACACCTATGTGAAGTTAAGATTATCCAATGGACTGCTTTTTCATGTTCCTAAGTTTGATCTGACTCTCACACATGGGTATTTTGACAAAAGCATCTAACGATTTCATTTCTGATCTCTAGGTCTCCTCTGAGGGAGCCCTGTATCTCACCCCCAGCAATGGGACGGGACTTGTTCATCTATGCTCTAGAAACTTGATGAGAGTAAGTTTTTGCCCCACCTGCTTTAAGCAGATGACCTTTGTCCTTGGTCTTCGTTGGAAGCGAGTCATAGATGTGGTTGAATCACATGCTCATCAAAATATATTTGGCCTGAAGTATCCTTAAATTATTAACTCTCTTTTACAACTCTGACAAATTTTGGGCTGTTTTTGGCATGAGAATAAGTCAAATTAAGATTACTACCTCTTTCTCCCCTTTGTCTCCTGTACACATGCACAGATACACACACACACTTTTTAATTTTAGCTTCAGAATTCTGACTTACTTTTTGCTCACCAGTTTTTGGGACAGCTAAACACACATTACCTTTGGGCAAAGAACAAGCTTTCCATGTGGAACATTCTAGGTTTTCCCTCTCTGATAAGAAAAACATAACTGAGTGTTTTGGCAAACTTGGGGCTGGGACTTCAGTCTTCTGGTAGGTAGATTTAAGCAACTTCTTCTTCTTCTTCTTCTTCTTTTTTTTTTAAGATTTGTTTGAGAGAGAGCACACATGAGAGGGGGGAGAGGGGCAGAGTCTCAAGCACACTCCGTGCTAAGCATGGAGCCCAGTGCTGGGCTCGATCTGATCTCATCATCCTGAGATCAGGGCCTGAGCTGGAACCAAAGGGCCGCCACCTAACTGACTGTGCCGCCCAGGTGCCCCTAGCAACATCTATTTACTCCCTAATTTCTTTGCCTGAATTATATACTGCAGAGGGAGCAACTCTGGACTAAAGAAAAACTCAACCGGTGTCCCCAGAGGTGTTTTATATACACTTACACACGGAGCACATTGCCTGGCAAATCAGAGGTGCTTGATGAGGGCTTGGTTGGATGAGTATCGAGTATACTGGGGTGAATGAGCGTTAACGGGAGTAGGAACAGGGCCCTGAAAAAACCCCAGTTTATGAACGCACATTAAGACCACGGAGAGACTTTGTCCGAAGGGAAACAGAAGCTTGGTGGAGCTTCTGCAGGCGAGGGCTGGACGGAAGTGCTGGCTCTGACCCCCGCGCAGAGGAACATGGCGGTGATGACGCGGCTGGGGCCGCCGAGGGGTCCGCTACGCCCTCAGAACCAAGCCGGTTCGCGTGAGCGGAACTAACCGCAGTGGGTTTCCCGTGCCAGCGCCCTGGCACAGGATCACTCTTTCACTGAGCAAAACACAGAGGGAAAGAGTGTCCTGTGCCTCTTCCCCCCCCCTTTCTGGTGCATAAATGGCGGGAGAAATATTGAAGTTATCAGAGAACTTTAGCTCCAGCGGGCGTCCCGCATAGACGCTCCACGGCGGAATCGCTGCTTCTCTCGCCGTGACAGCCTTCTTGGCCACAACTGTGGACACTGGGAAGCGTCTTGAGGATTCCCAAGAACATGTGGTCTGGTAGAGCCTCCCCACTGTCCCACAGGATTCATTGTCTACCTCTTCCTTAGTTTTACAAGCCCTTGAGTTCAAGTTCATGGCACTTTTACGTGTATGACTTCTGTTTGTGGTATACATGAGGGTTTCTGTGATTTAACAGAGAATTTGTATTCCCCACGCCATTCCAACCTACTCTAGAACCCCTACCGTATTACCATACCAGGGATTGTACTTAGACTCTATAATGCAAAGCTAAAGGATAAGGGTTTTATAAATTTGAAGGCAAGAGAGAGAGAGAGAGAGAGCGCGAGCGAGCATGCACAAGCAGTGTGAGAGGCCAAGGGAGAGGGAGGAAGTCTCAAGCCAACTCAATACCAAGTGCAGAGCCGTATGCAGGGCTCCATCCCAGGACCCTGAGATTATGACCTGAGCCAAAACTAAGTCGGAGGCTTAACCAACTGAGCCACCCAGGTTCACTTAAACAGTTTTGATAGAACTCTTGAATTGAAAACAAACCTACACATATAAATAAATGTAAGATTAAGTAGAACAACTCTACAAAGATAGACCTGTGTGTGTGTGCGTGCACACGTACACACGTTTCATAGCACCGATCCAATTCTCGGCAGACAGTAACCAGGTGTCTTACAATTCAGCTAAATTCTGACACCGCCTACCCAAAGATAGTATCAGATCCCAGAGGTTAAGAGCTCAGTCCTAAAAGAACGCCTGTCCCTTCGGACACCAATCACAAGTCCAATTAGTCACCTATGCTTCTGACTGGCTATACATCAGAGGTTCCCCCTACCCGCTTCTCAGGTTCAATTAATTTGCTAGAACAGCTCACAGAACTCAGAGAAAGGTTTTCCTTCCCAGATTCCCAGTGTATTATATAAGGATAGAAGTCAGGAACAGCCAGATGGAAGAGATGCATAGAGCAAGGGAAGGGGAAAGGAGCAGAGCTGACTCGCTCTCTCCAGCACCCTACTTTCCCTGAATCTCCAGGTGTTCACCAATTCAAAATCTCTCTGAACCCCACCCCTTTTTGGGTCTTTATGGAAGCTTTGTTACACAGGCATGAGTCATTCATTCATTGGCCACTAGGGATTGAACTTCATCTCCAGCCCTTTTCCTCTCCCCAGAGGTCAGGCACTGGGGACTGAACAGTTCAACCCTGTAATCACGTGGTCAGTTCCCCTGGCAATCAGCCCCCGTCCTTAGGTGCTTTCCCCAGATCGCTCATTCACTTAACGAAGACACCTTTACCACTCTCATCAAGGAAATGCTAACGCTTTTAGGAGCTCCATACCAGGAAAGGGACAAAGAACGAATATATATTTCTCATTATAAATCATAATATCACAAATAGTAAGACAAGATTTTAATGAGAGAGGATAATAAGGGTCTTTTTGCTGATTTATATAAATGAGGGTATATAAAAGTACATAAATCTTATGTACAACCTGAAAAATTCTACATATATAGACATACATATAAATCACCAACCACATCAAGATATGAAATATTTCCAGCACCTCGAAGGCTCCTTTGTGACCTCTTTGTTTTTCCCCAAAAAACCCATTTTTATTTATCATAGATTAGTTTTGCCCATTTTGAATTTCATATAAAGAAATGATACTGATTGTGCATGTATTTTGTGGAGAGGACAGTTTTTGTTTTTAAAGATTTTAGTTATTTATTGGACAGAGAGAGACACAGCGAGAGAGGGAACACCAGCAGGGGGAGTGGGAGAAGGAGAAGCAGGCTTCCCACTGAGCAGGGAGCCCGATGCTGGGCTCGATCCCAGGACCCTGGGAGCATGACCTGAGCTGAAGGCAGATGCTTAACGACTGAGCCACCCAGGCTCCCCAAGAGAGGATAGTTTTTAACTAAGAATGCTGTAACCCAGAGGACATGTGACAGTGGGATTCAGTCAACAAACCAACGAAGAATATAAGGAATGTCTCTTTTCCAGTCATATGTACTCTGGAGGTATTCTCATCCTAACAAATAAGTCTGGGTGAAATATAAAACCCTTCTCCTAATAGGTAAGGAAAATACTCCACTTACTTGGAAAGAGGGATTTAGTTATGACTACAGTCTCAATGGCAGAAAGTGAATGTTTAGTATTTCAGTGTGATATGGATCTATGTGCAGAAACAAATGGGATAGCTAGAAGTGAGAGTAATTACAACAGTTGCTATGGTTTGTGTAGAGGCTAGGATCTTTTATAAGCAAGACTAGTCCAGTGTTCACTGCTGAGTCCCAAGGGCTTAAAACAGTTCTTGGTGATCAAAGGGAGGAAAACGGCAGAAAAGAAGGATCCTGAGCTCAGCTTGTCCCACAGACACAAGGTAACAGTTTCGTCGTGTAACTCACTCTAAAAATGACCTGAAGACTAGCCAAACACACCTTCCGCACTTAATCGTAGAAAGGAGGCTACATCAAAAAAGTCAGCAGAAGCAGAGATAACGATGGGAACCAAAACCCCAGCAAGACGAAGCACCAATGGGAGGGACACCACAAGCACTGAGAAGCAAGAAGGTCAGCCTCCACACGGGACACCCCAGAGATGGGAGACATGCATCGGGAACACAAGTCCCCATAACATTTGGCTTTGAAAACCAGTGGGGCTTAACTTGGAGACCTTTTAAAATCAGCGGGGCTTAACTCCAGGGACTTGAAAAATCATGAGGCTTAACTCCAGGAGAGCCAGAGGGCAACAGGAAGTGGCATCCCCCCCTTCAAGAGCCAGGATAATAAATAAGCCGGCAGACACACAGCACAGAAGCAGCAGTTTAAAAAGCACCTGGGGGTTTATGTGAAGGACAGTTATTTACTTAGAACATGCACCGGAGGGGCAGGGATTTTTCAGGAGAAATCTCTGGGAACGAAGTGCTGGCAGATGCCATTTTTCTTCCCCTCTCCCAGCCCAAATAGCTGGATATCGGCAGGAGCCAGTGCTAACACTTTCCACCTATCTTCCTAGTACCGTGTGACCACCCCGATGTTCCCCTGTGGAGATCCCCCATCCCGTCCGCCCACATGGGGAGGTGTCTCTCCAAAGCAGCTCCTACCGGCAGTACCGGCAGGGACCTTTGTCACTCCAAAGTGACTCCTGCCCTGGGGCGAGGTAAGGATAACCACACATAGCACTGCACTTGAGTCCAGCGGCTTCGCCTCTCAACTGGCGGCACAGGGAGAAGGCCTTGCCCTTTGGTGCCCCTGCAGCTGTGGCAGAAAGGCTAATTACAGACACCTAGCACACTGCCAGCCCCAGGCCACCAATGAAAGCCTCGGAGGAGGTCAAACAGGGATACTGCCCTGCCATTCAGGGTACAGGGCCAAGTGGGTCATTGTAGCTGACTGGACTGAAGACAGACGTGGCTCAGCCACAGCAAGGTGCACACAGTCCACAGAGGAGACACTCCTCGAGGGCCTGGTTCTGGTGACCAGGGGGCGTTGCACTACAGAGCAGCATTGGATGTCTTCTCCATAAAGCCACTACTTTCAAAACCAGAAAACACAGTTGACCTTCTTAACACATAGAAACAAACACACTGAGTTAGACAAAATGAGGAGTCAGAGAAGTATTCCTCCAATAAAAGGACAAAATCACAACAAAAAAAGCTAAATGAAATTGAGATAAGCAATATGTCTGATACAGAATTCAAAGCAATGGTCACGAAGATACTCACTAGACTGGAGAAACAGGTGGAGGATCTTGGTGAGAACTTCAACAAAGAGCAAGAAAATATAAAAAACCAATCAGAGATGAAGAACTCAGGGCTGAAGGAAAAAATACACTAGAGGGAATCACCAGCAGATTAGAGGATGCAGAAGAAAGGATGAGGGATCTGCAAGACAAAGTAATGGAAAGCAACCAAGTGAAATAGCAAGAGGAAAAAAAAATATTTAAAAATGCGAACAGGTTAAGGCAACTCAGCAACATCATCAAACAAAACATTTGCATTATGGGGATCCCAGAGGGAGAAAGGGGGAGGGATGGCAAACTTATGTGAAGAAACAATACCTGAAAATTTCCCTAATCGGAGGAAGAAAACAGACATCGACATCCAGGCAGCATAGAGAGCCCCTAACAAGATGAAAAGCAAGGAGGTCCACACCAAAACACATAGCAATTAAAATGGCAAAAAGGAGTGATAAAGAGAGAATTTTAAAAGCAGCAAGAGGAAACCGAATAGTTACATACAAGGCCATATATATATATATCTCCTATATATATGACATCATGTACATAAAATGGCAGGAGAGTAAAAATTTATGGCTTTTAGAATGCGTTCAAGCTTAAGCAACCATCGATTTAATATAAACTGCTATATGCAGCACATAAGATGATATATATGAACCTAACGATAACTACAAATCAGAACCCTATATAGATACATACAGAAAACCAGAAAGGAATCCGTGCATAACAACAAAAAAAGCCATCAAACCACAAGGGAAGAGAGCAAAAGAAAGGAACAGAGAAGAACTACCCCTCCCAAGAAAACAACCCTGTAAAACAAGTAATAAAAAGGCAGTAAGTAATCAAAAATTACTTTAAATGGACTAAATGCTCAAATTGAAAGACACAGGGTGATTGAATGGATAAAAAGCTAGACCCATCTATGTGTTGCCTACAAGAGACTCACTTCAGACCTAAAGTCATGTGCAGATTGAAAGTGAAGAGATAAGAAAACATCTACCATGTAAATGGAAGCAAAAAACAAAACAAAACAGAAAAAAAAAACACCCAAAAAACTGGGGAAGCAATGCTTCTATCAGACAAAACAGACTTTGAAACAAAGTCTATAACAAAGAAAGGCACTACATAATGATAAAGGGAAAATCAAACAAGAAGATATAACAATTGTCAATATTTATGCACCCAGGGTGGGAGTATCTACATACATAAAGCAACTATTAACAGACAAAAAGGGAGAAATTGACAGTAATACAGTAAAAATAGAGGACTTCAACACCCCACTTACATCACTGGATGGATCATCCCAACAGAACATCAATAAGGAAACAGTGGCTTTGAACAACACATTAGACCAGATCGATCTAACAGATATATACAGATATTCCCTCCAAAACCAGCAGAATACACATTCTTTTCAGGTGCACATGAAACATTTACTGGAATAGATCACATGTTAGGCCACAACCCAGGTCTCAACAAATTCAAAAAGACTGAAATTGTATTATGCACCTTTTCTGACCACGACAGTTTGAAACTAAAAATCCATGATAAGAAAACATCTGGGAAGAACAGAAATACATGGAGGCTAAATGACATCCTACTACACAATGAACGGGGCCGACAAAGAAGCAAATCAAAGAAATACATGAAGACAAATGAAAATGAGAACACAATGGTTCAGGGGCACCTGGGTGGCTCAGTCGGTTAAGTGGCTGTCTTTGGCTAGGTCATGATCCCAGGGTCTTGGGATCGAGCCCCACATTGGGCTTTTTGCTCAGCGGCGAGTCTGGTTCTCCCTCTCCCTCTGTGATATCTCTAGCTCTCAATCTTTCTCAAATAAATAAAAAAAAACTTTAAAAAATGAGAAAGGATAAAAGCATATGATCATCTCAAAAGAAAGAAAAATTATATGACAAAACACATCTATTTATGATAAAAACTGTCTACTAAGTAGGTTTGAGGGAACACACTTCAACAAAATAAAGGCCATATATGTCAAACCCACAGCTAACATCATCCTCAATGGTGAAAAACTGAGAACTCTCTGCTTAAAATCAGGAACAAATAACATAATAACATCCTTATGCCCACTTTCACCCCTTTTCTTCAACATTGTACTGGAAGGCCTAGCCGTAGCAATCGGACAAGAAATAAAAGGCATCCAAATTGGAAAGAAAGAAGTAAACCTGTCACTATGTACAGATGACATGATAAAGAGAAAATCCTAATGACTCCACCAAAAAACTACTAGTACTGATTTATGACTTTAGTGGTCACAAGATACAAAATATACAGAAATCTATTGCATTTCTATACACAAAGAAGTATCAGAGAAATTAAGAAAAAAATCCAATTTACAGGTGCATTAAGGAGAGTAAAATACCTAGGAATAAACTTAACCAAGGAGGTGAAAGACCCTTACTCTGAAACCTATTTAAAAATTGATGAAAGAAATTCAAGACGATGCAAGGAAATGTAAAGCTATTCCATGTGCATACATTGATTGTAGACTTGTTATATCTTCTTGTTTGATTTTCCCTTTATCAGTATGTCGTGCCTTTCTTTGTTGTTACAGACAGTTTACCAACAGCATTTTTCACAGAACCAGAACAAATAATCCAAAAATTTGTATGGAACCACAAAAGACCCCGAATAGCCAAAGCAACCTTCAAAAAGAGGAACAAAGCTGGAGGCATCACAATTCCAGATTTCATGATATACTACAAAGCTATAGTAATCAAAAGAATGTAGGACTGGCACAAAAATGGGTCTGTTCAACAGCATAGAGAGCCCAGAGAGAAACCCACACTTATATGGTCTATTCATCTATGACAGGGTTGGCAAGAATATACAATGGGGAAAATATGGTGTCTTCAACAACTGGTGCTTTAAAAAAATACACACAAAAGCTACATGCAGAAGAATGAAACTGGACCTCTTTCTTGCATTGTACATAAAAATCAACTCAAAATCGATTAAAGACTGAAATGTGAGACCTGAGACTATAAAACTCTTAGAGGAAAATATAGGCAATTTCTTTGACACTGGCCATAGAAACATTTCTCTAGATAGGTCTCCTCAGGAAAGGCAAACAAAAGCAAAAGTAAACTCTTGGGACTACATCAAAATAAAAAGCTTTTGCACAGTGAAGGAAACCACCAACAAAACAAAAAGGCAACCTACTGAATGGGAGATGATATTTGCAAATGACAGATCTGATAAGGGATTAAAGTCTCAAATATATAGAGAACTTAGACAATATAACACCAAAAAACCCAATAATCTGATTAAAAATAAGCAGAGGAACTCAAGAGACATTTTTGCAGAGAAGACACACAGATGGCCAATAGGCACATGAAAGAATGCTCACCATAACTAAGCATCAGGGAAATGCAAATCAAAACCACACTGAGATAGCACCTTACACCTGTCAGAATGGCTAAAATCAAAAAGACGAGAAAGACAAACATTGGCAATGATATGGAGAAAAAGGAACCCTCACGCACTGTCAGTGGGATTGTAAACTGGTACAGCCACTGTGGACAAGGCTATGGATGTTCCTCAAAAAATTAAAAATAGAACTACCATATGATACAGTAATTCCACTACTGGGTATTCATCCAAAGAAAATGAAAACACTAATTTGAAAAGACATACATACTCCTATGTTTATTACGGCATTATTTATAATAGCCAAGATTTGGAAGCAACCCATGTGTCCACCCACAGACTGAAGAAGTGGTGTATACATACAGTGGACTACTACTCAACCATAAAAAAGAATGAGATCTTGCCATCTGTGACGACATGAATGGACCTAGAGGGTATTATGCTAAGTGAAATGAGTTCTACAGAGAAAGACAAATTCTGTATGATTTCACTCATATGTGGAATCTAAGAAACAAAACAGACAAAGAGGGGCACCTGGGTGGCTCAGTTGGTCAAGCAACCGACTCTTGGTTTCAGCTCAGATCATGATCTCATGGTCATGAGGATGAGCCCTGCAATGGGCTCTGCGCTCCGTGTGGAGTCTGCTTGAGATTCTCTCTCGCACTCTTCCCCTCCCCTCGCTTGCACAAGTTCTACTCTCTCTCTAAAATAAACAAATCTTTCTTTAAAAAAGAAAAAAAAACTGACAAAGAATCTAAGAAACAAACCAAAAAGAAAAAACAAACAAACAAACCAGACTCTTAACTACAGAGAACCAACTGGTGGTTGCCAGAGGAGACCTGACATGAGTTGGGCAAAATGGGTGAAGGGGATTAAGAGGTACAAACTTCTAGGTGCAAAATAAGTAAATCATGGCGATGAAAAGTACAGCATACGGAATACAGTAAGATTGTAATAATGTTGTTTGGTGAGAGATGGGGTCTACACTTACCATGGTGAGCAGTGAGTAACGTAAAGAATTGCTGAATCATTATGTAGTACACCTAAACGAACACAAAGCTGTGTATTAATTATACTTCAATGATACATACATGTATATGGTGAAAGTAAATTAAGAACAAGAGAAATTTTAAAAAGTGGGGAGGCACCTGGCTGGCTCAGTCGGTAGAGTGTGCAACCCTTGATCTCAAGGCTGTGAGTTCAAGCCCCATGTTAGATGTAAAGATTACTTAAAAATGAAATCTTTTTAAAAAGAAGTTTAATTACAAAGACCTAAAGAAAAAAATGGTAAAGAAAGGGAAAAATAGTTGTGCTCAAACAATATGTTGATAATGCTACAGATATACGATTTGATAATTATGAGCCATATTAATATTGATTTCCTTGGCCAAGTTAAACTTGTAAAAGGAGAAATTGTCAACAACTTTTCACAATGGTCAGAAATTTTATTTTTTAAAAGATTTTATTTATTTGAGAGAGAGAGAGAGAGAGAGAGAATAAATGAGCAGGGGGAAGGGGCAGAGAGAGAGGATGAAGCAGACTCCCTGCTGAGCAGGGAGCCCGACACAGGGCTCAATCCCAGGATCCCGGGATCATGACCTGAGCCAAAGTCAGATGCTTAACTGAGTGAGCCACCCAGGCACCCAGAACATTTCAGTTTGTAGTCTACGATAGGTAACGTAACCAAAAGTCTCATCATCCAAATGTTACATGAAAGCGTAGAATAGAAAACTGTCTTCTCCACCCATTCCTCACCTGTGTAGTTCTCACCAGTGACAACCTGATACCAGTTTTGGGAGGAGCTTTAGATGTCAGAAGTACTGAAATAAAATAACATGAATCATCTATTAATCAGGTCTACAGTTTTTGATGAATATATTAATGACATGCCTATTGTTGGGACTATGGCTGTTTATATGGTACGTTAGGTAGGAGTTTTCATTTACACAATGGCACCACTTCTTCCCTATCTCCAGGATCCCATGCTTTCAATTGTCTTACCTACTCTGCTTCTCCAGGGGCTCCTTCCTTCTCAATTACGTTCAGGGCTTCCTACCCTTAAATACCCTCATCTCCTTACAAATAGCTTATAAGTGGGGGTTGTGGCTGGCTCAGTTGGTAGAGCATGTGATTCTTGATGTCGGGGTTTGAGTTTGAGCCCCTGATGGGAATGGAGATTACTTAAAAATGCAATCTTTAAAAACAAACAGCTTATAACTTAAAGAAGAAAAAAGATAGCTTAATAGTGGAGAAACCCGTCAGATACTAACTTAAACAAGTGATCAGAGTTACCATCACCAGTAATATGTCCAACGGACAGCATGTGGCTCCTGATAAGAAAACATCCTTCACGTGGTATTCCTGCCCCAACTGCACAACTCCATCAAATCCTAAGTAAATATCAGAGCAACTCAATTTTACAAGACATTCTACAAAATAATGGTCACTAAACATCAATATTAGGAAAGACAAGGCAGAACTGTTCTATACTAATGAGACCCGGTGACTCAATGTAATGTCTAAGATCTTGAATTTGCTCCTAGACCAGGAAAATTTGCTATAAAAACATTATGATGAAAATGGACAACACTTGAATAAGGACCAGGGTTATCTAATAGTACATCAAAATAATTTCCCTGATTTTTGAAAATTACACTCTTTTGTAAGAAAATGTCCAATTCTTTTTCAGATTTTATTTATTGATTTGAGAGAGAATGAGAGCCAGAGAGATCACAGAGGGAGAGGGAGAGGGAGAAGCAGACCTGCCGCTGAGCAGGGAGCCCGACGTGGGGATCTATCCCAGGACCCTGGGATCATGGCCCGAGCCGAAGGCAGATACTTAATTAACTGAGTCACCCAGGTGCCCCAAAAAGGTCCAATTCTTAGGAAGTAATATATGAAGTATTTAGGGGTAAAAAGGATGGTATCATTAACAGACTTCCAAATTTTTCACAACAAAATTGATGGACATATGTTGTGTGTAGCTATGTGACCTATATGTATACATATACACACACGCATAGGGGATTGTTATGCAAACGAAGCAAAATAATTGTGGAAGTTTGAAATTACATCCATATAAGAAGTGATCCTCCCCAAATCTTCCAGAATTGGAGTTCTGAGTTGTGGAATGAGTACACTTCTTTACCTTCTCCCCAGCAAGACTCCATGAAAACGATAATAAAGGAATTAAAAAGGTAAGAAAGCACAACAACGAATAAATAGAATGGGGGTTATTGAGGGACAAGAGAGGACAACAAATATCTGGTGGGCAGTGAAGAGTGGACTGATGACAGCAGATGGGAATAACCTGCAGCCAAGAGTACGTGAGAGGCAGTCGACATGACTGCCAAGTGCACAAAATGTCTTGGGTTCAGAGTCTATAGGTTCTGGAGAGGACAGGAGGGAGAAGCCGAATGGAAAACCATCAAATACCTACCATCTACTCCCAAACTCCAGCTCAAAACACTGCTTGTGACCATGTGGCTAATTGTCCAGCAAGGAAAAGCAACAAAACAGAGGATTTTTCTCTAAGAAAGTAGAACAATTTGGCACTACTGGCAGCTTCCTGCCAACTCACACTGCCAGATAATAAATAAGCCCTGTGCCCAGTGAGCCCTGTAACATAACCAACAATCAAGATCACCAGACAGCCGAGTAAGCCTGCAACTTACAAGAAATAGAAATAACTAACTCCAGAAAAACAAACAAACAACAAACCCCCCAAAACCACAAAAGAACAACAACAACAAAGAAAATTCAGGGATAAAAAGCAAGCTTACAAAAACTAGTCACATTATTTCTTTAAGAGAAGTAGGAAAGGAAATTGTATTCTTTAAGCTAGAACATGAGGCTGTAACACCATGGAATAATTGGAATAGCAAATAAACTTTTGAAATTAAAAAATACAATTACTAACATAGTAACCACCTAAAGAAAAGTTGAAGTTGAAGAAATTTCCCAAATGTGCAGCTCAACACAAGGAGAGGGAAAATAGGAGAAAAACGAAGACATATAGAGACTCAACTCAGGAGGTCTCCAAATACTGAGTTCCAGAGAGAAAACAGAGATACAGAGGGAGAAACTCACCACAGAAGAGACAAAAGAACATTCCTAGGATTTCAGGGAAATAGAAGGTTTACTCAGTGATATTGAAGATAAATAGTGAAGGACTTGTACAGCTCACAGTGAACTTCCTGAATAATGCGAAGACCCAATGGCCCCTGGCTACCTCTGTAAGTGGAGCGTGCAACACTTGATCTCAGGATTTTGAGTTCAAACCCCATGTTGGGTGTAGAGCTTATGAAAAAATAATAATGGGAAGACCCAAAAAGCTTCCACGAAGAATAAACACATCACTTAAAAAGATATAATGATCAGCCTGGTTTGAGAATTCTCAACATTAATACCACAACTGTTTTCATCCTCAATTTTGAGTAAATGTGATTTTCAAACCAAAATTACATAGTCTCAAAACAGAATAAAGACATTTTTCATCAAAGCCAGGACTCAGCAGTTTACCTTTTCTATATGCTTTCGGAGAAATTTCTGGAGAGTATGTTCTGGCAAAATGAGGGGGTAAGCAACAGGGGGAATGATAAGTAGGAAACAGACCGTGCGTCTTAGCAAAGCCATGAAAGAAGCCCCTGGAAGATGGCTGTGAAGAGGCCATCAGCTCAGAGTGCCACAGGTAAACAGAAGGCTCCAGAAGGGAAGTGTTCTAATTTCTTAGAAACCCCAGAAGGTTACACATTAGTATCCATGTTGGTTCTACAGTTAATGAAGCCCGAGCAATATGAATACTACTGGTTGTTAGCTTTTAGAATCAACCTGGAGACCCAATCAGGGGTGCACAGTGGTTAGAGAAAAGAGTATCAGTGCTATCAATGTGGTCAGTGTGAAAGCACACAGGACATCAGCAGGGAGGCTGGAGTAGTGACAAGAAGAGGGCATTAGCATTGATGTCCCAATCTTTTCAAGAGGAGAGACAAAGGACACTGGCCGTAGTTGATGAGATAAGAAGCAGAACTCTAAGCATACTATTAAAAGTCTCAAAGGCAACTAGGAAGGTAACTACAATCGCAATAGGATTATACTGGGAGGAAAAGGGAGATGCGGTGTCGGTGCGAATGAGTTAAATCCTCACCTATGGAAGCAGAAAGTAACTAGTTATTATTCAAAGTTGCTAAGTTAAGAATTTACATAAACATATGATTTACCAACAGGACACTGGGCAGAGAGTCAGTGTTCACCTCGGGGTGGAAGATGGTTCCTTCTCAGTAGGAGTCATTCTGCATCATCTGAACCAGGTGCATCAGTGACTTTAATTTAACTGTACCTTTTCTGATTTCCCAAACACTAATTCCTCCTCTCTCTCCCCTGTTCCTTTCACAGGGACACTTCCAACTTTATTCTAGCTTTCTACTCTTTCTCAACTACGGATTCCTCTGCCGCAGACTGGACTCTGTGCCAAGCTGCCTGCTGAACATGTTTTTTGGTTTTGGTTTGGTTTTGGTTTTGGTTTTTGTAAGAGAGAGTACATGTGAGAAGGGGTGGGGCAGAGGGAGAACGAGAACCCTAAGCGGGCCCCACGCCTGGCACTGAGCCCCACACGGGGCTTGATCCCAGGATCCCAAGATCATGACCTCAGCCAAAATCAAGAGTTGGACACTTAACCAACGGAGCCACCCAGGAGCCCCTGAAATTGATTTTTCAATCGAGAGTGATGTGCTCTCAGGCCTTTATCTCACTTAACATTTTGATGTCAACTACTTCTCCTTGACCTCTCTTGTGCTGGTCTCTAATATTTCAGGACCTTCCAGGTTTCTTTCTACTACTGATGACTTTCTAAGTCTCCCTCTTAGATGCCTCCTCCCCTGCCCATCCTGTTCATGCTGTTCACACAGTGTTTCGCCACTGGCCTGTTTTCTTTTTTGCTCCACCGCCTCCCCTTGTATAAATCCACTCACTCTTCTCAATTGTCAGTTGGACACTGATGACTCTTTTCTTCCTTTACCTCTATTCTTGACTTTCTCTTAAATGCCAGGACTGTTTTCAACTTCCTATTAAAACTGCTTCATCTCAACATTCCATCAGTATCTCAAACTTGACACATTCAAAGACAAAAGATACCAAAGCTTATGGGATGGAGCTAAACCAGGGCTTAGAGGGAAATCTTTTTTTAAGGTTGTATTTATTTCTTTGAGGAGAGCCTGGGTGGCTCTGTTGGTTAAGCGTGACACTTGATTGCAGGGTCGTGACACCAAGCCCTGCATTGGGCTCTGTGCTCAGCACTGTGTCTGCATCTCCCTCTCCCTCTGTTCCTCCTCCTGCACGTGTGCATACTCTCTCTCTCACAAATGACTAAAAAATATTTTATTTATTTGAGAGGCTAGGCATGGAGCCTGATGGAGGGCTCAATCCCAGGACCCTCAGATCCTGACCTGAGCTGAACTCAGACCACTTAACCAACTGAGCCACCCAGGTGCCCCTAGAGGGAAATTTAACACCTATATTAAAAAAGAACAAAGATGTCAAAGCAATAACCTAATCTTCCACCTAAAGACACTGGAAAAAGAAAAGCAAACTCAATCTAAAGGAAACAGAGGGGAGGAAATAATTAAGATTGGAATAAAATTAAATGAAAGAGAGACTAGAAGAACAATAAAGAAAAACCACTGAAATGTTGATTATTTGAAAAGATCAGCAAAATTGATAAACCTTTACCACACTGACCAGAATAAAAATAGAAAGAGAGGGGCGCCTGGTGACTCCCTCAGTTAAGCACCCAACTCTCGATTTCAGCTCATGTTGTGATCTCATCGCCCTGGGATCCAGCCCATGCTGGGCTCGTGCTCAGCAGGGAGTCTGCTTGATATTCTCTCTACACTCCCTCTGCTCCTCCCACCTCCCCTTCTTTCTTGCTCTCAAATAAATAAATAAATATTTTTTAAAAAGAGAGAGAAAGGGAATTCAAATTATTCAATCAGGAATAAAAGAGGGGCCATCAATACTGAAGTTACAGAAATGAAAATGGTTATAAAAGATTATTATCAGGACGCCTGGGTGGCTCAGTTAAGCGTCTCCCTTCTGCTGAGGTTGTGATCCTGGCGACCTGGGATTGAGTCCCATGTCAGGCTCCCTGCTCAGCAGGGAGTCTGTTTCTTCTTCTCCCTCTGCCCCTCCCTCCCTATTTGTGAGCACACAGATGCGTGCTCTCAATATATAAATAAAACTTTTAAAAAATAAAGGAACATTATCAACAAATGTAAGCCAACAAATTAGGTAACTTAGATGAAACAAATTCCTAGAGAAACAAACTACTGAAACTGAATCAGAAAGAAATAGAAAAGCTTAATAAAAGTGTAAGAAAAAATTATATTAATAATTACAATTAATAATTATAAAATATAATTTATATAATATATAAAATATAATTATAAAATAAAATAATTAACAATTTAAAATTTCCCACAAAGAAAATCCTAGGCCCAGATGGCTTCACTGGAGAATTCTACTCAATATGTAAAGAATTATTGCCAATCCTTTGCAACCTTTTCTAAAAACAGAATAGAAAAGAACACTTTCAACTCATTCTATGAAACCAGTATTACCCAGATATCAAAGCTAGACAAAAATGAGAAAACTACAGATCAATATCCTTTATGAATAATGATGCCAAAACTCTCAATAAAATACAAGCAAATTGAATCCAGCAATGTATAAAAATGATTATACACTACAAACAAGTAGGATTTATCCGAGGATAATCAATCTAATGCATCACATTAATAGAACCAATGACAAAAACCACATGATCATCCCTATTGATTCAGAAAAAGCAGCTCACAAAAATCCAACACACCTTTGCGGTTAAAACATTTAACAAAATAGGAAGACAAGGGAGCTTCCTCAACACAATAGAGGACATTCATGAAAAACCCATAGCTAACATTATACTTAATTATACTAATGTGAAAGGCTGAATGTTTTCCACCTAAGACCAGGAACAAGACAAGGATTCCCACTCACCACTTCTAGTCAACATTGTACTTGAGGTTCTACCCATGGTACTTAGGCAAGAGAGAGACATAAAAGGCTTTTTATCTATTACGAAGGAAAAAGTAAAACTATTTGTATTTGTAGATGACATGATCTTGTATATAGAAAATCCTAAGGAATCCAAGAAAAAAGCTATTCCAAATAGTAAATGAGTTCGACAAGGTTGCAAGGTATAAGATCAATATAGAAAATCAATTACATTTCTATACACTAGCAATGTACCACATGAAAAATCAAAATAAACAATTCCATTTACAATAGCATCAAAAATAAGAAAACTCTTAGGACTAAAAAAGAAGTGAAAGACTTGTATATTGAAAACTAAAAGCCATGGATGAAAGAAATCATAAATCTAAATAAGTGGAAAGACATCCCACTGTGTATGGATTGGAAGACTTTACATTGTTGACATGACAATACTCCCCCAAATGACCTACAGATTCCATTCAATGCCTATCAGAATCACAGCTGACTTCTTTGTAGAAATTGATAACCTGATCCTAAAATTCTTATGAAAGGCAAGTTACCAGAAGCCAACACAATCTTGAAAAGAACAAAGTAGGACAACATTTCCCAATTATGAAACTTACTAGGAAGCCATAAAGATAGACATGTAGATCCATGGAGTACAAGTGAGAGTCAAGAAATAAACTCTTACATTTATGGCCAACTGATTTTCATTTTCAACAATGGTGCCAACACGACTGAATGGCAGAGAAATAGTCTTTTCAATAAATGGTCTTAAGACAATTGGATATTTATATGTCAAGGAATAAATTTCAACCCCCTCCTTATGACGTATACAAAAACTAACTCAAAATGGATCTAAGATCTAAATGTAAGAACTACAACTTTCTTCTTAGAAGACGACATAGGAGTAAATCTTCCACCTTTGGAGTAGACCGCTGTTTCTAGATATGACACCAAAAGCATAAGCATCAAAGGAAAAATAGATCAATTGGATACCTCGAAATCATTAACTTCATTTTCTTGATGGTATTGCTTAGAGCACAAAAGAGACTCTAGACAAAGATGGCAACGAAAGAGGCTCTTGAATTTCTCTACTCCCACAGATGCGCTGAATACACAGCCCATACAGACCAATACCCTCTAAGAGAAATTCAGAAACCAGTTGAGCGATTCCTACATATCCGGCAACTGAGGAAATGCCCACACAGAAGTAAGTGGGAAAGGCTGGGACACGCTCTCACCATAAATGCTACCCCAATACAACGTCATGCAATTGGGAGGGAATCCCCAACTTCCAGCTTCTCCCTGAGGAGGGAGGGGTTTGGACCACACATCCAATGCTCCAACTTTTAAGGCTATCGCTTGAAGGATGGACCCCCCAACGAGGGGTTGATACCGAAAATATACAAGGAACTCCCACAACTCAATAGCGGAAAAAAAAAGGAATAACCCTATTAAGAAATGGGCAAAGAACCTGGACATTTTCCCAAAGAAGGGATAAAAATGGCCAACGAGTCTAGGAAAAGGTGCTCAACATCACTCCTCATGAGGGAAATGCGAATCGAAACCACACTGACAATTCACGGCGTCAGGGATGCCCCGGAAGCTGCGTTTTCACAAACTCCTTGAGTGTCTGTTGCGCAGACGCATTTGGAATCTGCTGAGTTAAAGCTGGTGGAGCTGGCCATCGGATGAAGCCTGGGACCTGTGTAAGTACTGAGTGGTCTACAATGATGACCAGCACGTGGAGCTGGAAAAGGAGCTTCTACAGCCGTCACGTCCCATCTGGCAGAAGTCAGAGCTGGCCACCGATCTGGGGCTCACTGAAGGGCAGCTGCAGATCAGGTTCCAAAACCCATGGGCAAAGAAGGGCGAGGTGAACAAGCAACAGCAGCAGCAACCCCCCCCCCCAAGCCACTACCACCAGCCCACGAAGTCACCCCCAGCACAGCTCTGCCAGCCTCCTTGGAGCCACCTCCCCAAGGCCCGTAGGGAGCTATCTACCATAGCCCCCCACCCAACCTTATGGGTTGGGGGCCTGGGGACTCAGATGGTGGGAATAGGGCTCCCGTTAAGGCCTAGGAGGCCAGGTCTGAGTCCCAGCCCTGCCAATGGCCTTCTGTATAACCTTGGACAAGTCCACCCAGTCCTTGCATCCCTGTATCCCATCTGTGCAGTGAGCCTGTTGGATAACGATCTTTTCAGCTCCTGTGTTCTAGGCCTCAGGGGGAGTAAGGAAGCCCAGTGTGGGAGGTCTCCATCCTCAAAGGGCTAGGTGAGGGGCCATGACAAGCCATGATAGGCCCCCAGGCCTCCACTTCTCCCTCCAAAGGTTCGAGGGTGGGAGACCGCTGTAGGGACTGGACTGACCCTGAAGAAAGGAGACGGAGCTGAGAGAAGATGGAATGCTTGCAGCCCCTGACCTGAGAGGGAGCAACATGGTCAGTTCCCCCTGCCTCTTCCTACAGCCTCACCTCCCCCTGCCCTCACTGCAGATTGCCCTAACGCCCTCTACGAGCTGGACATAAAGCACGGAGCCCACGTGACCGGGCCCGAGCAAGAGGTTCTGAGGCCTGTCCCCTCCGGGTTGCAGAGTTCTAGCCCCCCACCAGCATACTCAGTGGGGCTTCCACGTGGGGGGAGCCTGGAGAGGGTTAGAAGGGCACCGTCCACCTGCCCAGGCTGTTCCTCAGGGCCCAGGCCCCAGGGAATCCCCAGAAGACTCTCTCTGGAGCCCACAGAGCTCACAGGTGGGCAGGGGGTGCGCACAGGGCGGCAGCTCTGGGATGCAGCTTCAAGAATAAGGGTTTTCTCTCTTTAAACAACCCACGGTGACGTATCACCTTCCACCTGTCAGAATGTTTATGAGCCAAGAGAAGAGATGAGTGTTGATGATGACGGGAAGAAAACTGTGAGTGGGAATGGACACCGGAGCAGCCATTAACAGTATGGAGGATCCTCAGAAACTTAAGACTTAAACTTCTGCTCCAGCATTCCCACGGACAGGTGTATGCAAGCGAGAAACGAAAGCACCACCTTCTGTAATCGCATCAGATGTCTACGTGGCAGGGCGCCGGGCTGGCTCAGCCCATGGAGCGCGTGACTCTCCATCTTGGGGTTGTCACCTTGAGCCCCACGCCGGTGTAGAGATTACTTAAAATCTTTTAGAAAATGCACGAAGCTTCCAATTTCTCCACATACTCACCAACATTTATTATCCGACTTTCAAAATACACTTGTTACTCTTGGGTGGAAAGAATCCACAAAAGAATCCTAGTCCATTGCACGTTGTCTACAGCGGGGCCAGGATGAGGCTGTCTGTATCTCATTATCCCCATTATCTATCAAAAGGGGCTAACAAACGTACCTGTATCATAGGCTTCTATGATGAAAGCCTTTCCTTAGAACATGGCCTGGCCATAATAAATGCTCTGAAGCCATGAGCTATTATCACTACTCTTATCTATGAAAAAGCATTTGCCTTTTCAATACATTTCTTACCATAATCTACTAACTTCCGAGTCGTGGGCGGGTTGCCCAAAGCATCCCCAGTTTGTGACGGTGGTAAGCACAAATACTTGTCCCCTGCTCCTGTTGTAGCTTTACGTTTGGAGAAACAGTCCGTTAAAACAGGGCTCCTGGCCTCTCTCTGCTCCTCTGAGGGCAGTGACAGATCTGTTGGTAGAAGTGGGAGTAGGCACTGTCCATCTTTGTCGCAACGTTTCCTCCCTGTCTTCAGGCACTCCCTGCCGACAGAGGGTGTGTGGTCCGCTTGGCTTCTCCATGCCCCCACCCCACCGCCCAAAGTGGCCTGAAGTCATTCAGTTCAGCGGGGGGCTCTGAGTGGGTGTGTAATCCTCAATCTGTAAACTCAGTAGCATAAAGCTCATAATCCAAACCATTTCCTCCAAGCCAGGCCTAACCAATCATTACAATGATACTTTATTCCCCTCTGCCTTACTCCTTGGTCTGTCACTTAATCAGTTTTAAACTTGAGTGGGAGATGGAAGGGAAGGAGATTATTATCAATCCCTCTCAAACTAACACACACCTATTTTTGTCATACTCAAGACTGTAATTTAAGTTTTTAAATTATATCACCTCCATCATCTTTAAGGCTTACCAAATTATAAAAGAATAAACATGTAAGAAACAAACATAAAAGTAGAAAGATGTGCTAATGTGTTAGAGGCAGATTCTATCAGTTAACTTTTGCTGTGTAACTAACTAGCCCAAAATTTATTGTCTTAAAAGAACAATCTACAGGGGTACCTGTCTGGCTCAGTGGGTACAACAAGCAACTGTTGATCTCAGGGTCATGAGTTCGAGCCCCACATTGGATGTTGAGATGACTTAAAAATCCTTTTTAAAAAAGAAAAAAATAGGGGCGCCTGGGTGGCGCAGTCGTTAAGTGTCTGCCTTCGGCTCAGGGCGTGATCCCAGTGTTGTGGGATCGAGCCCCACATCAGGCTTCTCCGCTAGGAGCCTGCTTCTTCCTCTCCCACTCCCCCTGCTTGTGTTCCCTCTCTCGCTGGATGTCTCTCTCTGTCAAATAAATAAAAATCTTTAAAAAAAAAAAATCTTCATTTAGCTCAGTACTCTATGGGTCAGCAGTTGGGGCTGGGCTCAAGAGGGAACTTCTGACGCTGTCTTGGCTGGGTTCACTCATGTTGATGGCCGGGTTGGCTGGGGGCTACTTGGTCTTGGGGGCCTCAGCTAGGACAACTTCTCTCTATTTTGTCTCCTCCAGCAAGCTAGTCCTGGCTAGATCACATGGTGGTGAAAGGATTCCAAGAGCCAGAAAAAAACAAAAGCTGTAAGACCTCTTTAGTTCTATGCCCAGAATTTTGTGTATCTCTTACACTACATTCTATTTATCAAACCAGGTCACTTGGCCAGCCCAGATTCAAGGGGGGAAGGAAACAGACTTCACTTCTGGGTGGGCAGAGTTACAGAGTATTGTGGACATTTTTGCAATCTACCACAAAAGCACAACAGAATAAAAACAAATCTGTGGAAACACGGACTACACTTGTGTAACAGAGTTATCTGAATTGAGCTAGACAAAACAAGTTTCCATTTAGTATTGTTCAAGCAGATAAGCCACAGGGCACCTGGCTGGCCCCATCATTAGCACATATCACTCTTGATTTCGAGGTGGTGAGTTCAAGCCCCATGTTGAGGGTAGGGATTACTTAATTTTTTTTAATAAAGATTTTATTTTTTAAGTATCTAAGCCAGTCATAAAAAAGTTACCATTACTTTGTGAGAACTATGTGGAGGAAATAAAAGTTTAAATTACAAGACAAAAGTCACATGCTAAATTTTGAAGTAGAAACCTCCTACATAAACCCAGGGATGACTAGGTTTAACTTAACTCAACAGCAGGGTCAACAAAATTGTTAGCCCATCATGCAACTTTGGGTTAGGTACATGATTTGAAAATGAGACATTCTATTTTTTTTTAAGATTTTATTTATTTGTCAGAGAGAAAGAATGAGTGGGGGTCAGGGAGGAGCAGAGGGAGAAGCAGGCTCCCTGCTGAACAAGGAGTCCAATGCGGGGCTCAGTCCCAGCACCCTGGGATCATGACCTGAGCTGAAGGCAGACACTTAACCAAGGGAGCGACCCAGGCATCCTAAAAGTGAGACATTCTACAATACAAATGATGTGGGAGACGAAGGCCCAAAACCATACCTTGGCAGATCATAAATATAAAATTAGAATATTAAAATTATGTAACAATTTTTTATAATTATAAAAATGACTCATTTCTGAAAGACTGGCTAGGATATTTTTGTCACCAAAAAGTCATCTTCTACTAAAAAATTTTTTGCCTAAAAATTCTGTTCTTTCGAAAGAACAAGTATTATTTAACTTGTTATTCCTATGTACATCATGAACTTCTTACCTTCCTTTTTCCTCAGCTTTTTTAGTATCTATTTTATAAACTTCTTGTAAGTGTGTAATTATTCCATGATACCATTTTGTCATCAACTCAATTGCTATCATTATCTTTATACTATTTTTTTATTCTGGTTTCCTGACATTCCCCTCTGTCCCATTAATGACCTAGATTATCAGATTTTGGTTGATTTCCCTCCAGTTCTCAGATTTATCCCTAGTTTTCTAAAATCCTCTTTGGTCCACTGGATGCAGAAAATGAATCTTCCCCAAATATCTGGTCTCAAATGTTTCACTGTTATACAAAGGTAGTTTTTATCTCATTATGAAAAGAAAATAAAGAAAACACCTAATGGGGGCACCTGGGTAGCTCAGTCTGTTGGGCATCTGACTCTTGGTTTCAGCTCAGGTCATCATCTCAGGGTCGTGAGATTGAGCCCCACATTTGACTCCACACTCAGTGGGGAGTCTGCTTGGGGTTCTCTCTCTCCCTCTGCCCCTCTCCCTATTTGTGCACCCTCCGTCTCAAATAAACAAAATCTTTAAAAAAAAAAACACCTAATGGGGGCGCCTGGGTGGCACAGCGGTTAAGCGTCTGCCTTCGGCTCAGGGCGTGGTCCCGGCGTTATGGGATCGAGCCCCACATCGGGCTCCTCTGCTAGGAGCCTGCTTCTTCCTCTCCCACTCCCCCTGCTTGTGTTCCCTCTCTCGCTGGCTGTCTCTATCTGTCAAATAAATAAATAAAATCTTAAAAAAAAAAACAACACCTAATGAAAAACAATTATTCTGAATTGAAGGCAGCTGAATAAATTTTGATCAGCATAGACCTTCTAAGTGCTTTTTTTTTTTTTAAAGATTTTATTTATTTATTTGACAGAGAGAGAGAGACAGCCAGCGAGAGAGGGAACACAAGCAGGGGGAGTGGGAGAGGAAGAAGCAGGCTCATAGAGGAAGAGCCTGACGTGGGGCTCGATCCCAGAACTCCAGGATCACGCCCTGAGCCGAAGGCAGACGCTTAACCACTGTGCCACCCAGGTGCCCCCTTCTAAGTGCTTCTGGTACAATCTAAGAATATGTGTTTCTTTTGACATCACAGCAACTTTGTTTCAGCTCAACTAAAAGTATTCTGTTTGGCTTAATTAGAACTTTGATGAACCATTTTTTTTTAAAGATTTTTAAAAAAAATTTATTTGACAGAGAGAGAAAGAGACAGCCAGCGAGAGAGGGAACACAAGCAGGGGGAGTGGGAGAGGAAGAAGCAGGCTCCCAGCGGAGCAGGGAGCCCGATGTGGGGCTCCATCCCAGGACCCTGGGATCATGACCTGAGCCGAAGGAAGACGCTTAATGACTGAGCCACCCAGGCGCCCCCCATTTGGTTTTTTTGATCAAGCATCAAATGATACTGTTCAACGTTTTCCAACTTTTTAAAAATAATTTTTGATTTTGTACTTGATCGTGTATCTGGGGAAAAAAAAACCCAACCCTCAGCCTCTACTGAAGCATATTTCAATTGACCGCATGTCCTTTTTGAGATCATCCATGTAAAGTATCTATGGACTGTGGGTATGGATGTCTCCCTAGGAGAACGACTACATTGTAGACTAGTTTCAGTAAAAGCCAATGAAGATCAGTAAGTGCGAGGCTGAGATCTTTGATTAGCTGCACATGTGACTTGAGTCACAGATTTTTAAAAAATTTGAGAGAGAGAGAGAGAGAACACAAGCGGGGGGGGGGGAAGCAGACTCCCCACCGAGCAGGGAGCCCAAGGAGGGGCTCAATCCCAGAACTGTGGGATCATGACTTGAGCTGAAGGCAGATGCTTAACCATGTGAGCCACCCAGGCGCCCTTTAGTCACAGATTTAAAAGGTATCCTGGGGCTCTCCTTACATGGCCTGCTTCTTTCATGGGTTATGGGGGGCAGCCAATCTTTCCCAGAAGGCTCCTATAATTTCCCTTCTACCTGATTGGCTAGATTAGGACATATGGTCAATTATGGCCAATTCTGACTGCAAAGGAGGCTGGATTAAGTGAGGATTTGGCATTTTCAGCCTCCATAGGGAAATAGGCCAGGAAGGAGGAGGTTGAGAATGGCAGTCAGCTAGGCAACCAGAAGTTTGCCAAAATCCAACTCCCTGGTTTTACAGATGATAAAAATGGGTCTAGAGAAGGGATGTTGACTTGTACCACTGCAGTGTTACGGCCAGAATCTGGAAACCATACCTTCTTATTGTGCAGTTCTGAGCAATCCCCATTAGCCACAGGGCTTCTTCAAAGGTACCATATCCTCGCCTCTTAGACAAGGCAGTTAATAAAATGCAATTAATTCAGCAATATATAGACGGCCATGAACTAGGCCCTTAATACAAGGCATGCACCGAGCAACTGGCAACGTGCAGAAGATACAAAGATAAACAAGAAATGGTTACTTCTTTCAAAAGCTGAATGATCTGGAATGTTCCAGATTCTCAGCATAATTACAAAATAATCTAAACAAAAGGACTACAGTACCCCCATTCCAAGCAAAAGTTTGCAAAGTACACGTAAATCAGAAAACAGCACTACTGGCTTACATAATTATCTAAGGCAGAGGTTAGCAAGCAGCAGCCTGTGTGCCAAACCCAGCCCACTGTTTGGATACAAATGAAGTTTTACTGGAACACACCCATACCCTTTTGTTTACATATCTTCTATGACTGCTTTCCTGTTACAGTGACAGAGTAGTTGTAACAGAATTAAATAGTTGTGATGGAAACTGTCTAAGTCTGCAAAGTCTAGCATATTCACTACTGGACCTTTTACAGAACAAGTTTGCCAACCCGTTATCTAAGGAGAACGAATACTGTGCTCTCTTCGGCAGCACATACACTAAGGAGAAAAAATATTGACATAAAATATTAAGTAACAGGTATTTATATCATCAAGTTCTCCAAATGTTTTACCTGCATTTGACTCTCTGGTTCTTGGCTTCCTACAAATTCAGTGGACAGTAAATCAACATCAGTAATCCAAGACCTTGATCCCTTGTGTTACTGTTGCCTTGAAAACATTAAAAGAACACTTGAGCTAACAGAGGATTTATTTTTGGTTCCAAGATAATTAACTCATTCTGTTCAAGGTGATCAAGGTTGGACTTGCTTGGCTTACATGAAATTTATGGGGTGATCTCTCATACATAAATGAGAATCCAAACTGACACACAAGGTTTTATTTAGAATTAAATTTTAATTTGTTTCAATAGAATTTACTTGCGTATGGGGTACCTGGGTGGCTCAGTCGGTTGGGCATCTGAAACTCTTGGTTTCAGCTGGGGTCGAGATCTTGGGGATCTGAGATGGAGCTCAGCATGAAGTCAGCTTGGGATTCTGTCTGCCTCTCCCTCTGCCCCTCCCACTCATGCTCTCTCCCTCTAAAATAAACCTTCAAAATAAAAAAAAGGATTTACTCATGTATGTATGATTGCGTGAAGCAAGTAAACTGAGGCCAGTCAAATGCAGCTGATCCCCATTTGCTTCCTGATCTCTCCCAAGACCCTGGGAGTCCCCATTCCTCCTGAGGGCTGAATATCCATCCACAAATGCTTGTCAGTGCCTCAGACGCAGGTTTCAACCTCCACTCCATCCGCCCCGCCACTCCGCCCCGTGTTTATGACATCATTACGCACCCCAGCCAACCAGAGGTTACACGAGCTTCGGTTTGCGTTCTGACTTTACCGCCCCTTGAAACTGGGCACATTTTTGAACCACCTGTAGCTTCAGTTTCCTCTTTTGTACCATGGGAAGGATATGCTGATGTCACTTAGGATTAGTAAAAAAAATTGAAGGATACATGGAATATAAAGTGCTTGGCATACAGCTGATATCAAAGATTACTTCTCCTGGGTGCCTGGCTGGCCCAGTCAGTAGAGCATGCAACTCTTGATCTCAGGGTCGTGAGTCTGAGCCCCATGTTGGGCTCAGAGATTGCTTTAAAAAGTTACTTCTTCCATACTCTTTCAAAACATGAGTCATCTATGTTTCTTCCCTGGATTTCACCCTCCACATCTACCTGGTCATTAAATCCTGACAGTTCAGGTTCTATAGCAGGCTTTGAATTGGGTGCACCTTTCCCATCCATGGGGCCACCGCCTTGCTTCTTCTCTAAATGGCTGCAATTACCCCTTATCTTTTCTTCCTTCCTCTGATTGCTTTTTGAGCCATCTTACTGTAATTTTGCTTTGAAAAAAAATTTTTTACATAAAATCCCGTTCTTATTTTGTTACATTTGTTGATCAAAGCTGTTTAATCATGATCTGCAAGGTGGTGGCCACCTCTCCAAGCCCATCCTCTGCCACCCAGAGGACTTTGGCACTTGCTGTTCCCACTACCTGGACCTACGGTGTTGTCAAGGGTAATTCAGGTAATACAGAATTTAGCCTCAGGTGCACAGACTTAAACTCAACCAGTGTCTACCACTTCCCTGTGCTGAACACACCTCATGACCTTATCTCTTTACTCCACCTTCCTCTGTCAACATTCTACTCATACCTAAAGGCTAGCTCCAAAGCAACCTCACCATTTCTCTTGACCCCTCCAACCCTCGGTCAAGCTTCCAGGGGACTCTGACCAAAAAGCAGTCTTTCTTTTCAGAGGGAACTTGTTCAGCTGTATATAGCAATCATCCGTAACAGTGATTTTCCCATTTTTTTGCCATATGGATTTAGTCGAGTATTAATTACCTATGTGTCATTACCTATGGCCCCTATGCACTTAATTACTTGAATCACATATATTCCTTTCATCGGTGTGAAAACTGGCAGGAATATTGGTAGGCAGTAATATTCAATAGCAAAGATCACCATTTCATAGGGAGAAGTATCAAATTCATGTTTGGTCACTGTATCAGTGTTTTGTTTTTGTTTTTGTTTTTAAAGTAAGCTCCACACCCAACGTAGGGCTTGAACTCACAACGTTGAGATCAAGAGTTGCATGCTCTACCAATTGTGCTGGGCACCCCAAGTCATTCTATCAGCTTCTGCTACGTAACCAACAATCCTCAAATCTTCATCGTTTTTAAAAAATGAGCTTTTACTGTTTCTCACAATTCTATGGAGCTGCTGGATAGCTGCGGTGGGGCTGGCTCACTGGATCTCTGCAATCTGCCAGAAGTTCTGTTCAACGGGAGGGTCAAGGGCAGCCATATGTGCCCGGCTGTTGTCAGAGTAGCTTGTGTAATAGGCATCAGCTGGGCTATCCCAGCCCTGCTCCCCATGTTGGCTCCTCTTCCAATGGGCTAGCCCAAGCTTCTTCACATGGTAGGCTCATGGCTCCAAAGAGCAGCAGAGGACAAGCCGCATTGTACAACCCCCTTTCAAGCCTCTGATTG
This sequence comes from Ursus arctos, assembly GCF_023065955.2. NCBI lineage: Eukaryota > Metazoa > Chordata > Mammalia > Carnivora > Ursidae > Ursus > Ursus arctos. The sequence goes on along the minus strand of NC_079873.1, from coordinate 25,330,193 downwards.
TTACTCTGCTCATGCCCCATAGGGCCCAGCAACTCCCAAGCCTAGAGTCAATGTGCATCAAAGGAGAGAATGTTCTTTTGGTGCCAACACTGCAACAATCCAGCCCAGCCCCTTACTGCTTATGTGACATTAGTCAAGTCATTTACCCCCACTGAACTTCAGTTTCTTTAATCACTAAATACATGTACTATTTCTATCAGGGGACACCTGGCTCAGTCGGTGGAGCATGTGACTCTTGATCTTTGGGTGGTAAAGGTCCAGCCCTATGTTGGGTGTAGAGCTTACTTTCAAAAAGTTAAAAATAAATAAATAAACTTTTTAAGTAACTTCTACACCCAGCGTGGGGCTTGAACTCACAATCCCGAGATCAAGAGTTGCATGCTCTTCCAAATGAGCCAGCCAGGTGCCCCAATAAAATTTAAAAACTATATCCAAATCCTTGTAAATATGAATAGTTCAATTGTTTACCAGTATTTACATGATAATTCTTTCTCTAGAAGTGCTTTATTCCTGTGCATTACACTTAAATCCTTTATGTTACTTTACTAGGACCTATGGTGGATATAAGCAAAGGGTGTTAATGTTTTTTTAAAAAGATTTTGTCAGAGAGAGACGAAGAGAGAGCACAAGCAGAGGGAGCGGCAGGCGGACGGAGAAGCAGGCTCCCCACTGAGCAGGGAGCCCGATGCAGGACTTGATCTCAGGACCCTGGGACTGTGACCTGAGCCGAAGGCAGACGCTTAACTGACTCAGCCACCCAGACGCCCCTAAATATCTATTTTTATAAATAAAATGATGGTCCTGAGATATGGACTGGTTTAAATTTGGCCTTTATCAAAGATATTTTCCATTTTACTGTCTTTTTCTTCTAATTTTGAAATTAATCTTCATGGTAGAAAAATGTAAGTATGAAGAGCAAAGTAAAATTAGCTGAAATCCCATTTGTGAGAGAAGCACTCCAGTTCAACTTTGTTTTCTGTGAATATTTTCCTATAGATTTCAATCTTGTTAATAGCTTTTAAGTTAAAATGTCTCCTGACAAGAGCAAATGGATTTAACTATTCCCCACTTTAAAAACTTATTTAAAACATTTGTGTGTTGAAATAAAAACAAACTTACTGACATACCATTTAACTTTTGTGAATAGGGCTCCAGGAATGGTGACAGAGATCACCAGGAGACAGAAAAAACATACTTGGTTGGCAGCAAACAAGAAGTCACAGCCATAAAACTCACAGTTACTGACGAGTTATAAATAAGCATGCCCTATTTTCTTTCTTAAAAAAAATTCCTCATATAATCAAAAACATTTCCTTTACTTGACTCATTACAAAGGCCTTTAGCCAAGACTACCTCTTGCATTCACGAGTGAAAAGCAGCTTCACTTTTTATAAGAGATTTTAAAAAACGAAACAAACAAGCTATATTCTACTCTTTCAGCAATTTCAGTTTTTTCAAGTGCACCCAATTTCAGCTCTCGGTTGCCCTGATCAATTTCCAATGCACTTTCTTATTGAACTGTTAGCAAGTGTATCAGTCTGTCCTTGGGGTCTTTCTCATTTCAAATTGCTAACAAATACACGAGCCACACAAATACAATTCAAATGGTCTCAATTTACCAGATTTCTACTTCATTACAGAGATTTTAAACATGGTTAGAAAGAGCGTTATGAGCAAAAATAAATTACAAATCCATCATTGAGGTAGGGAGCCACTGCTAATCTAACAAGAGGATAGCAGGGGCATTACAGTGGTCACTAACTCACGCGAAGAGATTTAATGAAGGGAGGAGAAGAGGAGGCAGGACTAGTAAGTGAATTCTAACCTTTGTATCATGAAAGTTCAGGTCATCTCTCTGTACCATCTATGTCAATAAGCATCTTGGTGCTCTCCAATTCTCAAAGGTAAGCCAGTGAGCAAAGACTCCTTAGTTTCAGTGTAGTAATCATGATAGAAGGAGTCCAAGGAGTTCAGCCAAGCTAAGGTGTGGGATGATAGGTTAATATTGATTTAAGAAGGCATGGAGAAAAAAATTGGGGGGTGGCTACGCTATGTATTATTTGGATGGGGCAAGGTTAGGCATAAACTTTCATAACACAAAGCCATTTGCCAAATAGTCACCAAATCTTGACTTGAAGTTAATCAGTTTCCCCTGTCCAGGTATCTGTGAATAAGTGAAAAAAGCACTGCCCAAAGCTTTTGTGCATTATTGTTTTTAAAAACCAGTTTGAAGTGAAAACCCATATGCTATTTCTTTCCTCCAAGTTTTAATCCCATCCAAAATATACCTGATTTGGTTCACTCTCTGGAGCTTTTTAGTAGGTTGGTTTTTTCCCCTCCCTCCTGTTTCATCCTGAGTTTTTAGTTCTCTGCTGAAGGGTCACTTTGTGAGGAGCCTGCTTAGTGACAGGGGAAGTGAACTCCTGCTCAACCACAATTGCTCAAAAACCAGGACCTGCATGATACTGATTTTCGGGGTCTGTTGTTATTTGTTTTACAGACCATTTTTTTGGGACCTATTTTTAAAAATTTTGTGTTTGAAAAGAATATGTACTTTACCCCTAGTGAGTGTAGTATTTCTTTAGATCAAATGCGATTACATGGTTCAAGTTGTCTGTATCCTTAATGATTTTTATCTTCTTGATATATTAAACTAGAATAAGTTAATATCTCCCACCATGCATGTGGATTTGGCTATGAGCCTTTTATTTCTGTCAATTTTTGCTTTATGTATTTGGATTCTATGAATAAATGCATCTAAGTTGTAGTGATGACTCCTTAGCATACTGAAACTTATAAAGATCATTAAAAAAAACCCAAACGTTTGGGGGGCAGCAGGCTGGCTCAGTCAGAACATGTGACTCTTGATCTCAGGGTCAGGAGTTCAAGTTCCACCTTGGGCATGGGCCCACTTAAATAAAAATAATCTTTGGAAAGGATTTTTCTGCATTGTACTCTGTTCTGTGTGTTTAGATCTCTTGGCTGACAACTAGACCATAGATAATAAACGTTCTGCAGGTCAAATCTATATTGCCAGAACAAGGATCCTTTGGAGGAGCTGCTCCTATCTCAGTAAATTCAGGTGTTTCTAAACCTGCCAACTGTAGTCTCTCCTTCCGCTTGTCCACACTTAGGAATCTGAGGGAGGAGCAAATGGCTTCAGCTGGGGTGAAGTTCCTCTCCATACTTTTTGGATGGCAACTGAAGAGGAAGTTCCCTTCTCTGCTAGTCTAAACACCGTTACAGGTGGGTGGCTAGGGCTTCTATGTCAGGTAGTTCCTTTTGTGGAGAATTCCTTCTCATGGCAGAGAATGAGATGAGCAAGCAGAGAGCAGCAACATAATGGTGTGCATGTGTGCATGCGTGTGGGGGGTGGGAAGGCCCACCTCACGCTCGTCTATGTGTCCATGAATCTAGCTTCACTGTTGCTTTGGTTACAGGAGATAAATTCCTGCTCCACCTCTCCTCCCATCCCAACCCTCACACACAGGTAGTTTGTCATGCTCTACACTCAGTGCACAGTCAGCTTGGGATTCTCTCTCCATCTTTGTCTGCCCCTCCCCCCACACGCGCACACGCACACACACTCTCTAAATCAATAAATCACATCTTAAAAAAAAAAGATTTTCCTTCTTAACACACAATAACAAAATCAAGAATAAGTTACTAAAGGAAGTAAATAAGACTCCTTGGTAAATGTGTGGTAAAAAGACGTTTTCTTGTTCCTATCTATGGCCATGGTACATGACCACAGACTGACGAGCTTGGTTTTAATAGTCTAATGACTTTTTTTTTTTTTTAAAGATTTTATTTATTTATTTGACAGAGAGAGACAGCCAGTGAGAGAGGGAACACAAGCAGGGGGAGTGGGAGAGGAAGAAGCAGGCTCATAGCGGAGGAGCCTGACGTGGGGCTCGATCCCATAATGCTGGGATCACGCCCTGAGCCAAAGGCAGACGCTTAACGACTGCGCCACCCAGGCGCCCCTAGTCTAATGACTCTTGCTTGTAATCCCATTCTCCCCGCCCTTTTTTGAGGAGCCTTGTATTTTATCTCAGTGCAAGAAAAAGGGATCAAGAGAAGTTGCCAGACTAGAGCTATAATGGAGTACTGCTTTGAACTTAATCAAATACATGACCTGGGAGGGCTTCTAAACCTGCTCATCTCCATCCGTTTAGTTTGTGCTACAGGAGTCCTTTTAAGTAAACTGAAGCCAATGAAATACATGTAATTTGTTATTTATTGTCCATTTAAAGAAACACCTGCATTAAGTTATTTGAATCTTGAACGTATGAAATCAAACTTCATTTTTTTCTTTTTGTGTGAGCTTTCAGATACGGACACACTTACTTTAAAAAAAAAAAAAGTAAGCTCTACGCCCAGCATGGGGCTCAAACACACAACCCCAAGATCAAGAATTGCATGCTTGCCCGACGGAGCCAGCCAGGCACCCCAGGTACACCTTGTTTTACTGTGCTTCACTATTTCATTTTGCAGAAATTGCTTTTTTTTTTTTTTTACAACCTGCAATCTTGTGGCAACCTTCCATCAATCAAGTTTATCAGTGCCAGTTTTCCAACATTTTTCTCTTTGTGTTGTTTACATTTTGGTAATTGTAGCAATATTTTTAACTTCCACTATTACTTATTTTGTCATGATAGTCTATGTTGAGTGATTACAAAGTTCAGATAATACTCAGCATTTTTTTTAGCAATTATTAAAGTATGCATAGTTTTTTAAGACCTAATGCTATTACACACTTAACAGATGACCATATAGTATAAATTTAACTTCCATATGCACCGAGAAACCAAAAAAAATAAACTGGCTTTATTCCAATATTTGCTTTATTGCAGAGGTCTGGAAACAAACCCACGGTATCTGAAGTTTGCCTATACTGTGTTTTCTAACAGGCAAGCAAATGCTCTAGAAATAATATTCCATAACCAGTAAGAAAACTCATTTTTGACAGGAGATCATTTTTCCTTTTAGCAGTTTTTAGCTAATTCTACTTCTGAGTTTACTACTCATGGCATCGAGATCAGTAAGAAAGCAAGCCTTGATATAAACGGACACTATTTTTTTGGGCACAAGTTCTCTTTTCCAAACTTGCTCATGCACCTCTATCATCAAAGGCTAAGGAGAGGATCTACACAGTCTGTGAATCTCTAAGGTATAATTAGCCAGGAGAGCTTAGGTTATGATGTGCTGACAACCCCTATATTGTAGGGGCTCAACGCAACCTATTTACTTCCGGCCCCTGCTCCCAATGGCCACCTCAGGGGCTGAGGGACGCTTCGTCAGGACGCTTGCTTCTACAATCACTACAGCAGGGGAAAGAGTGATTCATTTAATGGCTGACGGTAGACACTGTAACATAAAACCTGGGCAGTGCTGGGAATCCCAGTGGATACCCCCTGAATTAGAAGCAATGATACAAAATGTTCTTTGACTACAGAGGGATGAAAGCGCGACCAGCTGCTGAGGGTGACCCAGCTTTGGCGATGCTATCACCCTAAGGTTGAAATACCTTCCAGTCCTTGGGGTCCAAGAAAGAACTTAATGCTCATTCAATAAATACGTTTTATCCCTTTGGCCACAGCCGGTTTGTGTTGCTTTCACACTGAGTCCAAGTGTCGCCTTACCCGCTATCAGAGGTTCCAGTGGGTCGGTTACCCAAGTACACCTGGTCATTGCACTCCAAAGGAAAGAAATCGCAGAGAGACGCAGGTACCTTTTTCTCTGAAATACCTTAACATATATTCTTGTAGACTAGGAGGGCTTTTTTTTATCTCTTAATTGCGAAGACCAAAACCTCCTTTATTAATGCCCTAGTTACAACAGTAGCTCAATGTACTATCCACTGTTTCATGCCTTCTACTAAGTACCTTACAGTTAGACTATAGCCAGTTAAGTACAAGGCCGAGTGTCACAGAATTTGATTAGTGGCCTAGGTCGTCTTCGGCCTTATCTGACTTTAGAGCCTATACTTGAATTACGGTCTTCCAAATCTCAACCTAACCTAGACGTGTCTATCTCAAAACTAAAGACAAATGCCTTTCCTTTTTTTTCCCCAGATTTTATTTTTAAGCAATCTCTACACCCAAAGTGGAGCTCGAACTCACAACCCCCAGATCAAGTGTCGCATGCTCTATGGACTGAGCCAAATGCCTGACAAGCGCATTTCTATTTTCTCCCCAGTAAGGCTAATTTTTTATTAAGAGATTTCAAAGCATGACAACTACCTAAGATATTCCTCCTTTTTGTTCCCCTTTTCGAAGAAGTAGATGTGTATCCATGAACACACTGTGCTGTTGTGCGAGGTGCACGATCCAGCACCATACACCAAGGGACCGAGGACAAGTCTCCCCCACCTGAACACCCAGGAGTAGGAAGACACACCTCAGTACCGGCTGTAGAGCAAGGAGAGCAGCCAAGTTGCCGCAATTCCTCTCACTGCAGTTCAGAAAACACGCGGAGAATGCTGACCTAGGCAGATTCCTACAGACAAGAGAGAACTTGTTTAAGTCCAGTCTTCCCAAAGGGAGATTCCAGCATGCCACTGGAGAGGAAAAAACAAACGATACCAGTTTGGATGCAGGGGAAACAGGAAGAGCTTTACCATTGCCAACCCTCCCACCAGCACTCCTGCCGCTCGAAGGCAACACTCCACAGGGCTGACCTATCAAGCAAAGCTTTCCTCTCCCAACCTCTCTAGTGGCAGACGACAGCGTGATCCAGTGCCCGGCTATTCCGGGGGCGTGGGATGCAGATGGAGAAATGGGTTGCTCTCCAGAAGTACTGAGGGTACACAAGCGGAACGTGCGTGACTGAGAGCAAGGTGAAGTGTAGCAAAGAAGCAGGTGAGAGGGGCCCCGGTGTGGCTCAGCTGGTTAAGCATCTGCCTTCGGCTCAGGTCATGGTCCCAGGGTCCTGGGATAGAGCCCCGAGTCCAGCTTCCTGCTCAGCAGGGAGTCTCCTTCTCCCTCTCCCCTGCCTGCCGCTCCCCCCGCTTATGCGTCAAATAAGTAAATAAAATCTTAAAAGAAAAAATAAAGCAGGTAAGAATATCCAAAAACATGAAACAGACACTGTTTCTGCCGACTACATTCATCAGAAGTCCACTCCTGAGCCCAGGTCAGGATACCCCCAATATCCTGAGAGCCAAACGCACACCTTCCCCCACTCTGCAACTGGCTTTGCGTACAGTTCTGAGCGCAGTAGTGCAAGTGAGCTGTGGCAGGTAGGGGGTGTGCTCAGAAAACAGGTCCAGGTCAATGTGGAAGGGAGAAACCGCAAACCTGAACTATAGTGCCACCTGCTGGGAAACCAGAGAGATTACCAATAGCCCGCCTAGTGAGTTCTAAGAATCAAAGGCAGAAAAACTTTACAATTCTGCTCTAGGAAGGAGCAAGAATAGATCAGGTATACCCATATAAAAGCAGAGAAAATGCCAGGTAACAGTGCCAGCCAACAGAATAACCCAGCCAAAGGCGACCAGCAAGGATGTAAGGTGTCTGCTATTTCAAATGTGAAAGCAGGGATATAAAACAAGGAGCATGAAGAAATTAAGGAAATAGGTCATCGCCACAAGGTAATTCTTCAATAGCCAAGCTTCGAGGCAAGGGATTTTATAATCTAGATGATCAGAGAGACACAGTGACTGTTGTTGAAGAAACTTACAAGAAAACTCAGAAAGACAATGAAATCACAAAAATAAACATGTTCAAAATGAAGTATTTACCAGATAGAAATCATAAGGAAAAACCAACCAAAGATTCTGGAGCTGAAAACCTCAACGAAGTAAGTAAAAGGTACAACACAAGCCATCTGCAGTAGAGTGTAGCGAATTCGAGACTGAATAATTGAGAAAATAGGAATTTTGAAGTAACACAACGAATAAGGAGAAAACAAGTTTTAAAAAGGGCGAAAAGCCTATGCAATCTGTAGGATTCCATCAAAAGAACATGGAAGACTAATCAGAGTTCTGGAAGGGGCAGAGAGGGAGAAAAGAGGGCAGAAAGCTTAAAGAAATTGTAGCTGAGAACTTCCCAAACCTAGGGCGAGAACTGAACATCCAAGTTCATGAAGCTAATAGATTAGCATATTATCTCAATGCAAAAGACTTCTCCCAATGTATTTTAATGAAACTGTTACAAATCAAAGATGAAGAATCCTAAGAGCAGCCAGGGAAAAGCAGATTGTCCTCTCCAGAGGAACTCCCATTAGGCTCTCAGTGGATTTCTCTGCAGAAACCCTCCAGGCCAGAAGATAGTATAATGATGTATTAAAAGTATTCAAAGAAAAAATAATCAGCCAAGAATCCTCTACCTTGCAAAGTTATTCTTTAGGTATAAAAGAGAAATAACCAGTTTCTCAGACAAACAAAAGCTGAGGCAGTTCATCGCCACTAACCATGCCTTGCAAGAAATGCTGAAAGGAGTGCTTCAAGTGGAGATGAAGACACTCATCAGTGACATCAGAACATACAAAAGTAGGGGCGCCTGGGTGGCACAGCGGTTAAGCGTCTGCCTTCGTCTCAGGGCGTGAACCCGGTGTTATGGGATCGAGCCCCACATCGGGCTCTTCCGCTGTGAGCCTGCTTCTTCCTCTCCCACTCCCCCTGCTTGTGTTCCCTCTCTCGCTGGCTGTCTCTGTCTCTGTCGAATAAATAAATAAAATCTTTAAAAAAAAAAAAAAAAAAAAAAAAAAAAAAAGAACATACAAAAGTAACACACTGGTAAAGATGTACAGTGAGACTTAGAAAACTCTGTGTGAAAGGATGGCGTACTTAACCACTTAATGGTACTGAAAAGGTCTGAATAGTAAAATTTGTAGGTATTAAAATTTGTTAATGGGGGCACCTGCGTGGCTCACTCAGTTAAGCATCTGCCTTTGGCTCAGGTCATGATCCCAGGGTCCTGGGATTGAGTCCCACATCCGACTCCCTGCTCACTGCGGAGTCTGTTTCTCCCTCTCCCTCTGCCCTTCCCTACCGCTCGTGCACACTCTCTTAGTCAAATAAATGTATGAAATCTTTAAAAAAAATTTGTTAATGAATAAACAATATAGAAGAGGTGAATAAGGACATCAAAAATATGAAGAAGGGAAGTGAAAGAGTGAAGCTTTTGTAGATAAAATTAAGTTGCTGTCAGCTTAAGACAAACTGTTTTATTTATGTGTTCTGTAAGCCTCAAAGTAACCACAAAGCAAGACTTAAAGTAGATGCATACAAGATAAATAAAGGGCAAACAGACTTTACCACCAAGGGGAAAAACATCACTTATTTACAAATGTAGACGGGGAAAAAAACCCCAAAACAATGGAAATACAAAACAACCAGAAAACACTGAGAGCATTATTAAAGTTTTTACAAATCACTAATGATGGAATTCACCAATCAAAAGGCAGAGTGGCTAGATATATTATAAAAAACCAAAAACCCAACTATATGCTGCCTACTAAAAACTCACTTCAGCTTTAAGGACACAAGAATGTCCAAAGTGAAGGGAGAGAAGAGGATATTCCATTCAAGTAGACCCTAAAAATCAGAGCATAAATGACTATACTTTTATCAGCCAAATATGCTAATGAGAGACAAAAAAGGGTCAATCATCAAAAAAAAATCATAAGTATATAGACATGCAACATCATACCGCAGAACTCTATTATGCAAATACTACCAGGGCTGAAGGGAGAAATGAACGCACAGTAATAGCAGGGGACTTGAGTAGCCTATTCTCAGCAATGGATAGATCATGTAGACAGAAAACAAATACTGGACCTGAATGATGCGTTAGACGGAATTAATGTGACATTTCTAGAAGATTACATCCAACAGAATACATTCTTCCCAAGTACACGCATAAACTTCTCCATGATAAACCATAAGATGACAAAAACAAGTATACCAAACTTAAGTAGAGTGAAGTCATGCAGGCTATCTTTTCTAACCACAAGGGTATGAAACTAGAAATCACGAAAGGAAAGCTAGAAAAAAAAAATCTGCCAGTATGTGCAAATTAACCACACTTCACAGCAAGCTGTGGAGCAGAGTACTTTTTTATACGTTTTATATATTTAAACAAAACAAATCCAAACAGAAACAAAACATAACAAAACTTATGGGATGCTGCAAAAGCAGTATTCAGAGGGAAGTTTGCAGCGCTAAACGCACATATTAAGAAAATAGGAGGATCTTCAACAACCTAACTTTATACCTCAAAGTACTAGATAAAGAACAAAGACCAAAGTTAGCAGAAGGAAGGAAATAACAAAGATCAGAGTGGAAATAAAAGAGATTAAAAAAAAAAAACAGAAGAGATCAGAAGATAGAAAAAAAAAATTAAACCGGTTTTTCAAAAAGAAAACTGACGAACTTTAGCTAGACTAAAAAGATTCAAATGAAATTACAAGTAAAAGAAGAGACATTACAACTGATATCACAGAAATATGAAGGATCCTATTATTATGAACAATTATCTGCCCACAAATAGGACAAACTAGAAGAAATGGATACATTCATAGTAACATACTACCTACAAAGACTAAATCAGCAAGAAACAAAGTTTGATCAGACCAATTACTAGTAAGAAGGTTGAATCAGTAGTCGGAGATCTCCCAGCACAGAAAACCTCAGGACCAGATGGCTTCACAGGTCAATTCTACCCGATATTTAAAGAATTCATACTAAACCTCAAACTCTACCAAAAAAATTCAAGAGGGAGAACTTCTTAACTCATTTTACCAGACCAACATTACTCTGATCTCAAAGCCGGGTAAGAATGCTACAAATATAGACCAACATCCCTAGTCAACACAGATGCAAAAATTCTCAAGCTGTCCACCAACACACGCATCAAAAGGAGTATCCAGCATGACCAAGTGGGATTTACCGCTGGGATGCAAGGCTGGTTCAACATACACTAATCAATACATGGGACTGAGCACAACAGAATGAAAAGTAAAAATCCAATCATTTCAATATGAACATAAAAACCATTTCACAAGATACACTGTCTTTTCATGATAAAAACCCTCAACGGATTGATTATAAAAGGAACATAAAGGACATGAAAGACAAAACCCACGGTTACTATTATAGTATAAGGGTAAGGAGCTAAAAGCTTGTCCCCTAAGATCAGGACCACAACGCGGATACCCCCCCTCACCAGTCTTACCGCATACAGCACTCGAAGTTTGAGCCTGAGTAACTAGTCAAGACAGGGAAGTAAAAGGGAGGCGGGGGGAGATGGCGGAGGTTCTGGGGCTCACCTCCTCCCACAGACGCAACAACTCCATGCAATTCAACTCACTCTGCAAGTGACTGAAGACTGACGGAAGAGCTCGCCTACAGCTGAAGACATCAAGAGAAGGCCACAGTGTCAAGGGCCGAAGGGGCAGAGATGCAGTGGGGAACCAAACCCTTGGCACAGCAACCCACCAGCAAGAGGGGGGCTGGGGACATTCCGAGTGCAGAGGACCAAGAGGATGAGGCCTGCACTCCAGGCACCCTTGGCCCCGGGGGTCTCGTACCAGGCAGACGTGGCCCCGGCAGGTCTGCTCTATCAAGGAATGCAAATGCTGACAGATGGCATTTTTCTTGCCCGACTTCAGCCTAGCTGGCCAGACCCAAGAACAAGGCGACACCTTCTGTCCACCTTGCTCCCACTGCTTGCCCCACCCCGGCATTCTCCTGCGGCCCCACCCCACCCAATCCTCCCACACTCTAAAGCAACTTCTGCACCACCACACCCAGTCTCTGTCACGACCAGTGTCTCCTCCTAGTCCCCCCAGTGACTACGGCCCCACCACACCTAGCGGGGGTTGGATTATTAGGTTGTATGCCCAAAACTAATACCATACTGTAGGTTAATGATACTTCACTAAAGAAAAAAAATAGTAATGGGTTGAGGAACCGAATAGCCTTTTTACCCCCCCAAAGAAGACATACAGATGGCCATAATATGCACATGACAAAATGCTCCATGTTACTTATCAGAAAAATGTAAACCAGAATCACCACGGGCGCCTGGGGGGGGGCGGCGCTCAGTCAGTTGAGTGTCTGACTCTCGATTTTGGCTCAGGTCATGATCTCAGGGTTTGGAGATCAAGCCCCACGTTCGGCTCCACGCTCAGCAGGGACTCTGCTTGGGATTCTCTCTCCCCCTCTGCCCCTCAAACATACACATGTGCACGCTCAAATAAATGGAATCTTTAAAAAAAAAAATCACGATGAGGTATCACCACATACCCGTCAGAAGGACTACTATCAAAGGGATAAGAAATAACAAGGGCAACAAGGATGCGGACAAAATGGAGCGCTCAGGCCCTGTTGGTGGGAATGTAAACTGCTACAGCAACTGTGCAAGACAGGATGGAGGGCCCCAAAAGTTAAAAATAGAAATACGACATGACCCAGCAATTCCACTTCTGGGTAAATTTACCTAAAAGAAACCTAACAATTTGAAAAGATGTGTGCACCCCTATGTTCACGGCAGCAGTATCTTCAATAGCCGAGATATGGAAGCAGCCCAAGTGCTTATCAATAGACGAATAAAGATGTGGTATATCGGCAGAACGTGCGACTACTCATCCATTAAAAAAAAAAAAAGAATAGAAATCTTGTCATTTGCAACAACATAGGTGGACTTGGAGGGTGTTATACTAAATGAAATAAGTCAGAGAAAGACAAATACTGTATGACATTACTTCTATGTGAGATCTCTCTCACACACACACACACACACACACACACACACACTCCAACACAGAGAACAAACTAGTGGTTTTCAGACGGGTGGAGCGTGGGGAGATAGGACAAATAGGTGAGGTCAAGAGGTACAAACTTCCACTTATAAAGTCAGTCACAGGGATGAAAAATACAGCATAGAGAATACAGTCGATAATGTTGTTCTAACTGCGTGGTAACAGATGATAACCGTCCTTACCACGATGAAGATTTCATAACGTACGGAAACGTTCAATCACTATGACATACAGCTGAAACTAATTCTGTCAACTATACTTCCATTATAAGATAAAAATCATTCAAATAGCAAAAGTAAAACGGTCATTACTTGCAGAATAGAGACTAGAAAACCTTTAAAATGAAACAAAAAACAGCTAGAACTAATCAATGATTTCAGCAAAGCTGCACATCTATATAATATTATGTGATATCTATTACTTACATATAAGTAAAATTTTTAAAATCAGTTATGTCTCCATACACTAACAATGAAACATCAGAAAATAAAACTCATTTACAATAGCATCGAAAACTACTTAGGAATACACCTAACTAAGGACGTTAAAGATCTGTGCAATGAGAACTGTTAAGACTTTGATCAAAGAAAGTGAAGGTAAGGGGTGCCTGGGTGGCTCAGTCGTTAAGCATCTGCCTTAGGCTCAGGGCGTGATCTCAGGGTCCTGGGATCAAGTCCCGCATCGGGCTCCCTGCTCTGCTGGGAGCCTGCTTCTTCCTCTCCCACTCCCCCTGCTTGTGTTCCCTCTCTCGCTGGCTGTCTCTCTGTCAAATAAATAAATAAAATCTTAAAAAAAAAAGTGAAGATAAGCAAATGCCAAGAAAGATACCACAAGTTCATGGATTGGAAAAATATGGTCACAATGTCCATAGTACCCCAAACCACCTATAAAGTCAGTGTTAGGCCTCTTAAAACTCCAATGGCATTTTTCACAAAAATAGACTTAACTATGCTAAAATTCGTAGAGAGCCACAGAAGATGCCAAGCAGTCAAAGCAATCATGCTAAAAAACCAAACTGTAGACTTCACAGGTCCTGATTCCTAAATATACTATTAAGCTATCATCATTTTAACAGTATGGTGCCGGCATAGAAAAAAAAAGATACATGGTAAACGAGGGGGTTCGTTTCTGGGTACTATTTATCAGTCAACTAATACTTGACAAGGGAGCCAAGAACACACAACAGTTTCTTCAACAAACAGTATTAGGAAAACTGGATAACTACATGTCAAAAATTTAAGTTGGACCCCTTTCTTACCCCAGTCACAAACATTAACTCCAAATGGATTAAGAACTTAAAGCTAAGACTAGATACTGTAAAACTACTAGAAGAAAACATAGGAAAGAAGCTCCTTGACATTGGTGTTGGCAATGAATTTTTTCAGGTAAGACGCCAAAAGCACAAGCACCATAACTACCACCAAGTGGGACTATATCAAATAAAAAAATTTCACACAGCAAAAGAAACAAAAAAATGAAAAGGCAGCTTACACTTATACCATTATACACTCTAGGTCCAGTCACATTGTGGCAAATGGCAAGATCTACTTTTTTACGGCTGAGTCATATTTCATTGTACATACGTGTATATATATACATATATGTATATATGTGTGTATACATATATATATACACACACACGTATACATACACAATACATCTTTATCCATTCATCTATTGATAGACACTTCAGTGGCTTCCATAGCTTGGCTACTGGGCTAGAGATTATTAGTCTGAGTGAAATAAGTCAGTCAGAGAAAGACAAATACCATGTGATTTCACTCATTGTGAAATTGAAGAAACAAAGAAAGACAAACCCATTAAGAGATTATTTTTTTCGGTAGGGGAAGAAAGGGATAAAGAAAGGGGGGGTAATCAGAAGGGGGAATGAAGCATGAGAGACTATGGACTCTGAGAAACAAACTGAAGGCTTCAGAGGGGAGGGGGGTGGAGAAATGGGATAGACCAGTGATGGGTAATAAGGAGGGCACGTATTGCATGGTGCACTGGGTGTTATACGCAACTAATGAATCATCGAACTTTACATCAAAAACCAGGGATGTACTGTATGGTGACTAACATAATAAAAAAAAAAAGATTATTTTTTTTTAAAAAAGATTTATCTATTTGAGAGCGAGAGAGACAATAAGAGAGGACAAGCAAGTGGAGCACCAGAGGGAGAGGGAGAAGCAGGCTGCCCAATGAGCAGGGAGCCTGATGTGAGGCTCGATCCTAGGATCCTGAAATCAGGACCTGAGCCAAAGACAGATGCTTAATCAACTGAGCCACCCAGGCGCCCCAAGGGATTCTTAAATACAGAAGACAAAGGGAGAGGTGGATAGAGGGATGAGTGAAATAAATAAAGGGGATTAGGAGTACACTTATCTTCATAAGCACTGAGAAATGTATAGAACTGCTGAATTCTTACACTGTACACCTGAAAGTAACAACACTTTATGTTAATTATATTTGAGTAACAAAACAAGGCAACCTCTGAATGGGAGAAAATATTTGCAAACTGTATCAGATTAGGGTTTCATAACCAAAATATATCAAGAACTCACATAATGCAACACCAAAAAAAAAATCTATTTCAAAAATGGAGGGGCACCTGGGTGGCTCAGTCAGTTAAGGGTTTGACTCTTGATATCAGCTCAGGTCTTGATCTCAAGGTTTTGAGTTCAAAACCCGCTAGGTGTGGAGCCTACTTAAAAAATACAATACAAAATTTTAAAAAATGGGCAGAAGACCTAAATAGACAATTTCCCAAAGATGTACAGGTGGCCAACAGATACACGAAAAGATGAGTACCACTCATCATCAGGGAAATGCAAATCAAAACCACAATGAGCTATCACCTCACACCTGTTGGAACTGTGATCATTGAGGAGAAATAAATGTTGGCAAACATTTGCAGAAAAGGGAAGCTTTGCACACAATTGCTAGGAATGTAAGTTGGTGCAACCACTGCAGAAAACCATATGGTAGTTTCTCAAAAAGTTAAAAATACAACTAACACATGATCCAGCAATCCCACTCCTGGGTAAAAATCCAAGAAAAATGAAAACATCTTGCTAAGAGACTAGACATTAACTGTTCTAACCACTAAAATGAAAAAGGAAGTATGTAATGTGACAGAGGTGTTAATTATTGCTACAATTAGAGTTCAATTTCAGTATATAAATTTATCTAATTACCATGTTATACAACTTAAATTTACACATCGTTGTAGGTCAAATACATTCAGTACTGAAAAAAGAGCATTGGAGGGATGCCCAGCTGGCTTAGTCAGTAGAGCTTGTAACTCTTGATCTCAGGGTCAAGAGTTCAAGCCCCATGTTGGGTATGGAGCTTACCACCCCCAGCCCCCAAAAACAGCATTCGAAATGGTAGCAAAGTAAATATACTTTTTCTTTAAAAAAAAAAAAAAGACACAAAAACAGTATCTAAGAATTATTTGCACTCACATGTTCATTGCGGCACTATTCAAGATATCCGAAATTTGACACCACCTTACCTTTCTATAATGGGATAAACACATAGAGATGCTGTAATGTATATATACACGACAGATTATTCAACCACGACAAATAAAGACATCCTACTACTTAAGACAACATGGACAGACCTTGAGGACATTATATGGAGTAAGTCAGATAAAAACAAATGATGTACGGTATCACTTGTAGAAGAAATCTAAAAAAGCCTAACTTGTAAAATCAGAGGAGAATGGTGTTTATCAGGGGTGGGGGGTGGGAGAGTGGAATTTGGGGATATGGTGTTTAAGGGTACAAGGCAACTGTAGGTAAGTCTTATGCACAGCATAGCGATTACAGCCATCACGTCATGTTCTCAAGTCGAAATTGCTAGACTAGCTCTTCATTGTTCCCACCACCAAGAAGAATTATGTGACATGATCAAGAGGTTAGCTAATACTATGGTGTTATTCATATTACAATATGTAAATGTAATGAAACCAATACATTGTGTACCTTAAACACACACTGTTGTGTCAATTAAATCTCAATAGAAATATATTTAAAAATACAGAAGCCCTCACTCTTCAAAACATTCTCATTTATTCATTACTAATATGTTTTATTTTTTCCATCTTGAGTGTCTGAAAGGGTATTTTATATATATATATAAACATTTTTTTTTAGCCTACATGCCACGTGTAGTGACGGATACTTAGTAATGAAGATCCAGAGGAAAAATTCTGATGGGCCAAAGGCTTCTGCAGCTACTATGTATTTGCCTTTGATGAAAACCCAGACCAGCATCAGGACCCCAGAGTGGTTGAAGTTGCAAATGCTTGCTTGCTATTCTCAGGCAGTCCCTGCATTAAAGCGAAGTCTTTCTTTTGCTGTAGTCAAGCAGGGAATGGTTTTTAAGATTTTATTGATTTGAGCGAGAGAAAGCCTGAGCGAGGCGGGGAGGGGCAGAGGGAGAGGGAGAAGCAGACTCCCTGCTAAGCCGGGAGCCTGACGCAGGGCTCGAGTCAGGGCTGGATCCCAGAATGCTGAGCTCACGACCTGAGACCCCAAACTGAAGGCAGATTCTTAATGCACTGAACCACCCAGGTGCCCCTAGCAGGGAAGGTTTTTAAAGGTAGATCTGGAGTTCAAATTGGGTAAACACTGGACAGCTTTTTAAAAATTACTATTGCTAACCAGCTACATGCACCTTTAAAAGTTCTCTTCATCTCAGATGGCAGTCAGTTTTATTTTGTGCTGACGTCCAAGTCCTTGGTACAGGTTGTTCCTGAGGCTCAAGATTATTTCATCCTTTCTTCCACTTCCTTCAGCCTCAAAACACACAAGGGTCTTCCAATGAATCTTCTTTCTTGGCTAAAGCTATGTGGCAGTTACCTTTTACTGCTTAACTGCTGCAAAAGTTGGCAGCTTAAAACCAGCATTTATTTAGCTCCCGGGCTGGCAGGTCCGCGGGCAGATTCTGGGAACGGCTGCTTGTGTTCCTTTCACTTGCTTTCATGCGAGGACTGCTCATGCGGTCAGCTGGAGGAGGCAGAAGATGGTCCCCTTAGGTCTGGCAGGTTGGTGGCTATTGGTTGGGGTGCTGTGTTAGTGACAGGGCCACGTGGCCCATTGTCCTCTGCAGGACAGCCAGGGGTTCTTGACATGGCATTCACTGGGGATGTGCAAGAGAGGGCAAACCCAAACTGTACGAACACTTCTCAAACCTGTGGTTGCATCACATTTTTAGGGTCCCTGTGGCCAAAGCAAGTCACATGGCCAACCCACATTCAAGGGGCGGATAAATCAACCACAGCTGGGAACGGAGGCAAAGATTCTGGCCATGTTTGCCATTCCCAGCAGCTAGTTCCCACTGTTTCCTTTGTCCAAATTGGGTTCCTAGCTTTACTTGGGATCAAGTGCCAATAGAAGCTAAATTTTTATTAAGGGTTAACGTGGAATAATGCTTACAATCTTCTCTCCTTGACACAACCATCACATAACTAACCCGACAACCTTTGCAAGAAGTGTATTTCAAGTTGAAGAACCAACAGGGACTTGCAAGCCATCGCTTACTAGCATTTTATCAGGGTAATCCCGTTTTCAAAATCTTTAGTGAAGATATTTAATCATCTAAGAGACCTAGACATACATAGTCCCGAAACGATTTCTTTTGTAAATTTAGTCAATACTCCCCCCAAGTGCTTTTCCGCTAGGAGGCCAGGAGGGACAGTTCTATCAATTGTTGTTTGTGGAACAGACACCACCGCTCACTCATCCTGTTGCAAAAGAGAGCAGTTTTGATTACTTGGTTACACTTCGTGTGCATTTCACCAGAAATGCCTGCGGCTTCAATTTAAAACCCCTCCCAAAGTGGTAGAAGTGGCTCGGCTCGTATATATTTAATCTTCCAGCTCAATAAAACATTCCTATTTCCTCCAGCACTGATGAGGCCATCTGGAGCCCAGAATGACCAGACAAATGGCAACACTAGTTACTATTGCTTCTCCTCAAGGAACATTAACTAAAATGTCCTTTTAAAGTAAAGCATCTGGACCTACTTACCACTGTTTAACAATGTGAAGAGAGTTACATCCTAGCCAGAGTGTCAAATTAAGATGCTGAGTAGGCATTAGAAAGAAATTCAACAGGAAATGACTGCTGACATCTCTCCTTCCCTAAGACTTAGAGCTCTCAGTCAGTGTCATGTGTGGCCAAAGATCGCCTATCCAGGATTTCTAATTTAAGAGTTTGTGAAATTTCAAAATACACCGAGAAGTTGCTCCTAGATTAGACACTACAGAAGCATATGTACTTTCATGGACACCGGGCCTTTTCCTGACCCACCAAAAGACAAAAACAGACACACACGGACATACACTCCTGAATCAGGTTTTTAAAAAGATTTTATTTATTTGAGAGAGAGAGAGAAGGGGGAAAACATGGTGGGGGAAGGGGCAGAGGGAGAAGGAGAAGCAGACTCCCCACTGAGCAGGAAGCCCGATGTGGGACTCGATCCCAGGATCCTGAGATCATGACCGGAGCCAAAAATCAGGAGTCAGATGCTTAACCAACTGAGCCACCCAGGTGCCCCTCCTCAATGACTCTCGACTTTTCTTCTGGGAAGCCTTCTCATCCAGCACCTGACCCCTCAGTGTTGAGGGCTCCTTCCTCAAGGCCACTACTGAACTTTTTAAAGATTTTATTTAAGTATCTCTACACCCAACATGGGGCTCAACTCATGACCCGGAGATCAAGAGCCACCTGCTTTACCACCTGAGCCAGCCAGGCGCCCCAAGGCCACTTCTGAATCCTGAAGGCCTGTAAGGAGTGGACTGACACATCAGGTTCATGCTTAGAAAACTGTTCGAGTAGCAAGACTGGGGCCACTAGCTTCAGCTGTATAAAAACATAGCCCCTAACACAGGCTTAAATAAGCCATCATTTTATGCTCATCATTATGTAGGCAAGGCCAGTCTCATGGCCAGTGAGTGCACATGGGGACCGCAGGAGTGGATACGGAAAGGTGAGAGCAAATCGGGGACCATTCCTAGTGCTGTGTATTATGGGAGTTCTGTTTTATTTGTGAGGTACTGCAGAACCTGTGGATTTTCTAGGACACCACTTTTGTTTGTTCTTACAGTTGTATACATTTGAGAGATGAAGAGGCTTTCCAGAAGTTTAATAAGGAGGATGATCAGAGGACAAAATAGTATGTATCTTCTGTTCTGCTTGCTACTTATATTTAAGAAAAGTGGTCTTGAATTTATGCCCATTTTTCTACTCCTGAGAGTTTAGTGTTATACAAACCAGGCAAAATTTTTGCAGACTGTACAGAGATGTTCAGTAATTATGATCACGAGGTATTATCCCACAGAACTTCACCACTGTTTATAGATGTACATCCACAGAAGTACTCATTTAAATTGTTTACAAATTAGTTCCATAGCTACACAAAGGAAACCACACAATTGATTATTCCAAGGATAAAGGAAACATTGTTGGCTTTTTGTCCATAGTCTTATTTATCCCCTCAAAATCCTCTAATTAGATTACTCATTTCATTCCAAAAACACGTAGCTTATGATGTGCTAAAAACCCAACGCAGGTAAGATAGGATTTTCCCATTTGCTTTCCCCTTCCTGTCCCAGGTTTAGCTCCTGAGTGACGAACTGCTGAAGGCCTATCTGCTGAATTGATTTCATACGCCAAGTGCAATCGTAATTCGGCCTATCGAACTCATCCCACAACAAGTACATTCCGGGTGTCAGTTACGCGTCAGGCACTGTGCTAAGACATTAGGGTGCCAAGGGTGAGCAAAGCTCAGCGTTTCTTCCTCTCTGGAGTCTGTGGTGTAGTGGGGAGTACAGACATTCATCTTCGACCCCTCACGAATGTGAGCATCCTCAACCACCAAGTGAGACAGGAGGTCAGTACGGTCAAGGAGGGTAGGACCTGCCCTAGGTCACCGAGAACGGCTTCCTTCAGCAAGCCACGCAAGAGGGGAGAGGAGAAGGTTGGAAAAAAGTCCACGGGGGCCAAACAGAGCAAAATTCGTGGTCAAAGCCACAGCATACGGCAAAAGGCTCTGTGGCCAAACTGAAGGAAGAGCTGGGGCAGACAGACGGCTGGGGAGGTGAGGCCAGAAGTGGGGAATGGGGTGGCTCAGGCCGGGAAAGGAAAAAACATGGGCTTTCCCATTAAGGTAAATGAGAGCGACTGAAGGAGTGGAGGAAGTGGAAGGGGGGCTGCATGGTCACATTTGCTTGAAAATGATCATTCTGTTACATTGGACAGCAGAGGTGAATGGGGCCGGGGGGTGATGCCGGGAGAGGAGGAGGAGGAATCCCCGTTTACTCTCAGGGGAAGCCTGGACTAGGGCGCTGCCTCTATAAATGCACCACAAGGGAGGGAATTCAGATTTCTAGGAAGTAAAAACGAGATTTTGCTGATGGATATGCGCAGGCTGTGGGAAAGGAAGGCATCACAGCTGACGCGTAGCTCCCCAAATGGTTCAATAATACCTGTAAATAAGGATTCTACCTGTGCTACTGCACCCAGTTCCCATGTGAGGGTTACCCCCCCCCCCAAACAGTTCTGTGACACCACCTCGGCGTCCTACAATTCAACTCCATTCTGACACCATCTACCTGGAGATAGCATGACATACCCCAGGTAAAGGGCTCGGTGCCACAAGACTGTCACCCTCCTACCCCAAACCCCACCTTCAGATGCCAATCACAAATCCAAGTCGTCACACGAGCTTCTCACAGACCCGCTACAGATCAGAAGTTTCTAGATTCCCCTCCTCAGGTTCAATTCATTTGCTAGAGCGGCTCATGAAACACAGAATTCACTTACCAGATCCCTGTGAATCAGAAGAGGATGTCACTCAGGAACAGCCATATCGACAGGACAGGCAGGACAAGCTACGTGGGAAGGGGCACAGGGCCGCCAAGCTCTTGGAGGGCGCCTCTCTTCCCGCACCTCCAGCAGTTCGCCATCTCAAAAGCTCTCCGAACGCCTTCCTTTCGGGTTTTTGTGGAGGCTTCAGGGCGCAGGTGTGATTGTTTAAATCACTGACCATTGGAGATGGAGCTCGAGCTCCAGTCCCCGCCCCGGAGGTCTGGGGGTGGGGCTGGAAGTTCCAACCTTCTGAGAACGTGATTGGTTCCACTGGCAGCCCCACCTTCAAGTGTTTTCCCCTAACCCACCTCGTTAACCTCACAGGAGACACCTTCACCACTTTCCTCACGGGAAATTCTAAGGGTTTTAGGAGCTCTGTGCCGGGAACCGAATGTGTTTCTCTTCTTATCAATCACAATACCGCACTACTGACTTGTGAGCGCTGGAAACAAGACGCCTCCCTTTCCATGCGGCTTGCAAAGGCAATCCGGGAGCTGGCTGACATGGTGTACCAGTTAGCTCTTACCGGGTCCAAAACCATTCCCCCCAAACACAATGGCTTGAAACACCACTCCGTTAGGGACTCACAGTGCTGAGGCTTGGCCGTCTGGGCCCCGCTCAAACGGGTGGCTCCTGTCCTGCTGGCGTCTGGGCCCTGGCGCGCCGGTCAGCTCACTCAGGGCCCTCAGCTGTCGGGACTTTGGTTCCACGGGCTCGCCGCTTCTGCAGGCCAGCGGCCTTGTTGACTACCCTTAGTCTCGGGGCTCCAAGCCAAAACAAGATATCCCCAAGTGCTAGCACTTGGGAAGCTTTTACTTGCTCCCCATGTACTGTTGTCTCCTGGGTAAAAGCAGCCCCGTACTCAAGCCCAGACTCATGGTCCAAGAGGGTCACGCAGGGACATGGATAGAGGGGGCTGGAACCGAACCGGCAGCGATTACTGAAACGGCCGGCCACACACGGGTTTGAAGGGAATGAGGAATTCTTTCTCTACCCTCAAGGTCTTCCAGCTGTAGTAAGAATTAAATTTACACGACATGCATTAACAGGGGAAAAAACCCAAAGTTTTATTAAGTGTACATGGAGGCCCAATAATGAAATTGAGACCTAAATAAATGACCAAGGCAGGCGGTTTTTATACTTTTTAGAGAAAGACACAATAAATCTGTGAGAAATTGGCAGAACAAAGAAAACTTAACTTTGGGAGTGTCAATTAGCCAGGAATTCTAGACAGAATTTGGACTGCAGTAGTAAACGAGTACAAAGTAACCAGGGTTGTTTATACAGCCTCTGGGCTCTATATTCCCCACATCTGGTGATAAGGATGTCTCTTTACCTCCCAGTACACGGGTGGCACCTTTCACATGGGAGATCTATTTCCTGCTTTCAGGGGGATGGAGGAGGGTCTGAGTGTCCTTCTTACATAGGCTGTCTCTTCAGTAACTTTTATTTAAAATCATCAAGGGGTGCCTGGGTGGCTCAGTCAGTTAAGCGCCTGCCTCTGGCTTGGGTTACGGTCTCGGGGTCCTGAGATCGAGCCCCTGTCAGGCTCCCTGCTCAGCGAGGAGTCTGCTTCTCCCTCTTCTTCTGCCCCTGCTCACTCTTTCTCTCTCTGAAATAAATCAATAAAATCTTAAAGGAAAAAGACTCAGAAGCTCACCTGACTGAGCCATGCAGGTGCCCCTGCTTGCTTGTTTTTTCATTTGCTTCTGGATCCCCTTTCTTTCTCAATCTTTCTGTCTTTCCTTCTTCTGCCTTCCTTCTCTCCCCTTCTGTGTTTAAAATGTGGTTTTTTTAAAAGTCTTAAGACACAGTAAATTATTTCTTTGGCTTTTTATTTTCAATTTTTTCCCTAAATGGTTGTTGTTTATCTGCGATGCCTTTTCTTTCATCCATTCCTTTATTTATGAAATTCATAGAGATATTTTAGCTTGTTTATTATTTCTGCACTCATCACTTGTCAGAATAGGTGGGTAAGAAATTTGTACGCCGAACTAAGTTATCAAGTGTATCACTCACTGTCCTTTTTATCCCAAGTATATCAAGACATTCTTTCCTTTCCTGGTATTATTATTCACAGAGGAATGATCACTTTCTGTCCCTAACTTTAAATGAAATTCTAGACATTTATCAAATATCCAGCACTTTCGAAGGCTGCTCAGGCTATTCTGCCAGTTATCTGAGAAGCAAAGGCCATGAAAAGAAGCTCTGAAATCCCCCCAGAGAATCAGTGATAAAAAAAAAAATGAATTACTCCTGGAACCAATAAATCTTCTGCAGTTGATGGGCTAGGAATTTACTAATTTAGGGTCACCTACTTAGGTCCAATTACGTGTGCTTTATGGATTAATAATAAATATTAATGGCAGAGGTTACTGAAGTAGAAAATAAAGGCTTGTGAGTAAATACACTTGCAAATAGTCATCATGGCAACTTTGTAGAGTGAAAGTGGAATCAAAGCTAACCCAGTAGGATTTCAGGGCAGACAGTTGAATTGCACATGACCGTCTCTTGTCCCACTACTATTTCTTGGTACCATTTCTGAAAGTATACATTTAACCAGTTTGAGGTCCAGAAATGCCTATGGCAGAACAATAGTTCATCATGACCAGAAGAAAGTCAACAATGCTAAGAAGTCTGGTAGAGTGGTGAAGAGCTTTGGCTTTGCAGTCTGACACACTTGGGCTTGAATCTCAGTTTTGTTACACACTTGCTCTTTCACCTTCGGCAAAGCATTCAGTCTCTGGCTACCTCTAGGAATTACGGATCCTTGTCTCTTCCCGAGGAATATTCTAGTCCTAGGATCAGCCTCCGCGAGTACCACCTCGCTACCTCCTCCTTGCCACACCTGCTCACCTACAAGGCTTCTGAAGTTTTCTCCCCAAGTCTCGGTAGGGAGAAGAACCTGAGTCTCCCCTCTTGTGGAGATTTGGGGTTTGGCCCCCTAGGTTTCCTTCCTTTCCTCACTGCCCTTAGAAGCACGTAGATTTCTCCTCCTCCCAAGCATACAGCTCTCCAATCATTAAAAGGAAAAAAGCATACAGCAGGGAGCAAACACACTCTGATAGCTCAAAAAATTATCTAGTAGAATGGAAGTAGTATTAACTAACTTAAAGGGTATTTCTGAGACAAACGTGATAATGTTAAAAGATGGAAAGCACTTAAGCTGGATGTATAGTAACACCTCAGTCGTCGTCGTCATCATCATCATCATCTCATGTGAGCAGCATTTTATAAACCAGAAGGACAATATTTTATATTAAACCTCTTAGGCATTTTGCCTTAAAGTAAGACAGATCTGGACATGCAATATTTTTCAGGCTTTGGAAACCAATCTCCCAAGAGCATCTGAATTTAATGTAGTCTATTCTTATGTCCCCGGTATCTACTTTATATTAGTAGGATTATACTGATTAAGATATTGCAATAAGGGCCGACGATTCCCCCACGGCCACAATCCCTATTCACGCAGCATAGGTAGTCTCTGTTTCTACAGAACTCTGTCTCTCCCCACTTGCTTTCCTTCTTCCCTCTTTACATTTCTTGCCTGGCCTCTGCAGACATTTGACATTTTGAGATGGGCCTAGGGCATGAAGGGACCCTCCTGCTTTTGTAACATCTTATCATTACTATTTTCCCCACCGATTAAATGATCATGCTAGTTAACATTTATTGGGCAGTTGTTCTGTGACACCCTTGTTCTGAGCAATGTGTATGTGTTATTTAATTTAATCCTCATAATTCTAAGAAGTGGGGATTGTTGGGGCACCTGGGTGGCTCAGTCAGTTGGGTGTCTGCCTTTGGCTCAGGTGATGATCTCTGGGTCCTGGGATTGAGCCCCATGTTGGCCTTCCTACTCAGCAGGGAGTCTGCTACTCCCTCTGCCCTTCCCCCTCCCCCCACCCCCATGCTCTCTTTCTCTCTCAAATAAGTAAATAAAATCTTTTAAAAAAAGAAGCAGGGATTGATATCTTTATTTTCTAGATGAGGGAATGCTAAGAAGTAAAACAACGAGACGAAGGCCACACGACTCATTACCGTGGGTCAAACCTGGGCAGAGAGCCCAAGACCTTAGCTGCTATGTTCTTTCCCCATTGCTTTCCTCTGATGTTTTCAGAATGTATTTTCTTTTTCTTCAAGATTCCTGCAAATTTTGATTTGCTTTCAATTTGTTCTCTGTAGTTGTAATTCTTTACTAAACCTTTTTAAAAAGTCAAACAATGCATACATATATACAGAAGTGAAAAGTCCCCGTCCCCATAGTCCAGGAGGAAAGCACTGTCAATAGAGTAAGGTAGACCTCTCTTAGGAACTTCAGTAGTGTTCTCTGACCTCACGTGGGCACAGCAGGAGAAAATCAGTATCATGGAGTGTATAATAGGATGACTGTAATATGCAGGAGCTATGTCCAGAATCGCTCTGAGTTCTGGTAATTTCTGTTAATCTTTCTCACTTTACCCCAACGTTTAAGGAAAATGCCGAAGCAGAAAAGTGACAGCAAAGGCAACTCCTAGGAGATAAGATGGCCAAACTCCGTGGGAAGCTCAACACTCCAGGGACTGATCACCAGATACATGAGGAAAACTCATTATCTAAGCCACCACGAGGCCCATCATTCATAAAGTGGCCTTCTAAAATGGGCATTCACAAACCACCAGAACATCTCTCTTGCAGCAAAAGGTTAATTCTTAGAATGCTACTCATTCATTCACTGATTCAATACATACATATTCAGCACCCACCATGTGCTACACTCCTAGGCACGGAGGATTAAAAAGTGAATTAAAAAAAATCCTGCATTCATGAAAAATACATTCCAGATGTAGGTAAGGGAACTAGATGACAAAGTCATTTCATAAAATCCATAATGTGTCAGATGGTGGTAAGTGCTGTGGATGAAACATAGCAGGGAAGAGAGTACGAGTGTTGGGTAGGCTTGTGATTTTGCTCTTGTGCTTCTTCCCCTTCATTTAAGCTATTTTCATCCACGGTCTCTGTTAGATATTTTATATGTTTAGCCCTTTTTATTGTGAGATATGATTTATATACACAAGAGTATATAAGACATAATATGTAGTTGAAATAGCTATGTATTATTATAAAACGAACACCCATGTACCCATCATGAGCTAGAATGGCCATCATCCTGTAGGCTTCCTGTATCATACCGTCCGCCATACGCTGAATGCTTGTGTCCCTCCCAAATTTATAGGTTGAAGCCTAATCTCCAATGTGATGGTGTTTGGGAAGTGATTAGGTCATGAGGGTGGAGCCTTCATGAATGGGATTAGTGCTCTAATTAAAGAGATCCGGAAGCTTCCTTGTCCCTTCTGCCTTATGAAGACACAGTGAGAAGCGTCTAGGAACCAGGAAGTAGGCCCCCTCCAGACACCAGTTCTGCTGGTGGGCGCCTTGATCTTGGACTTCCCAGCCTCCAGAACTGTGAGAAATACATATTTGTTGTTAAAGTCACCAGTCTATGGTGTTTTTGTTATAGCAGTCCGAATGAACTAGGACATTGCCCAACCATATCCCCTCCACATAACCCCAGAAGTAACTGCTGTTCTGACTTTTATGGTAATCACTCCCTCGCATTTTTAACAGTTTTACCATCTATATATGCTTCCCTAAAAAAGAGAGTATAGCTTTTTGGATTTCCTCTTCGGATTATACACAAAGCCATGATCACTGATATACCCAGCTCACTATCAAAAACTGCCAACTACCCTAACTGAGATGTTCACACTGAAAATATCACTAACTGTTCGTTCTTCATGATTTTAAGAAGATATTCATGTACATTTTGGTAATAATCTAAGTATATTTTACTTGAGTAATCAAATATTTAGTGGCAGAATTAGATTTGAATTCTTTTTTCCCTTTGATTTCAAGAACATCTTTAAGCCTATGTGGTTAGAATGGCCAAGTTCATCTGCATATTCTAAAGTCAGTAAGTGACTAAAGCATGGTAGGAAAAACCATACCTGCCTTTCTCCACACCTTTCCCCAAAGGGGACTACAGTGAGCTCCACTAAAAACAATTTTAGAAACAAAACTCATTGTTCTTTAACCTAGAAACCTGAGTGCAGAGATAGGAATAATATAGCTCTAAGGCCATTCACGTTATTTCAAGTTAACATTCTACTCACCTGGTTTGGATAAAAACCTTTTTATGTCTTTCCATAGCAGAGCTCCAAAAAGAGTGCTGGAGTAAGACAGTCTTTCACTGTTTTCCTGCTTATGCATTTTAGCATCTATACACCTCCATTAAGTTTCTAATAGAACAAAGCAAAGCAAAAATACCATTACTTCTCAAAGCTAAAAACTAATTTGGACTCTGAGATTCCAAAGTTGTTTATGATTCTTCTTAGAGTAGTATATTCACAGAAATTTCTTTTGAAAATGTCTTATTTTAGGGCCACCTGGCTGGCTCAGTCAATACAGCATGCGACTTATTATTATTATTATTAGCATTAGACTCTTAATCTCAGGGTTGTGAGTTCAAGCCCCAGGTTGGGTGTGGAGCCTACTAAAAAAAAATTTAAAATACCTTATTTTATATAAAAAGAATTCAATTTAAAATATACTTTACTTGAGGCACCTAGCTGGCTCAGTCAGTGGAACATGCGACTCTTGATCTCAGAGTCATGAGTTCGAGCCCCGTGCTGGGTGCAGAGATTACTTAAATAAATAAGTAAAATTTAAAACAAAAATAAAATACTTTACTCAAATGATGCCAAGGAATTAGGGTGTTAAAATTGTTGACTCAATAATGGTTTTGTGATTAAAGGAATTTAATCCCATTTGTAGCTGATTAACATTGATATGAATCTTATTGCGATTGTTTTTTCAAAGGAAACCCTTGTCTCATGCAACTGGGAAAAGTTCTTTTTTTTTTTTTGCTACGAAATATTCTTTTTTTTTTAGAAGAACAATTTTGTTAAAGATTTTATTTATTTATTTGACAGAGAGAGAGAGCGAGCACAAGCAGGCGGAGTGGCAGAGGGAGAGGGAGAAGCAAACTCCCTGCTGAGCAGGGAGCCTGATGCGGGACTCAGTCCCAGGACCCTGGGATCATGACCTGAGCCGAAGGCAGATGCTTAACCAACTAAGCCACCCAGGCACCCCTACAAAATATTCTATAAATTAGGTTTTTCACCATTTTCTAAATTAGTTAAGTTTTATTTTATTTGGATGCTGAAGTGCTTATGGTGTTTAGAACATATGATCTAAACGCTGATGGATTGTAGTAAGAATATTTTCTTTAGAGCTTTGTAAAGCTCAATGTGTAAAAAGCTAATGACAACCATAAGAATTAAAAAAGATCTGTTTGGTATTGAGACAATAATCATATCAACATATGGTATAATTTACAAAATTTTGTCTTGATTTGATCATGTTTGCGGACTGTTATGAGATTATTTCTTTACAATTTTCTAGAACCAAACAGGTGTGGGAAAAGGGGGCACATTTTGTTTGGGAATTGGTTGATCTACCATGTCATCCCAAAAGTCAGTTATGAATGGATGTGTTTAAAAATAGCTTTCAGGGGCACCTGGCTCTTGATTTCTGCTCAGGTCATGATCTTCGGGTCCTGAGATGGAGCCCCGTGTTGGCTCCAAGCTCAGCAAGGAGTCTGCTTGAGATTCTCTCTTCCTCTCCCTCTGCCCCCCACCCCCACTCAAGCTTGGGCTCTCTCTAAAATAAATAATCTAAAAAAAAAAATTAAAATACCTTTAAAGCAAACAGGCTGTAACTAAGATCTTTTTGAATAAATTTAGGAAAACATATAATGTGTAATTACCAGAGCTATTCCAATTTTTGAATAATTGATAAATATTAAAGTATAGATTGTGAAGGGAATTATAAATGTAACTTCATGATGACCTGAAAAAATGAAGGAAAATCAAAGCTGCAGGCAAGTGTAAATGGATTTATGGCTTCCCTTAAGCCTTTGGTCTTTATGATCCTCGCATGAAGGCATCATGGACATCTCCCGTGGTCACTGCAATGCTTTTATTTAACTAGGGTTACGAGCAATGAGCAATGAGTACCCCCCAGCAACTTGTGCAGTACCTTACAGCCGATGGGAAAGATGCCGGAGAAGGCAGAAAAGCCTAACTGTGGAGAGCAGCGCCACCTAGGGGTCAACTTTGTTTCTAACAAGAAACCGGCTTTTCCAAGAGGTAGCCAGGTCCCTGGATCCTGTTCTACATGGCTTTTAGCAACGTGACGAAAGATTTGACTATGAGTGATGGACTTGTAAAAGATAAAGGAATCTTGTATGGTACACATGACTTCGTAAATTGTGACTGGATGTTTGAAACATTTCAG
Source organism: Ursus arctos (assembly GCF_023065955.2). Lineage (NCBI taxonomy): Eukaryota > Metazoa > Chordata > Mammalia > Carnivora > Ursidae > Ursus > Ursus arctos. The sequence goes on along the minus strand of NC_079873.1, from coordinate 25,300,209 downwards.
CAGAAACCGTTCAGCCTCTGCCGGTGTTGGAATCACTTAACGTTGGCATTACGGTGTCTAAAATATAACTCAGTAAAAACTCGTTATATTTGAAATCCTGTCTGCTACGATCAGGTGAAAGAAGTCTATGTTAACACTTGGAGCCTCACCAGTTCTTCCAGTTGTGGGGGACAAATCTTTAGCTTGAGCTGAACAGTTGCTTGGCTCAACCAAAGAACCTGGGGATGCCTATGAAGACGGGATTTTCTTTCCTTGGTCTTGAAAGGCGAACCTTGTTTCTGGGACGCCCATGCAGTTCCCCGGGAGTGCAGTTCAATTAGCCAGACTCACGGAAGTTAATTAGGAAGCAGTATTAAGCAGCAACAGGCTTCAGAGCACACAAAGCCCTGTGTACTATACCCGCGGCCCTGTCCAGGCCTGGCGTAGGTTTGTGCCTGTCTCTGAGGGAAGAAAAAGGCTTGGAATAGTTGTGCCAGAAGATTAGTAAGACTTCAGCCCTTTTAACTGGGAAGGCTTTCAGGATAAAGAAAATTACACTAACGGACAGTGAGGGATGGCCTTAAGCATGTACAATTAGGAGAGCCATATGCCTTATCTATACAATTAACTATAATTGTATATATCTATACAATTAACTATATCTATACAATATAACTATAATAATACAATTAACTATAAAAAATATTTCAACATACAGAAAAGTAGAGAAGATAGTAAATACATGGGCACTCAGCACTCAGAAGTGTCAGATCTTTAGATTTTGCTATGTTGGCTTTAGCTCTTTTAATTTTTTGAAGAAACACAACTTTCCAGGTTCTCTGATTCCATCATCTCCCTTCCAGAGTTAACCACCATCCTAAACTTGGTATTTAGGCACCTGGCTGGCTCAGTCAGTTCAGCGTCTGCCTTTGGCTCAGGTCATGATCCCGGGGTCCTGGGATGGAGGTGCTGTCCCTCTTCCTCTGCTCCTCCCCCTGCTTATGCTCTCTCTTAAATAAATAAATAAATATGTAAAGATTTTTATTTGCCAGAGAGAGAGTTAGAGAGAGAGAGAGCACAGCAGCAGGAGCGGCAGGCAGAGGGACAGACTCCCCGCTGAGCAGGGAGCCCGACGTGGGACTCGATCCCAGGACAGTGGGATCATGACCTGAGCCGAAGGCAGATGCTTAACCGACTGAGCCACCCAGGCATCCCTCAAATAAATGAATAAAATCTTTAAAAAAAAAACCCAAAACCTTGGTATTTATCATCCCTATGCAAATTTTATACTTCTAGTTCACCTGTATGTGTCCATACACATGACGTCACATGTTGTTTTGTGTTAACATTTTTACATCAAGTTTATGAACATTCAAGATCTATGAAAACATTCCTTTAAAGTTTGGGAAAAAAATAAAAATAACCACAAACATCATTTTAGGATTATGGATTATTTTCTACTCTTCTTTCTAAACTTTTCCAATTTTTCTAAAAGCAGTATTATTATTTCCAAAAATAACTATTTGGTCCAAAAAAAAAAAAGCACAGGAACGCTTTTTTTTTTTAAGATTTTATTTATTTATTTGAGAGAGTGTGAGAGCATGCATGAGAGAGCACAAGCAGGGGGAGTGGCAGAGGGAGAGAGAGAAGCAGGCTCTCCACTGAGCAGGGAGCCTGACACAGGACTTGATCCCAGGAGCTCGGGATCACCACCTGAGCCGAAGGCAGATGCCTAACCGACTGAGCCACCCTGGCGCCCCTGTTTCCATTTTTTTTTTTTAAAGCAAGTACTAGGCTCAACTTGGGACCTTGAGATCAAGAGTTGCATGCTGTATCAACTGAGTCAGCCAGGCACCCCGAGAAATGGTCATTTTAAAAAGAGCCCCCTGGGAGATACCTGGCTGGTTCAGTCAATAGAGCATGTGACTCTTGATCTCGGGGGTCATGAGTTTGAGCCCCACTTTGGGCGTAGAGTTTAGTTAAAAAAAAAAAAAAAAAAGAGCTCCCTGAACTGAGAATCCAGTGATGTGGACTGTGAACTGGCAAATATTCAATGTCCTTTGAATTAGATTTACAATTAACTGAAGAGGCAGATTTAAAGAAACCTATTGTTTCTTCCTTTATTGTTTGTAGTAAAGAAAAATGTGGTAAATTAGCAAAGGGCTGAAGGTTTAAACAGTTTGGGGAGAAAGAAGATAATGAACATACGAAATTAAACTGTTTAGAACCTGGGGCTCGTGGGTAGCACAATCAGTTGGGTGTCTGACACTTAGTTTTGGCTCAGGTCGTGATCTCAGGGCCATGAGGTCGGGCTCTACGCTCAGTATGGAGTCTGCTTAAGACTCTCTCTCCCTCTCCTCTGCACCCTTTCTCCCTCAAATAATCTTTTTTTTTTTTTTTTAAAGAAAACTGTTTAGAACCTTAAGAAATGACACAGTTAAAGGGTTCCACTTAAGAGAAAAATCAAGTTACTGGTAATTGTGGTGATAGATTTCGGTTAACACTTTCTGAAGATTGCCTCTTCATTCATCAAGGCTTTGGGGGAAGCAGGTTAGATGCAACCTTTAGTATTAGTATAGAGTATATTCTATTGGACAGACCATGGAAACCTCTGGAAAGGTGAATAGAAGGCCAGATCTTTCGTTTCATCATAATCTTTTATGTATTAGTGACTAAAGCATTTCCCTTATTTCCAATATTAAATGCTTGAAAAAGTTAATGAAAGTGGAATAAAAAGGAGTTAAATTTATTAACATCCATTTTTTCAAGGAGCCTTCCTTCTGTGGGCTCATTTCAGAGATTACAAGCTCACATGCCATCAGGGACTGGTCATAGGCTGACTTTACATTAATGCAAATTAAAAATAATGTTGTTGTTCTTTTAAACAAGCCTGCGGGCTGATTTTGGCCTGTGGGTAACTGACTTAAGACATCTGAATTCTTAAAGTATATATTTTATTGAGATATATTACATGTGCCATAAATGCACCCCTTTAAAGTGTGTAATTCAGTGGTTTTTAGTATATTCACAAAGTTGTACAACCATTACCACTAAATCCAGAACATTTTCATCACCCTCCCTCCAAAAACCCCATACCCATTAGCAGTTACTTCTCATTTCCCTTTCTCCCTTCCCCAGACTCAGGCAACTACTAACCATCTCTCCCTCTATGGATTTGCCTATTCTGGACTTTTCCTATAAATGGAATCATACAATATGTGGCTTTGTGTCTATCTTTTTTCACTTTGTATAGTTTTCAAGAAACATCTTCCATGTTTCAAAATGGATGTATCAGTGCTTTATTCATTTTTATAGCTGAATTATTCCACTGTATGGGTATGCCAGCTTTCGTCTGTCCATTCATCAACAGACATTTGATTGTTTCCTCTTTTGGGCTATTAGGAATAATGCTGCCATGAACATTCGTGCACAATGACCTCTGAATTTGAATTCAGAAATTTTAAATTAGATTTTTTTTTTAGGTGGAGCCCAACACAGAGCCTAAACTCACCACCCTGAGATCAAGACCTGAGCTGAGATCAGGCGCCCCTTAAATTAGATTTATAAACAGCTAAGAACACGGTTCAAGATTACACACACTAACAGTTAATGTAGTTCGAATATATATAAACAGTGAAAAGGTTTTTCTCACCCTTGTCTCCCACATGCCCAATTATCACTGCTTTCTGTCCCACTAAGTAAACACTATTAACAGCTCCTTAGGTGTCCTCACAGCATAGGCAAACATCCTGGGTTTCTTTTTTTTTTAAATAGAAAGGGAGCACACTTATGCACTCCTCTGCACCTGCTCTTTCATTTTTCCTGGCTAGGTTTCCATGTTTCTATAGTATCATTCTTTTCTAAAGCTACACATCTTCTGTTATGTGGTTGTACCAGTTTTTTTATTTTTAAACATTTTATTTTTAAGTAATTTTTATACCCAAAGTGGGCTCGAACTCACAACCCTAACATTAAGGGTCGCACACTCCACCAACCGAACCAGCTAGGCACCCCTTGAACAACTTGTTTTGAACCTGCCTTCTGCTTCTCAGAATATTTATCTTTATAGTCCCCACATGTAATTTAATGAGCCGTTAAGGAAAACTTCAGGAAATACTTTTGAAGAGTTTTTTCTCTATGGTGTTTAGCACATCTAATGTTTTATCATAAAACCAGAATTAAGATACGTACCTTTATAAAGTACAGGCCGAGTAGCAATGAAGTTGATTTAAAAGTCAGTTTTCAGGGCGCCCGGCTGGCTCGGTTGGTGAAGTATGGGACTCTTGATCTCAGGGTTGTGACTTTGAGCCCCACACTGGGTGCAGAGATCACTTTAAAAAGAGAATCTTTAAAAAAAGAGGTTTTTTTTTTTAACAGTAATTCTTATTCTTTTTTTTTTTTTAAAGTAAGCTCTATGCCCAATGTGGGGCTCAAACTCATAACCCCAAGATCAAGAGCTACACGCTCTGCCAACTGAGCCAGCTGGGCGCCCCGAAAGTCACTCGGTTTTCTAACTATTATGAGACATTATGAAAGTTGTCAGGAAAAAAAAGAAGTTGTTAGGTTGCAAAAACAAAGGATCAAGTAGACTTCATTATTTAAATACTTTTAATTAAAATAAGCTACTAAAATTAGTCAAAAAATAATTTGTGGAACCCCTGTAGACTGTTGGTAGGAATGTAAAACGGTGTCGTCACTATGGAAAACATTATGGAGAGGGGCACCTGGGTGGCTCAGTCGTTAAGCGTCTGCCTTTGGCTCAGGGTGTGATCCCGGAGTCCTGGGATTGAGCCCCACATCAGGCTCCTCCACTGGGAGCCTGCCTCTTCCTCTCCCACTCCCCCTGCTTGTGTTCCCTCTCTCACTGGCTCTCTCTCTGTCAAATAAATAATAAATAAAAAAATCTTTAAAAAAACAGTATGGAGATTCCTTAAAAAAGTAAAAATAGAATTACTATATGATTCAATAATCCTGCTTCTGGGTATTTATACTAAAGAATGGAAATCGGGATCTCAAAGAAATATCTACACTCCCATGTTCACTGCAGCAGTATTCACAACATCCAAGATGTGGATACAACCGAAATGTCCACTGACAGATGAATGGATTAAAAAAATGTGGTATATACTTACAATGAAATATTATTTAGCCTCAATAAAGGAGGAAACCCACCAGCTGCAACAACATCACTGGACCTGGAAGACATCATGCTAAGTGAAATAAGCCAGACACGGGAAGACAAATTCTACATGATCTCACTTATATGTGGAATCTAAAAAGGAAACAAAAATGTCCAACTCATGGTCACAGAGAGCAGATTGGTGGTTACCAGGGGTTGGGGAAATGGGGAGTTGCTGTTCAACGGGTTTAGTTAGTTATACAAGAAGAATAAGTTCAAGAGATCTGCTGTCTAATGTACTGCCTATAGTTAACACCGCAGTACTGTGCACTGAAACGTGTTAAGAGGGTAGATCTCATGTTAAGCATCCTTACCACACACACACAGAGAAAGCAGAGGGACACAAGGAAACGTGTGGAGGAGATGGATATGTTTATTACCTTGATTGTGGTGATGGTATAATGGGTGTTCTCCTATGTCCCGACTCCTCAAAGTGTGTACATTAAATATGTGCAGTTTTCTGTGTATCAATTTTATACTTCATTAAAGCTGTAAAAAATCATGTCTGTACTTCCATTTACTATCAGGTAGACACTATGAGTTAAACACTACCTACTCTACCACCAATGCTGTTACTTCTGTGCTATGACCTCTTTTGTTTGCTGGTTTCTCATAAATAGCTATCATTCTTCATTCCCAACATGATACAAAACACTCAGAAACCAAAGAATTGAGTTTGGGCGCTTCAAAAGAAACGCTAAAAATTCTAAGATATTGTTACAGAAGCAAAGGTGCATTTACTTCTTTTACTGATTAACTGAAGAACAAAAGATTGGGGTATTGGCTATCGGGTTGAGAGAACAATGGCACACTTGACTCCACCGGCCAACCAAGACGGAGGAGAAAGAAACCGGCAGAAAGGCATGGTTAGCCACAAGAGCCCCTAAGTGACTGTGATTTCTGACCTCACCAGGTATTTTCTGGATGCTGAGATGGAACAGTGTAATCCTTTCCACTTGCATGATTAAGGTGCTCATCATTTCAGAAACTACTTCCTAGGCTCTTGGTCAGTCCTTCAGAGTGTGCCTGATTAAGGGCTAACGGTGGAGTTTTATGTTTCCTGAAACATCCTTCTGGATTTAACTTTGATTTTAAGTTCTGGTCTATAAATGAGAAATGCAAGTAAGAATGAGGGGTCAATTTATTTTAAGTCAATTTATCATTAAATACCAATGTGCACAGTTTCAAACATTTATAAATATTGCAATTTATAGAAAATTAATGGAATCTTAAAATTATTTGAACAGTGATTTAACAATTATTTACAATGAACTCAACCGACTTTTGTAGAAACATAATTATGTTTAAAAGTACCCTCATCACAAAGTAATAATTTCACAGTACCTTTCTATAATATTTTTGTCACTCAAGTGGCAGCTGCATCAATAAAACTCAAGTAGATTGAATAATTTAGAAATAGCACAATCAGAACCGCAAATGCCAGCTACTATTAATTCCAAACAAAACCAAACCTTTCATACTAATATATAAATATTTTCCCATTTTCAGCACTGGTTGAAGATAATATCAGGAGGCAGTATTTTCTTATTTGTAGTAAACAGAAATTAATTTTAAGATTTTAAAAAACTGACAATAAGATGCTAGATTAGGTAGGTTTTTTATAACATGTAATACTAAATATTTTGAGAAATTCTTGGTTTCACTGGAAGCCATTTCTAATTGCAAACCTTTCTTCAGTTGTACTAGGACAGTAAGTGGAGATAATTCTCTGTGATCCCAAATAGAAATTCTACTTACTTACCAGCAATTAATAACATATATGGATAGAAAGAGATTCTTGGCTTTATTCCCAAGGTTTTCTTCTACTTATGTGTTTACACTTTTTTGCTATCCCCGCAAAAGAATCCCAAATATGTCTCAAATTATGTCAAAGGAAGATAACTTTATATGGACTAGTGTTTGTTTGAAAACATATTTACCGTAGAATTCCACAGTTTTGCCTTTTTCCTTTTTTAAAGACATATATCCAGCTAAAACAATTAAATAAAAAGGTAAGGTATACGAAATATAGTTGAAGTCACAATAAAGTACATTTTCATTTATTGACATAGAACATATACTTAAACTTTAAATGCTGGCTCTTTAAGAAAAAGTATCTCCTTGTAAATATGCATAACCGTTGCCCAAAAATGTATACAGTGTTTTCCCCAAAATATTTATACACATAGTGGTCCACTTAAGACCAGCCCCATTATAACGTACTGAATACAATGTGCTCTGAATTTATAAATGGGCTACCCTCTGTATATAAAATATATAGGCATGTATGTTATACATACAAAGTAAGAAATATAAAAAGGAGAGATGAAAAGAAAAAGTGTTCTTCCCGGAAAGATCCAGACAGAAATTCAGTGTAATTAGTGAGATCATGTAAAATGTACTCTTAATTTATAAATGGGCTGCCCTCAGTATATAAAATATATATAGGCATGTATGTTATACATACAAAGTGAAAAATATAAAAAGGAGAGATGAAAAAAGAAAGGGAAAAGTGTCCTTCCCTAGAAGACCCAGACAGCAATTCAGTGACATTAGCGAGGTCATGTAAAATGTCTGAAGAACTTCAGTTTTGGCAAATACCTTTCTGGAAAATATCTAAGCTATGAGAGTACTAAATTTCCGTTTTAAGAATTTAGTAGAGGTGTCCATTTAAACATTCAGGGAAGATATTGTGGTCTCTTTAATACGTAGAAAAGAGGACTTTTAGGGTCTGTTAAAAAGAAACAAAACAAAAAGCCACTCAGTTTTAGCTGGTTAGTAATCACCCCTTAGTCATGTGTGTGTAGTGCAGAGAATCAAATCCTAGGTCATCAGCATTTGAGTGTTTGATGAAAGATTCCAATGAAGGACCTGAAATCTTCCTAGATCTCAGAGGGAATGGGGCAGGACGCGATGGCAAAGGAGGGGTCAGCCCCCAAGGTGGCTGGTCCAATCTTAACTCTTGATGTTAAAAAACACACCAAATGTTTCTATAGAATTCTTTCTGCTGCATTTTCTTTATTTCAAGCCACAGGTCTACTTGGAGGGTCATGCAGCAAGTGGCTTATAAATAAAATCAGAGTCTATGAATAGTGTCATCACATTAAGAGATAATTGCTGGATTCTCTCATTAGGCAAAGAGCTCGCATCTTTGGAATCCATGAGTTGGTATCATTTACGGGATACCTAAAATGGGGGACAAAAACCACATATATCAATAACAACATACATGCGACTTAGGAGCTAAGGCAACGAAGACTATTCAATCATCTGAGCTACACATTCCACATGATTTCTAAATACTGCCTCACAGTTAAAATGCAACAAATATAACTAGGCCAATTCCAAAATTAGCAAATATTAACACTATTGCTACTTCTTTACCAAGGCAAGCTATTCCCACCGTTCTCAAATCTCAGCATATGTTACCAAGAGAGAGAACCTAAAGATAGTAACCATACCCATTTGGAAGCCCAGGAATTTAGACAAATAATGTATCCCTTAGCTTAGAGATAAGCTATATGTCTCAATTTTGATAGAGAGTAGGCCTCTTCACCCTTCATGGTACCAAGGGGGAAACAAGAGAAAAAAAAATCAATGAAAACATTCAGTTGCAATATTTTTACCCCCTTTCCAAACCATCATTATGCAGCCAAAAAAACCCAGGATAATAAAAAAAATGATAGAACTTTTCTTAAAACAACTCATAAGTTTCTTTATAAACCTAAATCACTTATTTTTGGATTATCACAATATTTGGAAAATATTTTTGGATATCCATTTTGGATGTTTTGGAAAAGTACGGTATTTGGACTTTTCCAACAAACTTTTGCAAGAAGCAGAAAGAAAACAGACATCTGTGAATTCTGTATAGACTTATGTATACAGAAGCCCTTCAGAAGGTAGAAAGCACTAGTACCAACGTAAGGTATTGTTTTTATGAAAGCAGATTTGAATAACCTTATCCCAAATATGAAGGATACTGAAAATGGTAGTCTAGTTTTCAGTGCTCATGCCAGTAACTCATATTTTATCATTAAAAGATAATCTAATGTTCTGCTCTGGTAAATAATTTTCATTCCACCCTTATATATAGCTTTACAGTAATGACGTCAAGCTGAGTTAAGGCTTGTCCGATGTCTACAATCAGATGTTCCCTCCGTATCAACGAAGTTTCCATTTTACATGTTAAACCCAGGTCAACATCTACTTAATTAAGAGAAATAATTCAACCCTTTCCCTAATTATGAAGATTTAAAAAACATTTCACTTTCTTGGTAACATGGATTAAGTCTTTGCCACATAAGCCCTTAAGCCTCAGTTGAAAGAAAAATCGAGCTATCATCAGGAATAGCTCCCCAAAACGATTATTACGTTTAAATGATCACAGGTTAGGCAACGTACTTCATAACATGCTTAGCAGTTTTATTTTTCTAAGAATATGCAAAAGTTAATGTGCAACAAATAATTTGTTTTAATTTTGACTCCAATTATTTTAGCAATAGTTTTTAAAACTTCATCTCACAAAATATATTCTTTTAACTAAAATAAAAGCAACTATACATGTTGCCCAATTTTAGAGTTTTCCAGAGACTCTGCTAACATACTCTGGTGGAAACTCTTAGCAGAACTGAAATATTTAGACTTGCAGAGCAAGTTTTCTTACGTATGTTTGAAAGCCAATTTAATTAGTGTCAAAAATCATACTTTTACGTTCATCTGTCACTCTGAAAGTCCTTTCATGTAAGCTCTCACAGCGGTACTTTCACTTCTGCTTCCGGCCGCAGCTGACAGCAGAAGGTAGCCCCTCAAAGAAACTGCCATCTACTAACAATAAAAGAATTAAGCAGGGCCACAGTCCTCAATTCTGACTGCCCCGAAAGATTAATTGGTCTAACAAATCAGACCTTTCATGGATTTTCCAGGTTCCTCAGCACAGGAAGAATGAAAAACACTAAACATTTTCTGCCAAGTTATACACAAATACATTAGCGCTAACTAATAAAATTGTCTAATTTAAAGAGTAACTGACCTGAGATGTACCTTGCTCCGATTAACATTACCATGCTACTCACTATAAAAAAGCCCAAGGGTAGACTACAGAAGATACTAGGGTCACCTGTGGTCATCCAAGTAGAAGGGAATTCCAGTCAAGCAAACCAAAAGAGAGACACATAATTACAATATTTGTGTTAAGAATCACATGACAGCAAAACAAAATAAGTTATAAAAATAGTATATTCATAAAAGCTAGCAGAGTTATTACTTCAAATCAAAAATATAATCAATATTGAAGGCTTATGACAGTTAACAAACAATACGGATAGCATGCCACAGGTAGCCAAGAACATAATACATATACGAACCCACATAAGCCTTCTACTGGCAAAGCTGAAGAGAGTTGATGGAGAACTTTTTGGGAGGCTGATTGATTTTAGCTTTTTTGATTCTTACCCCAAATATACTAAATGAGCAATCCAATTCCCCCAAGATTCAAATTAGAGATCCTTTAGCTATCAGAGAAGAGTTACGCTGGTCTACTGGAAATGAACTTCAAACCCTATTTTTGCTACAATATTGGTTTTGTTTTCTTTTTTAAACAGAATTTGCTACGTAAGGAAATGCACCTCACAATTAATATTACTGTAATTTAAAAAACTAAATCGTAAAGGGGCACCTGACTGGCTCAATCTGTGGAGTGTGGGACTCTTGATCTCGGGGTTGTGAGTTCAAGCCCCATGTTGAGTGCAGAGATTACTTAAAAATAAAATCTTAAAAACGAAATCGTATGAATCCATGTATTTTTAGAAAGATTTTATTTATTTATTTCAGAGACAGAGCATGAGCAGTGGGAAGGGCAGAGGGAGAGGGAGAAGCAGACTCCCCGCTGAGCATGGAGCCCCATGCAGGGCTCCATTCCAGGGCCCAAGATCAAGACCTGAGCCAAAGTCAGATGCTTAACCAACTGAGCCACCCAGGCAGCCCCAAATTTTTTAAATTCTATGTATGTATGTACGTATGTATGTATGTATGTAAACTAGATACCCAACATGGGGTTCAAACTCATGACCCCAAGATCAAGAGTCGCAAGTTCTACCCATTAAGCCAGCCAGGTGCCCTGTGAATCCACATTTTTAAAAAATTGCCTGAGAATATGGTTGTGTTGGTATTTTCTAACCTAACTTCTGTCAAAATCCCTTCCTTTAAAGAATATTCTTTATACACATATGCTTTGCTTGAATTTAAAAATTATGTATCTATATTATTTAATGCTCTTTAAAAAAGAAGCATATTCAAACTTAACCTTCGAGTTTTAAGAATATACAACCACTGGATGAAAGGGCTTCAGTGAAATGCAGCTAGCTAAAGATTTGCTATGGGCATAGTTTTTGATATAATAAAATGACGATAGTCATTTATTTGTCTTTTTGGGAGAGGATTGTTTTTTTCCCTTCACTATATACTTCTTTCCCTTAGAAGATAGATTAAAAGAGGGCTATAAACCATTTTTCTCCATTTTACCACTGCTTATGTTATTTCTCAGATAAAACCAAGGTTTTCTTTTGTTTCCATATTTGTGGAGACCACATTTTAATTTGATTTTAGGAAAGGGAACAATATTCTTGTTCTTTTAGAGCAAGCCATCAGTTATGCTAAGTTCCTTTTTTTTTTTCAGTTAAGCTAAGTTCTAATCACTAATTTCCTGATGCAGCTACAGCGAATTCTAGTTTGCAAAGAGAACCCCAAGGACTATCTGCATTCACAAGTCCTTACCAATTTAGGTGGCATTTATTTCTAAATTTCTTTTTATTTTATTTTTTTTTATTATGTTCAGTTAGCCAACAGGTAGCATTTATTTAATGAAAACATATCCCTTTTGGTCACATGCACAGACACACACTTATTTGTTATTTGATAGCTGTACATTTTAAACCAATTTGACCTGTTTTCCAAATGTTGTTTTGGTGTGTTTGGAGTACAAAGCCAAGCTTATCATTTATGATAAGATCTCTCTAAAAAGTATCAAATCCCCAATCACTTCTACAACATTTTAAACACATGTCAAAATGTATATTAAAAATTGTTTACAGTATATTCAAATAGAGTTAGAAATAAGAAAATGAATATGACTGCTTCAAAAGTGGCAAAACGCTTTGGAAATTAAGCTAACATAATATTTCCCCATAAATTAAAGCAATTTAAAGAGCATGAAAGACCAGGTAGCAATTTTAATACCCTTTCAAGATTATCAAAATAGGATTCTATCTGTACTGCTACTATTATATAGCTTATTGATATATAGTTATATATAGTTTACACTACTTAAAGAAATACAATTAGCATGTCACTAATTGAATATAATTCTGAGTTTATTACACAGCTTAGAGACTCAATATTATACATTAGAGCGTGTTTCATAAATCTAAAAAATGCACTGCAGTCTGAAACAAAAACAAAATGTGAAAAATCTAAAACTTTCAATAGCAGAAACTAAAGAAATCATGCAATTTTCTTGCATCAACTTTTTCTTATGTTTTAAATTCACTGACAGTAAGGTATGCAAACAAAGTGAAAATGATCCATTGGTTATTGTGGGGATTTTGCAATTAAAATTGATCTTCAACTGCTAGCTAGTAAGAAGTGCGTGTGTGTGTGTGTGTGTGTGTGTATGTGTGTGTGTGTGTTTGTGTGTGTGTGGCACTGTGGTGCAGGGAGGGACAAAGGGATGAGGGTGCCATTTAAAAAAATCCAACAAGTCAACGAAATCATAGGACTCGACTTCTCATCAGCCAATGATTAAGGGCAATTAGAACATAAATCAGGGTCCATGTTGTATCGTGCACAGCAACTAGCACCGGACTAAGAAAACACTTACGATTGAGAAGTTTTGTTATAAAGGGTCTCAAAATCCCAAAAGGTCTTAGTAAGAAAAGCTTTGCCACCATTGTGGAAAGGAAACTGAATCTCAGAACAAAAGTTTTAAAGAGAAACGATATTAAGCTTATTTAGGAGGAAAAAAAGCTTCAGGTAGGGAACATCCAGGACTGAAAATACACATCAGTGATCTGCGGTAATGGATAGTTCCAGAAGTGTCTCCTAAAAGCCAGATACAGTAAAAGTAATTCTATATTCACTTTTGGGTTGGAAGGCAGGTAATACTTCATTTAAAAACTCTTCTCCATTAAAGTTTATGCTTCAATATATTATTGGAGATTATTCTATTTATTATGTTCTAAATCTTCATTTAGCTAATTAAAATATTATGGCATTTTAGGCATGTTTAAGTCTGTTTAATTATCAAGTGCATAGTAAAGGCAGCTTCAGGCTGTCTACGACTGAATGGTTTACTTAAGCTCAATACCTTCCTACTTAAGTGATTGAAAAAACTAGTTTTCTATTTTCTGCCAAAAGCATTTCCCAATCTATTATGACACTTCTAATTTACTATTTGGTACATTTCTTCCTCTCTGATTCCAATGAGTTCTCATAATGTACATTCACTAAGAACTTGGAATCAGCCTAGGAAGTAGAAAAATATATTCTGAAATTAACGTAAGTTTTGGTTGGTTCAGGCCATGAAGACAGCCTCCCAAAAAGGTAAAAGAAGACACTTAAGTGAAAAAAAAAAATAAAGAAAAGGAAGACTCTAGTTGATTTTCTTTTTCATTGAGAAGAAAGAAATAGTTTTACTTTTAGAAAGCTCAGTTACCCACTGAAGTACCAGGAAAAAACTAATAAGGAAAAGAGAGGGCAGGATAGAATTAAGTATATATCTATCTGATAATTTACATTTAATGTTTAGAACTTTAAAGTGTTTTCAAAATGTTAGCAACTCTGGACACATGATAATGCTTTTCTTCAGAGCAGCCTTGCTAACTGTAAATGGTTAGATACTTAAATAAGTTATTTAACATACTAAGGCAAAGCGGCAAGAATAATAAAAACATTTTTACCACTTTCTGAAGACTGAGTTGTAACCCAACCCACTGACTTCATCACGGCTTTCTTCCATGTAGAGTAACGAATTTCACTTTCTAGAAATAGAAGGTAGGAAAAACACACATCTGAAAAGTAGTTTACGGAGATAGTCTAAGCACCATACTTATGTTCACTCAGCATTTTCAACAAATTGTGACATGTATTCAACTGGCATGGGGCTTTACCAGAACTCGGATCTGGGAGAGATACCTGCTAGAAGGCGGAGGGGAAATTCAGCATGGTGTGCGGGGTGAAGGGAGACTGGGAGCCAGGCTACCTGTGAAGACCAGGCCATTCCCACACAAGTGGTGATGAATTAGAGAGGGATTCCCATTGGATCTGTTCTCTCTTCCTTGTGGGGAGGAAGCGGGGGAAGCTTGATATACACAGAAGGGGTATACTGTAATGTGGAAAGACTAGAAAGAGAATTATTAGTCGGTCTAGCCAAAGGATTTAACAAGTATTGATTTCTCACAGGATTCAAACTGCACTCCTGTGAGGCAGGATTTTTTTTTACAATGGAAATGCACAGTAAGAGGACTAAACAGAAATGGGCACCGTTGGTGTGTCTACCCACACACACTCCTCCTAGTTATACGGGGAGGCATGCGGGAAGGCATCCCTGTCAGGCCTCCCAGCCTTTCCACAACACCTGAAGCCCGTGACACCTGGGCGACACTGCTCAAGCATCACTCGCTTCAGAAAGCTTTCCAGGGTCCCACTTATGTCCCTCCACCGTCTTCCCACAGCATTTCCCACACATCTCAGAATATCAGCCACCACAGCGAACTGTCATGGCTTTGCCTGCCTCTCCCAACATACATGAGTCTCCTGAAGGGTAAGGACTTTGTCTTTTTCATCTCTACATCCCCACATCAGGACAATTTCTGGCCTGTACTCGGCTCTACAAGTTTGGGGGAGAATGAACGAGTGGAGCTGCTGAAGGGAAGGACAGCTGACATAACTGACCAGCTCTGGGCTAAGGCCTTAAAAAATGGCAAAGAAGGCTGTCCTCAGAAAACAGGAAAACCTTTGCTCAAAACTTCTTTGTTTTAAGAGTGGGATTAGCATCTGGAGACCATATACTCACTCTGAACGTTATTTATTAAAAAATTGATTTTTTCAGAAGTAGAATATTTTTTGAGCCCCCATTTAATCCAATATTAAAAAGTAAAAATTATAGGTAGCATATCAGATTTTGAAACACATTTCTACATCAAGTTACATGGTATACTGTCTGACTATAAAATTACTAGTGTCACAATTCATTTTCTTGTATGTGGGAAGGAATAAAATTAAGAAGTGCTGGCTTAGTCTTCCAGAAAATTAAAGAGAAATGCATTTGAAAGCTTATTTCCCAGTAGTGCAAAATCTACTTTGATGTGATTTTATACATAGGTTTTTAAAAAGTTATAAAATCAAATTCGATATATTTAAAGCCTTATTTCTGTACTCACATTTATTTCAATTTAATCGATGCACTACTGTATTTTAAGAAGGTGTCGATCAGAGCTTGTGGCTTAGCTTAGCTCGTTAGGATAGTGAATCAAGTATCTGAGGCTTGTTTATTTACACTGTTGCTGCTTTTGTCAGGCTAGCTCTGCTGGGCTTATAAATTATCAGGATGTCCCTTAGGCCAGCTAATCATGTCCTGAAACTGGGCCACGGGCACCAAAGATGGTCAGCTCCATGGCTGATCTATCTCCCTGCTTACTTTTTAAAAAAGGCTATGTTAGCAAGCTAGAAGCAGTGTTATCCTTCGGCATGAAAAGGACTGTAAACAGAAGTGAATGGCAAAAAAAGTGATTTTGAAAGTTTTTTTTTTATAATAAGGAACTTTTACCCCCATTCATACTCAGTGTACCCCAATATGTTTAGTAGCCAATCTAACATCGTAGCATTTGCTATTTTACTTGGTTTCTGAACTTAAGAATAAACAGAAAAGCAAACTCTCTCTCCTTTCCATGGTATACCACTAAATTTACATTTTAAAAACTATTTTAAGTAATCTCTATACCCAACGTGGCACTGGAACCCACGATCGCAAGATCAAGAGTCGCGTGTGCTCTACCAACTGAGCCAGCCGGATGCCCCTAAATTTTCATTTTTTAAACATACCCTCAGCATTGATCTGGGGTTCAAACCGCTCCATTGTGACTGCTGATAGATCCTCGGGTTCGAGACTCCAAACGCCAACTCCTTCTGCAGCCCCTGCTGCCATGGCAGCTCCCAGGGCAGTTGTTTCGGGCATCGAGGGCTTCACTGAGGGAAGATGGCGACATCAACATCTTTGCAGTTACATATGCCTAAAATACCAGTTCTTCCCTAAGAAATATTACTCTCGAAAGGTAAAGGAATGAAGGCTTACTGACCTACTGGGATATACAGAATGTCTGCTTGCAGCTGCATAAGAATTTTGTTGTTGGTCATTCCTCCATCTACCTGCAAATGACTGAGTGGAATTCCACAGTCGCGGTTCATGGCATCCAAAATCTTAAATAAACCAACGCAATGAACGTAATTCAACTACTATTCCATAGTGACATCTCTGAAAATGGCAGTCTTCTACTCAAACACCCTCAGGAGCTTCCCAAAGCCTACAGAAACGAATTCAGATTTCTTATTCTCATCTTCCAAGCCTTCCTTCATGCAGTCACGTCAACCTTTCGTCTCACTACCCTTCTGCCCGCACCCATAGAGCCAGCCATGCCAAACACCCCAATTTTGCACGCTGGTTTCCTGCCTTGATGCCTGTGTTTGTGCTATTTATTTCCTTCACCTAACATGCTCTACTCAACATCCCCCTAACTGTAAAACACCCAGTGCCTGGCAGATGACAGGAACTCAGAACGTAATGACAGCTAAGAAAAAGAGGAGAAACTTGTGTTTATTAGAAGAGAGCTTAGGCAGGCTTAATTTTTGATGAGGTATTTAATAATGAAGTATTTAATAAATTTTCAGCATTAATACATCATTTGTTTGAAAGTGATAAAAGTGGATGAAGTACAAGAAAAAAAAGCCATTATTATTACCTCCCGGGTTTGGAAACAAACAGCTTCTAATGCAGCAAAAGCAATATGGCATTTATTGGTGAACTGAGTGAGCCCACAGATGATCCTAAAACACACAGGAAGATTTTTCAGATTAGAGTGGAGTACACGAGTCATCAATCTGAAATGCTGTGAATGTGAAAAGGCTGACTTTAGTAGATGGAGAGGATCAGGGGAAAAATGCACATTAAAAAACTGGACATTCACTGAACAGCTTGGAAAGTCCTTATGGTCCACGATCCACATCCACATAGGAAAAAGTCCCGAATCCAAGTGAACAGATGACAATCAGGCAACACCAAATCAGAATTCACCTAGACGATGTCCCCTGGGTACGTAAATGGCAGATGCCTTGAGATAAAAGAGCATAACACCAACACGGATGTGGCGGGCTTACTGTCAGATAATTTATAATTTCTTGCCATTTAAAGGTTCTGAAATGAGTACTCTCCTAACAGAAAAGGTTTCCTCAACACTTTAAAATCATTTGAAAATGGATAGGAAACTAGTAACTCATAAGTTACTAGCTCATTTAGTACATAAATCAAGCCCCGTAAAAGCATACCTCATATTGACTTCTTACCCTCTCGCACTGGGCTCCCAGTAAGGTGCGTATAACCCTGAAAACGCGGGGACGAAATAGCAGCCATAAGAAGTACCTACTTCTTTAGCAAGTTTTTCTAATATTAAAAAAAGAGAGAGAAACAAAAATCACTCTAAAATATTCTATTACTTTAGTCAATAAATATATCTGTATAAAAAATTAGGACACGGCTTTTGATTTCTCACTCACTAGTAGAGCAAACGTTCCTACTTAAAGATGTAAGCTAGGAGCGACAGAAACAGACTGCCCCACATGGAACACCTCCCACTACAATGTGACCCAGGCCAAGATGTAAAGGAACTGGATAGGTTTCGTTAAGATATTTTAACTCATTTCCACTATTTCTAAGGTCATTGACTACGAGATGAAAAAGTAGCCTTCAGCGTGGCCCCAGTAAGAAATGTGTTTCCAATTGTCTCACCTTCAGGCTGAAGTAAACAAGTAGAGGAAAGGGGGCCTAGATGAGTTCAAAAACAACCATCCGCACTGAAAATAGCCATAGTAATAGTTAAATGATAGGCACTGGGGTTTGAATGCTCACTCCAATCTAAGAGTTAAAGTTCTTTCTCATCATCAGACAAATGTAACTGGACTACTTTACTTGCAGATTTTCTGGCCATCTTTGCTCTTCCATTTTATGCTTGGGTCATTTTTACGCCCTCCCTTGCCAGTTTGTTAATAGCCACCACTAATGATGTCAATTTGTTGTTTTACAAATGTTCACAAAATAGTCTTTTATGTATAAATCCAACTCGTAAGAGGAATCCATACCATTTAATGTCACATATGGCTCAAAGTACAAGTATTAACAGACTGCAAAGGTAAAATATTAAAAATTTTCATTCTTTAGATTCTAATGCTTTGTTAGAACATACTCACCAATTTCCTCTGAGGTTTTTATAATTCCAAGATTGTCTCTTAGCCAGCGAATAACAGCACCAGCTATAGCTACAGAACCCTACGAAAGAAAAGGAAGCCCAGAGGGAATATACGTTATCACTATAAAAAGATTTTATTGAGCATTTCTCAAGGTATGACACTCCAAGATGGATACAATTTTAAAATGCCAACTTTGGGGTTTTAACAAATATCATAAAGGAGGTCTAATACAAACATAGTTTTATATAAGTCTTTAGAGAAGTTTTCTCATGAGTCAGGCCAAGAAGTGAGCCCTCCAGCACACCCCGGGCCTGTATAATCTGTTGTTCTATGGACTGGACCGAACCATGAGGTAGATTATCGCCCAGAAAGCATTCCCGCCTTATCCACCGAGTTATCAGGAGAGGCCACATTAAAGGTTTTTTTCAAAACCATTTCCTGTATCTAACAGTATATTAAATCAAGCAACAGCAACAAAAAAGTTAGCAAAGAAGCTAACTACAAATTACTCAACAAAATCACCAAGGGATGGGGAGGCGGGGGAGGAAGCTGTGGCAATAAGGAAGAAAAACACACACTTTGGAGTCGGATGAACAGGCGTTGAGTCCAAGTTCTAGTTTTTTTTTTTTTTTTAAGATTTTATTTATTTGACAGAGATAGAGACAGCCAGCGAGAGAGGGAACACAAGCAGGGGGAGTGGGAGAGGAAGAAGCAGGCTCATAGCGGAGGAGCCTGATGTGGGGCTCGATCCCATAGCGCTGGGATCACGCCCTGGGCCGAAGGCAGACGCTTAACGACTGTGCCACCCAGGCGCCCCCCAAGTTCTAGTTCTTAACTGCTGTGTGATCTTAGGCTGATTAGTTAGGCTTAGTGACCTCCATCTCATGACCTATAAAACGGCGGTGACTATCACCTTAAACTACTGTGAGGCTTGATATGAGCATGGAGGGGAAGGTTATTACTGAATGTAAATATTAGTTTCATGAATTTTTTATGTGTTAAAAAAGTATATCCAAATTCCACTGACTGATGAATGGACAAATAAATACAGTATATCCACACAAGGGAATATTATTTGGTCACAAGAAGGAAGGAAGTTCTGCTATAACGTGAACCTTGAAAATATTATGCTAAGTGAAAGGAGCCAGTCACAAAAGACCGTAACGTGCACGATTCCATTTATAGGAAATGTCCACAGTAAGCATATCCATAGAGACAAAAAGTAGACGACTGGTTGCTTAGGGTTGGGGTGGCGTGGTTATTCTTTGGGGTGATGAAAATGTTCTAATGTTTGACTGTGGTGATGGTTGCCTGACCCTGTGTATACTGAAAACCACTGAACTGTATACTTTCAAAGGGCGAATCATGCGATATGTGAATTATAGCTCAATAAAGCTATTATAAAAAGATCCTGGGGGGGGGGAAGTACCAGCACAAACCATCAGGAATTTCAAAAAAAGTTTTTTGGTTCTGATGTTTTATTCATATAGATTATTAATGTAATAATTACTTCCACAGAGTCACCCCAAACAAAAACATCGGGTGATATTAATTGCAGAAAGCAGAATGGTTTTTTTATGTGTTGCCTACCTCCCTGCCTCTAATTCAATTAACTGAATTACAAATGGTGACCCCTTCTTGCTGTCAATTTCCAGGATATAAACAAACTGGACGTGGAATATGATGATTCACTCTACCATTCACAGCTTCTATGAGAACAAGTCACTATATGTTACTGCAAAGCTACAGACTACCACAATTATTCTCTTTATATCTATATAGAATATAGCTATTCTCTTTTTAGCTATAAAAAATTACTGAGGAAGAGATCTGACATCGCTGGGCAAATTTTTTTTTTAAAGATTTTATTTATTTATTTGACAGAGAGAGACAGTGAGAGAGGGAACACAAGCAGAGGGAGTGGGAGAGGGAGAAGCAGACTTCGTGCCGAGCAGGGAGCCCAATGCAGGGCTTGATCCCAGGACTCTGGGATCATGACCTGAGCTGAAGGCAGACGCTTAACGACTGAGCCACCCAGGCGCCCCTCGCTAGGCAAATTTTCACCAGGCTTTAAATGGGAAAAAACCAATTCAACAAATACCTTGAAGAGACTCTAACCCACTGTCTCTTTCTGGAGAAGTTTTCAATACACTTCCTAACTTTGATATGTTATATATTTAGGTACTTAGTGGAACCATCAAGGAAACCTAAAGACTTTAGAATTTTACTCTCAAATTTCCTTTCGAAGCAAACAATTCAGAGATGGTAGCTGCTAAAAACAAGTAAATGTGTAAGATTTTCTAGACCAGCACTGTTCAGTAGAAATATAATGTTAGCCACATACGTAATTTAACTTTTGTAGCTATCATATTAAAAAAGTAAAATGAGACAGGTTAAATTAACTGTAATATACTGTGTTTACCCCAATATATTAAAAATACTATCACTGCAACATGTAATCAATATAAAAATTATTGAGGTATTTGATTTTTTGGTACTAAGTCTTTGAAATCAGGAATATATTTTACACTTACAGCACATCTCAATTTGGACTAGCCACATGTTCCTAGTGGCTTACCATATTGGACAGCACAATTCTAGATCTAATTCAAGAAACAGGTGTCCCTTTCTCTTTATACTCTCAAAAGACACTGGGCCTAAATTGCATCTAACCAAGAAACGCAAATATTTTCAGTATTTTTAGGTGAGTAAACTAATGAACTTCAAACAGCTGCTGGGGTGGAAGTCTAGCGGAATGGTTTTGTGGTTATCAGCTAGTGGAACTTTATACTTTGGGAAACCGAATGCCGATGAACCTCATTTCCATTGAAAAGGCAGCATGCTATAGGCTTAGATTTTTTTTTTTTTTTGGAGAGGAAGCAATATTGTTTTAGCAAAAGGAATATCAAGGTTTATTTTTTATTATTTTATTTTATTTATTTGACAGAGAGAGAGACAGCCAGTGAGAGAGGGAACACAAGTAGTGGGAGTGGGAGAGGAAGAAGCAGGCTCCCAGTGGAGGAGCCTGATGTGGGGCTCGATCCTGGAACACCAGGATCACGCTCTGAGCCAAAGGCAGACACTTACGACTGAGCCACCCAGGCGCCCCAGGAATATCAAGGTTTTGATGAAAAGTAAGTGGTCATGAGCCAGAGGGCACTACTTAGATTGAAACAAAAGAAAAAAAAAATACAAAACCACTCTTAAGGCTCCAGAAAAAAATTATTTTAAATTTGGTCATCAGAAGTATATAGGAGTGTTTGGTTTTAAGTGAAAAAATAAATTCAATGTAAGAAAATAAAAGGTAGATTAAAAACACTTATCTGAAATAAGAATATTATTTTGGCACCTGGACATAACACATGGTTTTTAGCCTTCTAAAAAATTAATAAAAATGAAAGAAACCTCCAAATTCACAAAAGATGTGGTCTTCTGAATTCAGAGGCAGGGGATAAAGTGGAAGATGGTATATTACTTTCAAGACAGGCAGGAAAAACAGTACAGGAACAGAAACCTAAAATGATAGAAGGTGACGGTCTACTTGCTATTAAATAAGTTATTGTCAGTTATATCCTAAATATAAAGATCCAATACTTTAGTGTATTGTCTACAAATATGAATGAACTCTCATTCGAAGGCATGACCTATGAGAAAGGTGCATGCAAGCTGAATAGTTTTACTCTAAGAAAGACATAACAGAAATGAGAAGGTATAAAGAAAAATAAATGAGATGACGAACAGGACAAGAAGAATAAATCATTTAAAAACTAGGGGCGCCTGGGTGGCTCAGTCGGTTAAGCATCTGCCTTTAGCTCAGGTCATGATCTGAAGGTTCGTGGGATCAGGCACACATCAGGCTCCCTGCTCAGCGGGGAGTCTGCTTATTCCTCTCCATCTGCCCCTTCCCACCCCGCTCGTGTTCTCTCTCTCTCTCTCTCTCAAATAAATAAATAAAATCTAAAAAAAAAAACCCAACTAAATACATAGTCTGGAAAGTGGAAGGCTAAGAAACAGGCTATGGGAAGAGCAGATTAAAAATAATGAAGTAGGGGGCACCTGGGTGGCTCAGTTGGTTACACATCTGTCTTCAGCTCAGGTCATGATTCCAGGGTCCTGGGATCGAGTCCCACATTGGGCTCCTTGCTCAGCCAGGAGCCTGCTTCTTTCCCTCTGCCTGCTGCTCCCCCTACGTGTGTGCCCTCTCTCTCGCACAAAAATAAAAATCTTTAAAAAATAATAATAAAAAAAGATTCTCTCTCTCCCTCTCCCTCTGCCCCTCCCCCCACCCCTGCTTGTGCTTGTGCACGCTCTCTCTCTAAAAATAAATAAGTAACAAATAAATAGGGGCACCTGGGTGGCTCAGTCGTTAAGCGTCTGCCTTCGGCTCAGGTCATGATTCCAGGACCCTGGGATTGAGCCTTGCATCAGGCTCCCTGCTCGGTGGGAAACCTGCTTCTCCCTCTCCCACTCCCCCTGCTGATGTTCCCTCTCTCACTTTGTCTCTCTCTGTCCAATAAATAACTAAAATCTTTAAAAAACAAAAACAAATAAATAAATGATAAAGTCGATCTGATGTAATATCATAGCAGGCAAATATACTTTTCCTCGAGAGCTTCTTGCCATGAACAGTCTCCATATAAAGGAGATAATTCAGGATTGGGGTAGTTGTATATCAAAGGCAGTTATGGTTAAAATCAGTGGGTATGGAGAAAAATTATGTAAAATTAAGATTATCCTTAAATTGCTTAAAATCATCCATTAGGCACGGTAAATATAGGTTTGTGTATATGACAGTAATATGTATCTCTGTATATAATTTATACTGTACTTAATTTGTATAAGATTATGAATGCAAAATCTAACTCCACAGCATTTTTAATTGCATAGGAGAACAGAAACCTAGAGTTAAATTGAGGAGCATGATTTTTAAAATGTAATCTATATTGTTAATACTTCAGTAATAAGGGAATTAAGATAAAAAGCATTTACTGCTCAGAAAGTATACTTTCCAAGAAGGTATATTACAAAAGTCCATGAACCACGTTTACAGGCTGTGGCAGACAGATTCTTAATGAAGGTGGCCTCCATTGGTGCCCAACCCTGGTGTTCATGCCTGTGTGGGAGCCTCTCTCCTTGAGCACGGTGGGACTCAGGACTTGCTTCCAAGCAACAGCATGTGTCAAGGTGATGGGAGGCACGTGATGAAGTATACGTGATCAAGCTCTATAAGATTATCATGGCTGTTGTCTGGACTCTCTCCCTTCCTTGCTGGCTTTGAGAAAGCAGAGGGGTCCTCTGCTGGGGTCTTCATGTGAGAAGAAACTACAGGTGGCCTCTAGGAACTGAGGGCAGCCTCTGAGCTGACAACTACCAAGGAACTGAAGACCACAGTGCTACTACCACGAGGAACTGAATTCAGTCAATAATCTGCGTGAGTGGGCCCGGAAGGAGGCAGAGCGTTGGATGAGACCAGAGCCTTAGCCAACACCTCAACTGCAGCCTTGTGACATAAGTGGTTGTACGCCACTTATATTTGTGGTAAAACTGTTATATAGCAATAGATAACTAACACATAGGCTTATACCAAAAATGGAATATCTGGCTTAAGAAGGATGAAAAACTCAGGGTGCCTGTGGCTCAGTCAGTTACACATCTGTCTTCGGCTCAGGTCATGATCCCAGGGTCCTGGGATCGAGTCCTGTGTTGGGCTCCCTGCTCAGCGGGGAGTCTCGCTCTCCCTCTACCCCTTCCCCCTGCTCATGCTCTCTTTCTCTCTCCCTCACTCTCTAATAAACAAAATCTTTTAAAAAAAGGATGAAAAACTCTAAAAAGGAAATCTCAATGCTATAATGATAAATCATATCAAAGAAGAGATGGGGGAAGAGACTTTTAAAGAAACCAAGAGGGCCTATACAGAAGCCCTTTTTGAAACTCACATTTAAAAAGACAAAAATGGCATAAGATCTGGTATGCAGACAATATTTCCTGAGTATCTAGTCCACGCGAGCCTGCTGCAACAGAGTGATGAGGCAGACAGACAAGTACCGTGGCCTCAGGGAACTTGCATCTCAGTGACACAGTACAGAACGTGGAAGTCTCAAATCCTAAGTAATCTCGACTTCATAAATATTAAAGGCCCCCAAAGGATTTCTGTTTTGTGAAATAATATTTAGAAAAAGATAAACAACAGAAGGGAGAAGCACAGCTTAAGGAAGATGGTGTCCTATTAACAGACGGCAGAGAAAAGGCAGACCTACTCAACTGCTCTATTTTGCTTCAACCTCTTACACCACTAAGAAAAAGTGGGGGCATCTGGCTGGCTCAGTTGGTAGAGCGTGCAACTCTTGATCTCCAGGTTGTGAGTTCGAGCCCCACATTGGGTGTAGAGACCACTTAAAAATAAAAAAAAAATCTTTAAAGAAAAAAAGGAAAATTTCCTAGCGAAAGAGTGGGACAAATTGAAGCAATTTAATAGGAGTTTAAAGTCTTAGAGCAGGACGTCTGGGTGGCTCAGTTGGTTAAGCGTCTGCCTTCGGCTCAGGTCATGGTCCCAGGGTCCTGGGATTGAGTCCTGCATTGGGCTCCCTGCTCAGTGGGGAGTCTGCTTGTCCCTCTGCCTGTTGCTCCCTCTGCTTGTGCTCTCTCTCTGACAAATAAATAAAATCTTAAAAAAATAAAGTCTTAGAACAACTCAAGGATCATGTGTTCCAATTCCTTTTTACTGATACTGAAAATAGGAACCTAGAGAGGTTGACATATCAGGCCCAGAGGAATCACATGCCAGGGAGAAGAAAGGGAAAAAAAATTCTCTTGGTGATGTCTACATCAGAAATGGTGAGTTTGCACTTTAAAAATCCCCTCCCTCCGCTCTAGACACAGAGGCTAACAGGGTAAAATGTAAAAAGGGAACACCTAAACAACACATGCTGACTCAAATGCCGAGCCGGGTCGAGGCGGCCAGAAGCAGAAACGCACAACTGAGCAGGGCTTGAGACCACAAGCATAGGGGGTTCTGCTTCGGTTTTCTGTATGCGTCAGGAAGCAGGAGTGGGGGCCAGAAACCGGCTCCTCCAGAGGAAAGGGGTCCAAAGTGGCTTGCGTAAGACAAGGAGGAGAATCAGCTTCAATGCTTGAAGCCAGGGGCTAGGTGGCGCTCTCCTGCTTGTGTACAGAGAACTATTTGCTGACAAAGGCCTCGGCTTAATAGAAGATGAGACCGGAAGTAAAAATTCCAAAACACGCGAAGAAATTTATTATCACGAAATCAGCCCACAAAACTTAAGAACCGGAAGAGAATTCACTCCACTCTGACAAGGACTCTAAAATAAGTCACTGCTGGAAGAATTCAAGAGATAAATTAAGGCATGATTTCCATTAAAAAAAAAGCCATGAAATCATTAATCAAAAGAAAAGAGAAATAAAACAAGATCAGGTGGATATGAACAAACAACCAGTTAAAACTGGTGGAAATGAAGTTACTTAAATGAAATTTAAGAGTGTAATAGGGGAGATCGACTCTAGAAGAGACAAGAGGAGGAGACGACTGTAGTGGACAGCGTAGCTTGCTGCCTCCACTGTGAAAAACGGTTTGCGTCATCCACTCAAAGGGAAGATACACATAATCTACCGCCTGCAAATTCTACTCCTACAGCAAGATGTATACAGGAGAGGTATACAAAAATGTTCATAGCAACATTTTCTATCAGAGACGAAAAGAGAAAACTAAAAGCTCATCAACAGTTGGACAAATACAAACCGTGGCATTTTCATATGGTGATGAAAAGGAATGACGTCAAAGCTCTACGTAACAACATGGAGAAACCTCACAGATGTGATGTTTCGTGAGAGAAGCCACATCAAAAATACATACTGTATGACTCAGTCTCTCTCACTTTCTCTTTTCTATTTTTAATATACGAAGTATTAAAAACATGTAAAACTCGACTCTGGTATTGAGGGTTGCACATATTTTTTAATAAAGATTTTATTTGAAACAGAGCACGCGTGCAAGTGGGGGGAGGGGGGAGGGAGAGGGAGAAGCAGACTCCCCACTGAGCAGGGAGTCCAACTCCGGGCTCAATGAGGGGCTCAGTCCCAGGACCCTGAGATCATGACCTGAGCCGAAGGCAGGTACTTAACCAACTGAGCCACCCAGGTGTCCTGAGGGTTGTACATATTAAGTGTTGGAACTATAAAGAAAAGTAAGGAAGTGATTATAATAAAAGTCAGGGCACTGGTGACCTTAGGGGAGAGAGAGAGGCTGTGAGTGGGAGGGGCACACAGGTTCCTGGCCACTGGCAGTATTCTGTGTCCTGCCCTGGGTAGCGGATACATGGGTCTTCCCTTTATAATCATTTGTCAAGCTGTACATTGATATTTTATGCATCTTTCTGTATGTGTTTTATATTTCACAATAAAAAAGTTTTGTTTTGCTTTGTTTGTTTTAAAAAAGAATTTGGAATGTAAGGTATAGGTAGGGAGGAACTAGCCAGGAATGCAGCACAGAGAAGGGGATGAAAAATACAGAAAAGAACAGTTTAGAGTCGGAGACATGGGTTGAAAGGTTCCAATATCCACACAATAGCTATTGCAAAAGAGGCTGGAGGTAATGGTAGAACAGCATTAAAGAGAGAACTGCTGAGGATTTTCTAGAATTGAAGGCAGATGTCTATCCAATTTATCTAACAGGATAAGTAAAATCAAATCTAAACCCAGGCACATCATAGTAAAGTGTAGAACATCAGTGATAGGAACATGTTAAATACCCCTCATCCCCAGAAAATAAGCCAGGTTATCTGTAAGAGAAACCACATTTAGATCAGAGGTCTCATTAGCATAAAAATGGCCTGAAGGGATATACGAGAAACAAAGGGTTTCACTTAAGATTTTATACCCACCCCAGAGAGAGGGCAAAATAAAGACAAACCTAAAAGGAACAAGCTTACCACCCAAGGCTCTTATAAGAGAACCACAAAAGGATTCCCCTCTGCAAGAAAAAAATGGGGGGAGGGCCATAAAAGGTTTGACCTCAAAGAAATGATACTGGACACAAAAAATGATAAAATAAGCCATTAAGTATGGTTTACTATCTACTGATAAGAAAATACAACTAATTATTGCCTGCTTAAGAAAAAGGGGAGGGGCACCTGGGTGGCTCAGGTGGTTAGGCGTCTTGGGCTGAGACTCCTATCTCAGCATTGAGTTTGAGCCCTGCGTGCCTGGCGCTGGGCAAGGAGCCTACTTAAAAAAAAAGAAGAAGAAAAAGGGGAAACAAAAACTAAACTCAATGACAGGATTGCTGGTGGAGGTGCCAGAGGAAAAGCATTTGAGGTCATCATCATGGGTGGGACATTCAAATTACTAAACAACTCTGAACACTGCTAAGAAAATATATAATTAAATAATACACTTTTTAAAAGTAGGCTCCACACCCAATGTGGGGCTTGAACTCATGACCCTGAGATGGAGTTAGACTGAGCCACCCAGGCACCCTATGGTTAAAATAATATCTTCAAAATTTAAAGGTACCCAGAAAAGAAAAGAAACCCAAAACAACAACAACAACAACAACAGGAAATGCATGATGTTGCTTCCAAATCAGCAGAGGGATAATGCACGATTAAAAGACTTAAGATGTACAGCTAGAGTTTCAGTTTTTAAAAAATGGAAAGTCTATTTTTCTACCTCAGATTGCCAACCCTAACAATCTGCCAAATTAAAGAAATGATTATTAAATATACACTTTGTAAGCACTTACAAAAAATGGAAGTTGTGTGACCAAGTGGGATTAGCAGGAATCTGAGAAAAAGTTTTACCAATCAATGTAGCTTCATGCTTTGCCCTCTTTTTTTGGTTTGGTTCAATTTTTTTACATGTCTGTTAATTGAAACAAAAAGTGAGAAGATGCAGGAAAAAAAGAAAAAATCCTATCTACTACTGTGAATGTGTGTGTGTGCGCATGTATGTAAGTGTGTATGTTGTGGCTCACGTAGGCTGCTAGCTTAGCAGAAGGCACATATCCGGGATGCACTGAAAAAACTGGACTTGGGAGAATGAAGATGGCAGAGGGTTGGCCAGGGGTCTAGATTTTGATGTCCAATAACCTGAATTTTTATCCTGGATCTGCTACTAACTAGCTGTCAAAAGTGATCATGGCCAAGTGACTCCAATTTCACTTCCTACTCTCAAATGCCTTGTGAGGACATAGCGAAGCCTGTTGTCTGTCAGTCTAATCTACTGTCCCTCTCAGCTTTAAAATTCTCTGAATCTTTTAAAAAACTACATGAACTGAAACAAAATCTTAAAGCATATGTTTGTTAAGTTTCCAGATGATGCAAAACTGGAAAAGTAACAGAGTAAAGAGTGAAAAAGAATCTAGACTGTGTCACTGTAGGCTGAAACCACTATCATGAAATTTGACAGGAAGAAGCAAAGACCTGAATATAGATTAACAAAAGATCTGCAGGGGCATCTGGCTGGCTCAGTTGGTAAAGAATGTGACCCTTGATCTCGGGGTTATGAGTTCAAGCCCCAGCTTGAGTGTAGAGATTACTTAAGAGGAAAAAAAAAAAAAAAGATCTGCAGAAATACAGAATGGAGAGGATGTGGCATGACAGTGAGTCATTTGAAAAAGAGCCAGATATTTTAACACCTGCTCCGGGAGCCCATGAAATGGTGGGGTTATTAGACTAAATTAATGAACTCTCAAGCTAGA
This sequence comes from Ursus arctos, assembly GCF_023065955.2. Taxonomy (NCBI): domain Eukaryota; kingdom Metazoa; phylum Chordata; class Mammalia; order Carnivora; family Ursidae; genus Ursus; species Ursus arctos. The sequence continues at coordinate 25,270,825 of NC_079873.1, read as the reverse complement.
GTAGCAGAAGCAGTGTTTATGGTCAGAGAGGAATAAATCACACTAGTTAGTACAAGTCAGATTACACGTAGAATATTCTGTTCCATTCTGGAAGATTCTGACAAACTGGAATGCATCTAATGAAGGGAGTCCAGAACTAGAAAGCATCCAGAAACCATATGACATCAGGGCACTGGGGAAGTTTATCCTGGAGTAGAAAGACCCAGAAAAAGCAATAGCCACCCCCTAGTATTTGAATGCTCTTGACAGTTGATCCAGGTCTAGTGGTAGAGGTGTTAGTAAGAAGCAGTTTTTGGTGCTATCTTCAAACAGAAGTTGGAGGGCTATTGGTGAAGGAAAGAAGAGAGAAGGCTCTTCGTGTTGGGAGGGAAGTTAAGACTAGGTAAGCCCTATCCCGGAGGCCCTTTCCAGGTCTAAGCCATCTCTACTTCTAAATGACTGACTGTCTCCAGTATAAGGAAAAAAGAGCAGCTTACTCACTTGCTACAGGTAACTTTTAATACATAGTAGATATTCGATGTGCCCAGCTCTGTACTAAGCACTTTCCACAGGGGGAAACTGAGCAGGACAGGGCTTATAGGAATTCAACTTTTGAAAAATGAGATGATACCATTATTACGCAGACCAAGTGTTTCCCAAACGCTTCTATTAACCATACAGAAGGGGTTGGAGGAGAGAGAGCACAGTGCTTATGTCAGGAGGGGGCAAGAAAAAAATTGAAATAAATTCTTCATGCTCTAGGCAGAGCAACTAACAAAATGTTTGAACTATAAACAGAAGTCTAACACTTGTGACCAAACTATTATCAGATACTTTAGGAAACAAGCCTCAGTAAGCCTTCAGATCAATTGTATATTTGTACATTTCAAGGGAACCATTTAAAATGAACTGTAAAGAGATGCCTTTAAGAAATGTATGGGGGGGATGGGTGAAATGGGTGAAGGGGAGAAGGAGACACAGGCTTCTAGTTATGGAATCAGTAAGTCGCAGGAATAAGAGGCACAGCATAAGGAATACGGTTAATGACACTATAATAGCGCTGTATGGGACACATGGGAGCTGCACTTGTGGGGAGCAGAGTCGAATGTGTAAGCTTGCTACATCACTAAGCTGTACACCTGAATCTAATGTCACATTGTGTGTCAACTATACTCAACAACAACAACAAAAGAATGTGGGGTGCCTGACTGGCTCAGTCAGTAGAGCATGTGACTTGGGGTTGAGTTTGAACCCCACATTGGGTGTAGAGATTACTTAAAAATCAAATCTTAAAAAAAGAGAATGTATTTGATCTGATAAAAAGAACTCTGCTTCTTTGACCTTACCAATAAAAGTTAGTAATGTTTCTAGTATAAATTCACCACGCCCTACAGACAGACTGGTATATTTCTACTAGAATTTACAAATGTGTTTGAAACAAATACTTCTGCTGAAACATAGCATATATCTCCTCACTTTCTTCCCCACATCAAAATCAGACACAGAATTCATTTTTATGGGGAGACACGTGAAGAGATTTCCTCTGCTTTTGCACCCAGTGGCTCTCTTTGGAACACTGGGGCACTGTAGTTAAAAAACACAGAATTTTCCAGCTAACAGAAATACTTGGAGAGCAAGTCAACCCCTTCATTAAACTTCAGAGATAGAAAATCTTACACTGCCAAGTGGCTACGAGGTGCCACAAGGGACTGGTGAAAAGAACCAAGGAGCTCATATACTCAAGATCTCCTGGGAGTCCTGACCCCAGCTCAGTCCCGGGTTCCTTTCACTCAACCAAATGCCAAGAAAAAACCCTGAGATTTTTCAGTTTTCATGATTTTCACTGGCTTTGATTGTTTGCCATACTACTCATATTGATTGAAAAGTACTTACTTCCAATGCATAATACACTGGTTTGTCTCTGCCAAGCTTGTAAGCCACTGTGGTCAGAAGGCCATGCTCAGAAAATACACACTGTAGGAAAGAGAAAAATATTTCAGTAGCCCGGAAAATAAAAAGATAACAAAAGAATATTTTTTAAAGGTAAGATGACCTAGGTACAAAAATAATTCAATAAATATGTAACAATTAAAAAAATAAATATTAACAGTCAAAATTACCAGTATTAAGGACAATACATTTAAACAGTACAAAATGTTTATCCTTTGTTCCAAATTAGATTTGCATTAAGAATCTGACATGGTCCTAGTATAGATATTCCACCAAAAATCAAAAACACATGTAAAAAATACAAAGAACCTAAAATAGTTCTTACTAGGGCCACTTAAATTTAGTGATTTTCATCATTTTTATAAAGCTCTAAATTAAACCCTAATAAAGATTAAACAAAATCTGCAGAATCATAAGTAACTTAATAGCAAATTATGCTCAAGCATTATTTATATGAAGTTAAAGAAGGCTTTCAATCTTTTAATTGGGAAAACCAACCTTGCGGCCTGTATTACATAGTAAGAAACAGCCTGTTCCATACCTATAGTTGGGGGAAAAATGAACAGTGTGACAATTTTATTAAAAATAAATCATGAAACATCAATAATACAAATCATTTACAGTGATGTACAATAAGTCATTATCTTAAAGTTCTAGAAAAGTTCCAAAAGTTAACAAGCATCACATACTCCTCTTGGAATAACATTTTAAAGACTAAGTCTAGAAGAAAACGTACTTAGTGCAATCCTAATGGAAAACTGCAAGCATGGTATTCAATGCCTAGTCACAGCCCAGGGCTGTTTATAAAATACCACCAAATGACAACAAACTCTAGGTCCAGTCCCCGTGATATTGCTACTAACCCACGTGGAATGAAGCGTTTCACCGGCTGGGCCTGGCTGCATAGCTCTATCATTAGTACAATCATGAGCTGAGAAACCCTGCTATCTTCTGGCATGGAGGGGAGGCTAGGACCAGAGTGAGGGAAAGTGGAGATGGAGCTCGGCAACCGGAGTGGCATAGAGGGGAAAGCTACTTAAAGCCCAGCTTTCCCATTCTCTCTGCAGGCCACGGCATCCTAACAGGTGGGAGAGTCAGAGCGAGAATGGAACATGGCAGCCATGGAAGAACTGAATTTATTTTACCGCAGCCTTGTAAGTTTAAGCTTTGGACTCTGCAACAAGTCTGGCATTTGGACATGAGTGAGTAGTTTTCATGTGTGCCAGGCAGAGGAGTAATCCAAAGTGATACCAGTAAGGGTCACAGGGAAACAGTTTTCTGAGGAGCTGGCTGTGACTGTCACCCCCGGCTCTCTACAAACCGTCCTGCCCTAGCTTGGGATTCCCTCCCCACGGGCCTTGCTGCTGTGCTCTTTGATATTCCAGCAGGTGGGAGAACAGGGAGCCTAGCTCAGGGGCAGGCAGAAGGATCCCAGCAGAAGCCACTACAGGTAAGCACGAAGTCAGCAGGCCCCATCAGGTGGTGTGGGGCAAATAGAAACCGAGGGCAATTTTTTCCAGCAAACATTTTTCCAGGCACTGCTGTTGTGAATAAGAATTAACCCAAGACATCCTATCTCTTTTCACTCAAATATATTCTCTGCCTGTAGACAAACAGCCAACACATTCAGGGAGCACGGGATTAAGGAATACCCACGTTTTTAAAGACACCAGGCAACTAACACTAGGTATAGGTAATAATACATTTACGAATGAAAACACATAAATCACTACGCCCTTTTACTTCCACGATGCTGAAAAAGCTATATATTTTAAGTTAATCTCCTTTAAAAAATATTCTTAAAAATGGATTACCTGTTTCACACTTTTTATTTTATTTTATTTTTTTAAAGATTTTATTTATTTATTCGACAGAGATAGAGACAGCCAGCGAGAGAGGGAACACAAGCAGGGGGAGTGGGAGAGGAAGAAGCAGGCTCCCAGCGGAGGAGCCTGACGTGGGGCTCGATCCCACAATGCCGGGATCACGCCCTGAGCCGAAGGCAGACGCTTAACGACTGCGCCACCCAGGCGCCCCAAGATCTTACAATTTTCTATTTCCCTCCTCCAACCTGCAGTGGCTACGGAGGCACTCAGTAAGTCCTCCCCTGCTCACACTCCCTGTTCCAGGACGTGACTGATAATGCTTACGCAGGAAGGGAGTCGAAAGAGGAGGAAAAGACGACAGTTTTATTGGGAACGTCCCAGGTGCTCCACACCGTGTTAGATACTTGACAAATAGAGAGAGCGAGCTCTGATTTACTAGCACGAGTGTGCCTGGCAGAGGAGGAAAGGCGGAGGGGAAACAGCCTATTTTCCCATCATTTCTCTTGACTCCTGGTGCAGCTGCCTGGAAGCCAGAATTCAAACAGTATGCTTCCAGACCCACACTCGTTCAACTCTCTTGGTCCTAACCTCAGGATATCATGACCTGCAAAGATTTTACATTTCTCCCCTCCTCCCCCCAAAAACCTCTCTCACAGGTGATGTCACACTCTCACCAGAGGACCGCTGACCATGCCAGACCACAAGAACATTTCATTCAAAAGGTTAGACATTCCATTATTCACAAAAGAAGAATTTAATCAACAAGGTTAACACTGCTGAGAGAATTAGGAAATCCTCTAGTGAAGAATAAATGTAGATAGTCTTCTGCTTGGTCGATGGGAATCTTTCCTACACAGGGTACAGTAATGTAGAGAGGTTCAGAGCCCCGGCTAAGTCGACTCAGATGGATCTGGGGGCAGAGACTGCTTCTTTCACTTACTAGCTTAACCACTCTGAGCATCTGTTTTCTTATCTGGAAATGGAAGAAATCTTATCACTCTTAGATATGGGGCTTGTTACAGATTCCCCAAGTAGGAGTAGTAAGGAGATAAGATTAGGAAACAAATGCACCTAATCTCTACTTCCATCATTCCTTCTACTGCTTGCTGAAGGAGAAACTCCAGGTAATGGGGAGAAAGCACAATGCCAGCAAAACGGCATTGAAAATCCCACAAAAATATAACTTTACAGTTACAGTGAGAAAGACTAGGGCAGCAACAGTATGTTGAGAAATACGGTTCATTTTTAAAGTTTTAAATAAAAAAATTTTTTTTAAAGATTTTATTTAATTATTTGAGAGAAAGGAAGACAGCAAGTGAAAGAGAGCACGGGCTGGGGGGGCGGTGGGGTTGAGGGCCAGAGGCACAGGGAGAAACAGATGCCCACTGAGCAGGGAGCCCGATTCCGGGCTCGATCCCAGGACCCTGGGATCATGACTTGAGCCGAAGGCAGATACTTAACCAACTGAGCCACCCAGGGGCCCCCCAAATTTTTTTAAAAAGTAATCTCTACACCCAACCTGGGGCTTGAACTCAAAACCCCGAGATCAGAGTCACATGCTCTACTGACTGAGCCAGCCAGGCATGCCTCCAACAGTTCAAATCATGGCTCTTCCTCCCCTCTGCTCTGTCCTCCTCCACTCCCCACCCCCCAACCCCAACCAAAACCATTAACCCTTTAAACCAAAATTTAGTTTTTTAACGGAAAAGGTATTGACGTTTATAAATTAAGGTCTTTACAAGCCTTAGCAGTGTGTTTACATATGGTGTAATGTATTTTATTTGAAGGAGAGAAAGAAAACTAAATGGCAAAAAACTTATTGGAACACCTAAGCTACTGATTTTCAGCCTGGATGAACGTCAACAGATTTTCCTCATTCAAAGCACCAAAGGGAGAAACAAACAAAACACTATCGGTTTTTGGGTCTGTTTATCTTAAACTCACGTATTTTTGGCTTGTCCATCCTGGAAGCACATTTGTCCCACCAATGCAGCAGACTGGTCCCCCAAACACTGAAAGCATAAATGACAATAAACAACACTAAGACAATATTATTACTTTCCCTTTTAGAATAGCCATAAGATTTCTTTCTCCTTCATTTATCAAGAAATGAATGGTCTTGATTTTTGCACTGCTTCCATTTGGCCATTTTCCCATTTCCTAATATTCCCTATAAGATCATAGGAATGGGAGGGAAGAGTCAGAATTTGGTCAAAAGGTTCTCAGTGGCCCACACTGTTTCACCTAAGAACAAGAATCAGCCAATTTTGCTGCTTTTACTTTTTCTCCAGAGTTTCAGAAGGGGCAGATGGATCAAGATAGAGGAAGAAACCCCTCACATGGAAGCAGGTAATGTTGGGGAGGTAGCAGGGAGATGAAACTTACCCCAGATATTGGCACACCTTCCAAGGCCCCAGCTTTCTAATAAAATTTTAAAAAAGGATTATGAGTAATCACAAACTATTGTCTCTACTAACACAACTGCAACAGGAATGAACACGAATAGCAACATGCCAGAGCATGTGGGCAGACAAGACAAAGCAAGTGTTTCAACTACATATGTGGTTCAGAGACAGATACTAGACATATTTCTAGAATGACAAGAAGACACATGGCATTGGAGAATGGACGTCATACACTGGACTGGGAGTCAGGAGACGAGGGGTCTACTCTTGGTTAGTTAGTGTTAACCCACTGAGCAGGCTGCTGAAACTTCTCTATGCCTCAATTTCTTGATGTATAAAATGCAGTCCAGATAACATGAATGCCTAGGTCTGATAGCTCTTTGTTATCGTTGCCGTTAATAAGGAAATCTAACACATCCTTTAAAACAAACATATGAATAGCTGTCAAACCAGTATGGAAAGGCCTCATTTTGGAAGGCTGTATTTTACCAACTATCCTTCCTTACCCAAACTGCTCTTAAGAGAAGTAAGAACCCGAGAGCGTTTGGGTATTGGGTATTATATGTTCATAGTCGACATCGTTCTTTAAGTTTAGATAAGCAAGAGTTAATTTAGGTCATGAAGAGTGGTTTTTATTTGGGTCAAGTATGGCTAGAATTCTAGGGAGAAAAACAAGATTTAAGTGGCTGTGTATTTTACCAAACTTCATTTTAAAAAAATACTCTAATACAAAAGCAATTTGTACTGGTATTAAGGGATTAGGGGGAAGGAACGTGATCCACGAAGCAGTATGATGTACTAGGAAGAGGGCCAGTAGTTCCACTGACCACCCTCTTGGTCTCCCATTTGTGAGCCTCTGGGAGCTTTAGTTTCCCTATCTAGAAGAGTAAGGTAAGAATAGAAGCCGCCTCACATGACTACAATGATAAGGAAGTAATAGCATATATGTGGAAACCCTGTACAAAACAGAAAACATCTCCTAGATGGTGGATATTATTTTATTTCTTTCATGCTTTCTGCTTAATTCAACACGTGCCATTTTTATTGACTGGATATACTATTAGGAAACCTGAACCTGGATAATAAGTGAAGAGTACACTTCGTAAGGAACTGAAAGTGAATCTGTAGGAAACTGAGAGGCTGTATATCTTCATATACTTAAATACGAAAAGAAGCCTTTGCTGACACTACTTGAAGGTATTATCAAGCTACCAGCAGGATCTACTAATGTGCATTCAGGCACATAAAGCGCTCCTTTTCCTTCACAGGGAGGGGTCTTTGGAGGGTTCCTGGGAACGCCCTCTGGTGAAGCATGCAGAAAAAGTGACAGTGCATTTCCAACTAACTAGTCTAAAAGGTTGGTCAAGTATCATTTAAGATAGGCGTTTAGGACATTTAAAAACGACATCTAATTTCCCTGTTACACCAAAGCCCAAAGCACATCACAGCTGTACTTTGTCATGGGGAACATCAGAATTTCTCATTTCGGAAAACTAGCTTCATCTTTTATTTTGAAATACCACTTTCAATCTTATGGGAAACTTAAACAGACGTGACTGAGTTTAAAGAGAACCTAGAGCTTCTCTAGAGCTTATAGCAATTTGGAGGGTCATGGAAATTCTGGATAAATCTGCTTAGTAAATGGACTTCTGCTTGTCTAAAACTAAATGGAAATGCACTGTATCTTTTCCAAATGAATGGGTAGCATAATTGGTGGGCAACCTACTCACCAGGCTATGAGAGATTTTCTATAGTCAGCAAGGGGGAAAAAGGAGGACAGAAGCATAATATTTTAAATGCAAGAAAAATACTAGGCCAGTAAATGTTTTTCCAACCATTCTCTAAAACTGTTTCTCAAGGATAAGTTTTTTCTCTGACCCAAGGCAGTCTGTAGACAGCTATGAAGTCATCCAAGCACTTTTATTGTAGTTGAGCCATGCTTCCCTTAAAAATTTCCATGATGCTTTGAAAGGTTTTATTATAAATGAAATATTTAAGAACTCTGCTCAAGCTTTATCCAGAGCACTTAGTATTCAACTCTATTATTATTACCTCTGTAAGTACAGTTTCCAATAATTGTCATGAAACGCCTAAACAATATATATATATTTTTTGCAATTGACCTTAGACGTAATTCTAAATTTTATCATAAACTCTAGATTTTTGTGCTCAAATACCAGTTCAAATCCTCCTGGAGGTTTTCATCCCTGATGTGTAATCAGAGATACTCAATGATGCTAAGCACAAGTTTTGCTGAAAGCACTTTTTCTCTCAGTTTCAGTGAAAGCAACAGTAAAATGTCCATTATAGAAACCAGTTTAATTAGCAATCACAAATCAGAAACAGACTCTTTGTTTTCAGTTTCTTTGCTAAAGTTTTGCTCAGGCTGACAAAGAATCTAATATAAAAAACATGGTTTGGCCATTAAAAGAGATTCAACAGGAAAAAGAACACTAAAATGTGGAGTCCTTCCTATAAATTATAAGCACATACCACAACTACTAAAGTTATTTCAATTAAAAGAATAAACAGGCTCAAACAGTCCCATGACACCCTCTGTAGTTAGATTATTGCATTAATACTTTAAAAGTAGAATACTCAAATAAAAGCCAATTAAAGTTTATAAAATATAAAACCAACTGGTAAGAAGGATTCTAAAATTTTTAAGTTATAAAACTATTTAAACAGCACTAAATTCTTATTTTATATACTATCAACACTTACAGAAAAGTCAAAACTCTCAAACTAGAAAATGTAACACAACTGACTTTTGAATTCTGAATAGTAAAGCTTTTTTTAAATGAATTTTTTTTTTTTTTTTTTTTTTACCATTAGGCCATAGATCTCAGAAGAACTCCGGACATTTGGAAGAATTTTCATCGGAATTTCAAAAAATCTGAAAAACAGTAAGATAAGATTGGGTATATAACACCATTTTAAATAAATATCTAGAAACATTTATATGTATTTAAAGACAAAAATGTAAACTGCAATTAAACAATGGAGGTATTTGAGCCCAGAGTTAAAGAATAAGCCAGCGGAACAGAGTTGCATGTTTGGATATTTATCATTCTAACTTTATACAAGCTGATAAAAAATAAGCCCACAGAAAACAAAGTACTTTTCTAAAGAAACCTAATCTTCCTAATCAAGACAATTAATTTAGCCTGTTTGCTATATATCCAACAATAGTCTCTTCTTTGGATACACAGTATAGACTTGTATACTATAGTTGAAACATCAACAATTAAAGTTTGGTGCTCCATCAACATCTGAAAATAGAAAGATATAGGTTATAAATAGCTAATGTATTGGGAAGTGCTTCTTAGGGCAAAACACAACTCACTCGCAGAGCTCTTTATCCCATTCCAGAGAATGAATGTTGAAAAGCATTGTCCTACTTGCATTTGTTACATCTGTACAATGGACACCTCCATTGGCCCCTCCTGTCAAACTCTAGACAGAATAAAAGGACATGTTAGATTTGTACTAATTTGCTATTTATTTATTTTCATTTTTTAAGAAGATTTATTTATGTAGTTGAGAGAGAGAGAGAGAGAGAGAGAAGAGAGCGAGAGAGAGAACATGTGAGCAGGGGGAGGGGCAGAGGGAGAGAATCCCCAAGCAGACTCCCTGCCGAGCGCGAGCCCAAGCCTAGGCTTGATCTCAGGACCCTGGGATCATGAGCTGAGCCAAAATCAAGAGTCAGATGCTCAACCAATTGAGGCACCCCCTAATTTGCCATTTAATTTACATGTCATCAAGGGCCATAATCAGTAGCAGAGTGCATAAAGCAGGAGAATGGAATGGGTCAATTATTTAATTTTCTAGTTTTCAGCAGTGTCCAATAGAAATACGCTAGCTACATACATAATTTTAAATTTTCTAGTAGCTACATTTAAAAAGTATAAAGAAGCAGGTGAAATTATTTTAATAACACTATATATTTTATTTAACCCAATATATCCAAAATATCCTGTATTTATTAATGATTTATTTTAAACAAATTTTTAAGCAATCTCTACATCCAACATGGGATTTGAACTTACAACCCTGAGATCAATAGTTGTATGCTCCACTGGCTAAGCCAACCAGGCACCCCCCAAAATATCCTATTAATATAAAAAATTATTACTGAGACATCTTACCTATGTGTTTATTTTTTTTTTATTTTTAAGTAATCTCTACACCCAACATGAGGCTTGAACTCACAACCCCCAGATCAAGAGTCGCATGCTCTACTGACTGAGCCAGCCAGGTGCTCCAACATTTTACCTACTTAAGTACAGTATATATTTTACACTCACAGCACATCTTGATTCAAACTAGCCATATCTGAAGTGCTCAGTAGCCAAACATGCTTAACTGCCTACCGTATTAGACAGCAGATTTCTAGTAAATTGGTGGTTAAACCAAAAAAAAAAAAAAATCAGTTTTGCTTTCATCTGTTATCTTTGGAAAAGTCAGTCTTACTAAATTTGGCAAAGTGAAATATATTAGCATGTCTGCCTCTTCAGGGTCTTACAGAACTCTGTGCTGCTGTTTCTCTGTGATTTAGTTTTTTGGAATAACAATTCTCATTGGGTTGTGCCTACCCAAGCATGTATCCTGAAAGCAGAGTTTTAAATTCTCCCGTGTTAATACCCTCGAGCACTGCTGCCTTCTTTTGCGTGCGAGCAATAAGAGGTGAGGAAGGAACAACAGTAGAGAAAAGGCATCTCAGCACCCGGGGTGTAGGTCCCCCACCCCGCAGCTAACTGAGCTCCCTCCTGCAGCTCACAGGTGCCACACCCGGCCTTACTCTGGTTTCGAGCAACTGATTGTCAGAACTATTGTCAGAACTAGTTCAACTGTGAAAGGCACGAAAACTGCGGGCAAAGAGAGCGCCAAGCCCAGTGTGCCCTGGCCAAGCACAGGGAGGCGTGGGGAAAATACTGCTTCCTGGTACTGGCTCTGGAAGATCTGTTCTGTGGATCTGGCAAATGAGAATGGGGACAATATTCCTCTGAACTCTCTTGAATGTTGAAGAAGATAATCACATACTTACTGAAGTAATTACAAATGAAATTATATGTGTGGGGATTTGCTTTACAATTATCTGTGGGGAGAAAGAGTATGTGAGTATAGTTGAAACAAGACTGGCCATAGTTGATTGCTGTAGCTGGCGCACTGTTGCAGAGGTTCATTACGCTTTTCCCTCTCTTTTTGGGTGTATTTGAAAATGCCCATAATAAAAATAACAGAGAACAAAAAAGAGAAAGGGGGAGAGAGAATACGCACTTTTAAGATAACTCTGGGAAATGTCTAAAATGTTTCTACTCATCTGTGTTCAGCTTAGGCAAAAAGATTACACATCGAAATTCCACTATGATTTTTTTCTTTTTTTTTTTAAAAAGATTTTATTTATTTATTTGACAGAGATAGAGACAGCCAGCGAGAGAGGGAACACAAGCAGGGGGAGTGGGAGAGGAAGAAGCAGGCTCATAGAGGAGGAGCCTGATGTGGGGCTCGATCCCACAACGCCGGGATCACGCCCTGAGCCGAAGGCAGACTGCTGTGCCACCCAGGCGCCCCCCCTATGATTTTTTTCTTATTACGGCTTAATAAGAGACAGCTGTGTAATGCTGAAAGCAAATGATAAAAGTCACATAGGTGTTCTATTATGTTAAATAGTTACTTCTTTTAAGAAATGACCACTGGAAAAGAGCATATGATAGGCAAGAGAAAAAGACTATCTAAATTACTAATTACTAATTAATTACCTAAATTATTTTTCCAAAGGATAATAGATATGAGATGTGGTTTTGGTAATCACCCTCCATTTTTATGGAAATAAAGAAAAATAAGGAGGAAGTAGGCAAAAATGCCTCTTAAATTGGAGGCTGAAATGTTCTGCTGTCTCTTGAGTGGCTTTTCTTTTTTTAAAATTTATTTTAATAATAATTTTTTATTATGTTATGTTAGTCACCATACAGTACATCCTTAGTTTTTGATGTAGTGTTCCATGATTCATTATTTACGTATAACACCCAGTGCTCCATGCAATATGTGCCCTCCTTAATACCCATCACTGGCCTATCCCAATTCCCCACCCCCCTCCCCTCTGAAGCCCTCAATTTGTTTCCCAGAGTCCATAGTTTGAGTGGCTTTTCTTAATAATTTTGCTAACTAAAAAATCTGAACTCGGAGCACCTGGATGGCTTAGGTGGTTGAGTGACAAACTCTTGATTTTAGCTCAGGTCATGATCTCAGGGTCATGAGATCGAACCCACGTCAGCTCCATGCTGGGCATGGAGCCTGCTTAAGATTCTCTTTTTCCCTCCCCCTCTGCCCCTCTTCCAGCTCATGCGTGCACACATGCACTCTCTCTCTCTCTCAAAGAAATAAATAAGTAAAACATTTTTTTAAAAAGTTTGAACTCTTAGTAGAAAATACAGAGTAGGCAAGGCAGTCTAAAAAAATTCTGAAAAATTTTCTCCATACATACATTATATTTAAACGTACCCAAATAAGCCATGAATCGATGGTCCCAAAAAGAGCTCTATCTTCTTCAACAGCCCTTTGAACTTTTCTCACATTGTCAAGGAGCCAACGAAGTTTCACTGCACTGAAGTAAGTGCTAAGTGGAAGGCCTGTCTTGGACTAAACACAGTTATGAAATTCAACCAGCAAATTAAGTTCCCAACAGTTTAAAAAATAAAACACCAAACCAAGAAACTCAACAAATCACAAAATATTCAATGGCCCTAAAGTCAATCCCATCGTATTATGGATAAAAATAATTTTCCTATGTTATGGCACAGGAAAGCATGTTTATGAACAAAGATCAGCGTGATATGTTTGCAGTTCAAAGAGCATCCACGTTGCAAGGTAAAGAGAAAATTAAATGACACAACACCCTGTAATCTAGAGTGAACACGTAGATGTTAGCTTTTGTGGTGTGTATTACATGCAGGACCTAGTCTGAAACTCTGCCTTTTCATTTTATATTTCATGAAAGTGATATTTGAAACTATTAAAGATCAGAGAGTATATCAAACCATAACCAGAAAATTTTGTTTTAAAACATATAAGACTTAATAACAATATACATATATGTGTAAAAAATATAAATAATATATACATATACACATACATATTCAAATAACACAATATAAAATGAATGGAGAATAAAGGACATGCCAGATGAAAGCAACACTGAGTCACTCTATATAAGAAAGTGGTTGCCTAAAAACTCAGTGGGTACATTAAACAAAGGGAGGGTATACTGAATAAAGGATAAATGGTAAATACAAAACACGTATGGGCTAATCAATCTTCCTTGAGAATGGATCAGATCCAATTTTGTTAGTATATTAAATACCAAATACATTTATAAGGGCTGATGAAAGTGGTTAAGAAGATTCATACATCAAAATAATGCAACTATCTTTCCCTTCCCCTAATCCTTAGTCTCCTGATTTATTACCTAACTACAGAAAGTGATACCATTTTCCTTCTTATCTGCTATGGATATGTTTGGTAAGAAAATTCACACCAAACCATTTCATAATTTAATGCACCCTGTAAGTTATGACTCTTAACTCATGGTTTTCTAGCTTTCTTAGAAAAAAAGTAAGATTGATACTCAAAAATAATGAGAGGAAATAATTTATGGGATTATTCCTCTTTGACTTGAAGGACCAAAGGTCATTCCACAAAGCCAGCAGTGAGGTAGTCGATAATACCTCATTTTAATGATTTAGGTAGCAAGTGTAAAAGTTGCCTAAAATGGCACTGAAGAGAAAAACATGCATCACTTGAAACAAAGTGCAGCTGGAGGTGGCGGTGAGGATTGGGCGTGGTGACAAAGAGGAACAGCATAGGAAATGGGTAAGGGTATGTTCAGGACTAGCCTGAAGTTATTCGGGGGCGGGGGGTGAGAGTAGGGAATGGTTTGTTCAATTGCTACGATTCATGGGATTTGAACCCTAGTTTCAGAACCAAGAACCACTGTTCTAAGAGTCCCACTGACAAATATGAAGGGGATATGCCAAGAAAACAGAACTTCCTTTGGATGCTAGGAGAAGTGGATCTTGACCTTGATAAGAAACATACCTTGCCTGTTTCAAAAATTCTCTCTCCCTTCATTTAACCCAAAAGAGCTCTACATGTGGACTGAAATTTAGGCACTTTTTATCAGCCTCCTTCCTAGGAAGAAAGTGGCAGGAGTTCAGTGAGGAGCTGGAGTGACTTTTAATTTCTCTCCCTGAATCCAGACGCCTAAAAGCTCAAATGCCTCCAGAACTTTTTTTGACAGATAGTAGAAAACAAGAGGGAGAATGGTTTAGCCACTGGGACACTTTATAATCCCCTCCGGCCTATCAAGCTGAGACTATGAATCCTCTAATCCCCCATAGGGCAAGAAGACGGAAAGGTAAATACTTGAGTTGTCCTCAACTGTCTGCGGAGAAAGAGTTTATAAAACATATCAAATAACTATTGTGCAATAGGGTGTAAGGCCTGAATCATCTTTCAGGTGAAATCTCTATAACTTTTTTTTTAAAACAAGCATTCTTACAGTATACTTTTGAAGAGATCTCTTACCTTGACAAAGTTATTATTTCCTGGAATTCTTTTACTAAGATTCTCAACGGTAGACTGGGTTCTTAGATCAAGCCACACTATAGACCAAAATATAATAACATATATGAAAAACTTCATTTAAAAATTCAGATCTTCATGAAATCACTGTCAAGGATAGGAGACTGATTAGTTTCCATAAGCAATTAAAATGCTAGAGCTTTCAAAAGATTGAAATTAGAAAATTAGAAATGAATGGGCATATTGTTAGAAAAAAGAATAAATTTATGAGGAAGAATTTAAAGCCTTTGTGCAAAATTACAGACCAAGTTAGAAGAACAATACAAACCTGAGGGCACTTATTTTGTATCCTTTTGATAGGAAAAAAACCACAATGAAACAATATTTTGGATAAGAAGTTCCTAAGAACACAGGAGTACAGAGAAAATGTAAATGCTCAGCAGGCCAGCTGCCAGGGCATGAGACACCGCTCGGGATCACCGTACCGGGTAGAAAGCAGGTATCTTCTAAAACTTGGGAGCAATTTGTGACAAAGCAGAGAACCTGGTACTATTTATTGAAGGAAAAAGTAAGCTTCAGTCTCTCCCCTATGAAAGGCTTCTGTACAGTAAATGCTTCCATTTCAAAAGCAGGCTAGATGCCAGAATTGTTAAAAGAACTGTTTAAAGGTCACCATTCTTGCTCCATGCTGGATTGTAAAAAATCTATTTTAAGAGATCAACATTATTTACACTAAGTATCATCCGCTTTCGGATCCTCTAGTAGAAAATATTTCTGTTCTGCTTCGGGACAGAAGGCCTGAGAAAGAGAAGGTGCCACATAGCACGGAAAGCAACTGTGAAAGGTAACCGACAGGTCAGCTGGGTGTTCCTTGCCAGATTTAAGTTTTGTACTTAACTTCTATCACTTTCCATCTGTTCGCGTCACTTGGTATTTTTAGGCACTGACTGCGCTCAGACGCCTCCTGGAAAGCCTCAGGCCTGTAGTTTAGTTCAAGGGCACCGGGGAAGCGAACTCGGTCTTGCCCCCTCCACACGTGAATGCGGGCACGTCACTGCATCGTTGGGCTCGCCCTTTAGGCTATTCCTCTCTCTCCATTTAAAAACCCGTGCCTTCCCGTAGTGAATTTTAATCAGTTCTTTCTAATTCCTTGAACTGTCATTTCCCCCGAGGGCTGCCTGAGCTTGATTTTGGCAGGTGGCTACTTCAGGGCAACAGGCTGGTTTCTGCGGGTGCGAAAAGCCGCGAGAAAAGGCTCATCACACCCAAGGAAACAGGAGGCAGAGAGGAACACCAGGGGAAGGCGTGGCCTGCAGCGCACATCTGCATTTGCTGCGCGCCACGTATCCCTCTTGCTCCTGGAACCGCATCTCAACTTCCCTTCATGCTCTCCTCCTTCTCAGCCATGAGGTTTGCCAGAGGCTGGACCCTACCCCCCAGCTCCAGGACCACGTCCCAATCCCCGTGGCTGGTTCAGTAGACAGCGTGTGGTCTCATCAGCCCCACGGACATTTGTGCTCAGTCTGCCAGAGCCCCTCTCCTCAGCGCCACGAGGCCGTGTGGGGCTCAGCCTGCTGCCCCCGTGAAGAGAGAGCTGAACTGGCCACATCTGGAGCCATCCCAGAAGGCTTGCGGGGGAATCCAGGTCATGCTGTCTGAGTCTAGAATCAAACAGCACCTGAACTAAGCTACTGTTGCATTGCCGGTTCCTTGAACAAAAGAATTACTTTTTTTTTTTTAGATTTCTCACTTTATTGAGTTAGGGTTGAGTGTTCTAGTCCTTGCACTGTGATTGATATAAGCCATTAGCAGCAGCAGCACGGAGTTGGCAAGAACTCCCCTGTCCAGGGCACCAAGGCAGTCCACTTTTACAGAGGGGCCGTTTTGCATGACTGTGACCTCCCTCGTAGGCAACCCCCGCAGCTGTTAACAAGAGAGAAGTCTGTGACAGGTAGAATTAACAAACATATCTCAGTTCTCAGTGTTTCGAGCTACAACAGGCTGGGGGCTTACAAACATTTGAGTGCGTTTCGACTACCTACTCTGAAAAAATGAAATAAGACGGATTAGGATGGAAAATAACAGAGTTCACTGAACTCAGTAAAGTAAGTACAGACTTGTAAAACTTTTTAGTTATGTGAGTTTGATGAATCATGATGTAAAACATATTTCTCATCAAGGGTCATGAACAAAGGACCTGAAAGTCATTGTTCTGGGCTGTTTAGTGACCCAAAGCCTCTTAGGTCGGGGTTTTTCTGTATTTTAATATAAATAATCACTAGGGAGCTTAAAGATGGACCCCATTCCCTGAAATTCTAGGCCAGTAAGTAGGTCCAGGGAGGGAGCCCAGAAATACGCCTTTTAAATAGGAGCTCGCCTTTTAACAAACACTGCTGGACTCCACAGCAGCGGTCCTTACCCAGAAAGCACACCGGAATCCCCTGGATAAATTGGAAATCACACATTCCAAGCCCTACCTTGCAGGATTCTGGTTGCAGGTCTAGGCAAGGAAGGCCTGAGTCTTTCTACTTTTGTTATAAGCACCCAAGTTATTCAGTATTATATACTAGAACTTCAGAAGCTTTTTTCTAGGGCATGATCTTTAAGATATGGAATTTGTTCCAGCTGTTTCTTTAAAAATCAAATGACAGACAAACTGATGACCAGGTGGCTCCCCTGAGTCCCAGTGACTCTGTGACTTGATTGCTCCTGGCCAATGACCACTTTTATGTAACTGGGCACTTTACCCCTCACTTGAGAGTTTGCAAGTATCCACAGTGGAATCCACAGAAATCAACCCCTCACCAAAATGAATCAAGACACCGGACGTGCAATCAGGAGACCAAAGTTCTAGGTCTTCTGATTTTGCCACCAACAAGCTATGTGACTCAAGCAAGTCATTTTATCCTTCGTGGCTTAGATTTCCTGAATATAAAATAAGGCAGTAGGACTAGAGGGTCTCTGTGGTCCCTCTCCTGCCATAACCCCATGATCACAGAAGGCTGGCAGATTCACTTTGCTTTTATACCCCCAGAGTTTAAGGCAATTAGAATACATGGAATGAATTAGTACAACTGCCAAGGAGAAAAATGTCAGTGGTTGATACACTACCAAACAATTCACAAATGCTCAAAATTAATTGAATTAAGAACAAAAAAATTAGGAAACTCATTAAAGAAGCTAAGATGGCAGAATTAGATTTGCAGGAAAAGAGACCAAAAGCCAAAGAGAAGACCCCAAGCTGGAGGACCGAGCCCCTTGTGGAGGTAATTTTCGAGAACAATCAAAAGAAGTGCCAGATCCACGTCCAGCAGCGGTGGTCAATTTCCCCCATCATGGCTGAGGCGGAAGGCTGGAAGGTGAGCAGGAGCCGGAGCACCAATACCTGAGGGAGTGCCAGCAGCTGGAACTGAAGAGCCAGAGGGAGCAACGGCAACTGGATCTGAAGGGCCAGGAGAAACTGGAGCGGCTGGAGCATTAGGAGAAATAATGGCAATTCACGCTAGAGGTGGTCAGATTCAAGGTCTGTGTTCTCTCGTTGACCACTTAGAAAACGGTAGCCCCCTTGGGCAAGTTCACCAGAATTAACATTTCTACGCATTTGAGCATAGAAAAAGCAAAAGAAGAGACATGGGGTAGACGGGAAACGAAGGCAGTGCAGTCAGTCTCTGGTTTGGTGGACTTCATCCACGTGGACAAGGACCAGGTAAATACATGCTTCTACTTCAGGATGACTCTTCCCTACCTCGCCACGTATCTGCGCTCTGGTCAGAAAAGTGGCTCAGCTGGTGACTGACTGCTCACCCAACCCGTGAATCGAGAAAGGCTGTGTGCTGTAGCGAGTGAGCCTTCCTGAGAAGGCTGGAGCCATTTACAGGAAGACGTGGAAAGGCTGCTCTGGGATGTCATGGCCCCAAGAAAGCACTTCCCCGATAGGGTGGCAGGAGGTGAAGCCCACCACCACAACCAGAAGAAGCAGGGAACTGCTAAGTTGCAAAGTATTTGGAAAAAAAAATAAGAAGGAAAACAGATGCTAGGGAGTCCAGAACACTATGCAGCCTGCTTTTATAAGGCAGGTCCCTTATTTAGACCCAGTAAATCTGGTTTAAATGGTTCAAATCATGAAATGAGTAAGTTTAAAAAAACCCACTTGGAAGAGGTGATAAACTTTCATTTGTATTAAATAAAGTCACATCCAATATAGGTCCGTTAGATTTAGTCTGGTCTGAAACACAAAGTTTTAAGAGCGAAGAGAAATGCAATCACCTCAACGCCACAGACCAGTGCCAGTCTGGTGACGTAGTACAGTACAGGGGAAGAAATGATTTTGAGAATATTTAGAAGTTTTGTATCCGTTTTGGTTAGTCAGAACAAAAGAAGGGAATAGTACCTAAGAAAAAAGTTTAAAGTTCACCAGAAATAGTGGGAATTATTTTCAGCGGACTAGAAGCGAAGGCACAGAACATGGCTCCTCTGGAAGGGCTGACTGTGAGCAGCTACGGGGCTGCCGGGAAGGGAGACGGAGGCGAGGCCCCAGGTCCCGGCGCACACCAGAAGCAAGGACTGCTGACAGTGACACAAAGTGTTCTCAGCTTGCTTCCCCCACAGAGACTGAATAATAGTCAACCAGATTTAATTGCTACGTGTTATCACTTGCCAAAAGTTAAGCTATTAATTAAGCTGGGTAAGAGGCCACTTGCAAAGGAGAAAAGACTATAATCGATGACTGTCCCTCACCTGATGACATTTTCAGAAATCACATGGGGCCAAAAGAAAAATGGAGAGTTAGGGAGGGGGGTGATTTAAAACATATATGCCACAGTGTGGGGACTGAAAACTATTTCAGCTCTTAGATGTGTAAATGCCAGAATGCCAATGACTCAGACAAGTGTGTGTGACCCAGGTAAGCTCTGCATTTCTCCTAGAACACCTGTCATGTATAAACCAATCATTCCATTTGGCATTCCTGGATTAAAAAGACCATCAGCCAATTCGGAACACTGGCCGTGCTAACACTCACTGAAGCCTTCTCTTCTGCTAGGCACTCTAAGTACTCTACCTGTATTAACTCACTTAGTTTTACCTCATGCCTAGGAGGTCCACACTTTCAATGTCTCCACTTTAACTGTTGAGGGAACAGGCACAGAATGGTAATAAGTGGAAAAGCCAGGATTTGAACCCAGAGTCTGAATCCAGCATGAAACCCCAACGACGCAGGTAAGCCAGAATGAATTCAAAGTCTTAAAATGAAATATAAAGAAATATTAAAGATCTGAAACCTCAAGGGTGAAATCAAATTCAGTTTCTTTTTAAATCGGCCAGAGTTGAAGAATTCATTAACTGCCAAATACACAGAATTTTTTTACTCTGGACTGAAGGAAATAAAAGACATTCAAAGAATCTTGTGATAAAGGACTTGAAGTACGGAGAAATTAAGTATATCTTGATCAAGCTGAATATTCTAGGTCTTACAAAAGTAAAAAAATCTGCTCCTTTCCAAAGCAAAACAATAAAAACAAAACCACACTTTAGTTGTTTAAAGACAAGTGTGCTTCCAAGTTTCAGGTAGCTTGTCATTTATGGTTTTCTTTCTTTTTTTTTTAAGATTTTATTTATTTATTTGACAGAGAGAGAGATAGCCAGCGAGAGAGGGAACACAAGCAGGGGGAGTGGGAGAGGAAGAAGCAGGCTCCCAGCAGAGGAGCCTGATGCGGGGCTCAATCCCAGAACGCCGGGATCACGCCCTGAGCCGAAGGCAGACGCTTAACAACTGAGCCAACCGGCACCCCTACGGTTTTCTTTCATGCTGATACTCTGAAATACAACTCAGCCTCAGAAAAGGTTAAAAAAATTGAGCGCAAGTTTCCTTCAGATCTTGACAAATGATTACACAGGTCTGATCACTGGCCCAGGGTTAACCAGTACATAAAAAGTAAAAAAGGCAAAGAGGATGATCAATGTTTACAACCACAACACTCTGCAGAAACAGTTATATGTCATGGGGCACTTTATTTTTTTTTAAAGATTTTATTTATTTATTTGAGAGAGGGAGAGAGAGGGAGAGAGAGCGAGAGAGAGAGGGAAGAGGAGCAGAGAGAGAAAGAGAGGGACAAGCAGACTCTGTGCTGAGCGTGGAGCCTGACGTGGGGCTTGCTCCTACAACCCTAAGATCATGACCTGAGCTAAAATCAAGAGTCAGACACTCAACCAAATGAGTCACTCAGGCAAGGCGCCCCTATTTTTATTTTTTTGAACATTTTATTTGAAGTAATCCTACACCTAACGTGGAACTCGAACTTAAAACCTCAAGATCAAGAGTCACGTGTTCCACTGACTGAGCCAGAAAGGAGCCCCGCAGGAAATTTTAAATCCAACATCTTAGAAAAAAATGTTTGCCATACCATTTCAATAAAGAAAAATGGATTGGAGACAAATGATTTTTGTCTGTGGTTTTCTTTCATATACTAAAGGTCTTAAGTCAGTGACTCTTGCATCCCTGGATATTAGTCTTTAATATGAATAATATTTCTGTGTTAAAGCATGAACTGTGCTCTACAGAAAGCTATTGGAGCAAGGGTCATATGGTGCTAGGCTTGCCATGCACCCCCATCAACCGTAAGAGAGAGATAAAGTCTGTCCAAGAAGGAGGGAAGTGGGTGGGCCATTCTCCTTAGGCCAGAACGTCTCACTGGTGGTGTCAAGAAACGTGCACATGAAGATATTAGACATCACTGATTCAACCCTTTCCCTACCACTTCGGTGGTTTGAAGGGCTTGGTTGTGCAGTTGTAGTTGTGCTCGGTTTCATCTGTTGTGTATTTGTAAACCCCAACCTTTCTCTCACTAATACTTAGGAGACAGCAAGGTATGCAGACCTTACCTAATAATAAAAGTTGGTTTTGGAAGGAAAAGGCTTAGAAAAATGGCAGCGGTTGGGGTGGAGGGAAGTCCCTGGAGGGGCGCCTGGGTGGCTCAGTCTGTTAAGTGTCTGCCTGTGGCTCAGGTCACGATCCTGGAATCGAGTCCCCAGTCAGGCTCCCTGCTCAGCAGGGAACCTGCCTCTTCCCCTGTTTGTGCGCACGCGTGCGCTCTCTCTCTTTCTTGACAAATAAATAAATAAAATCTTAAAAAGAAGAATATTGATGAAGGGAATGCTAAGAGGGAGAGAGAAAAGCACCACCACGGGGGCAAGGATGAGTGAAGACAGGCGAGAGCAGCCAAAGGACCCAGGGCCACAAAGCTTCTGCAATCCAGCCGGGAGGCCATCAGAGTCAACGGCTGCATCATGGCACAGTGACTCCAAAGCAGTGATGCCAAGTGACACTGCTCTATTTTAGGTACCACACCAAGGATTACCTCGCTTCCCACACAATTAACACATACATTCTCAAACTATATGAAACAGGCCATCTGTGCCTGGATGGACTGATTTAAACTTTTTTTCTGTGCTTGTAAGTGTATGTATTACAAAAGACATCAGTAAACACACACAACTTTATGTGTAAGCAAGAAAAACAGCCTTTCTCAGTCTTCAACTTCTTCATCAAATGCATTTCAGGTCCACTAACAGGACGGGTACTGCGAGGTGAGTAAGTTGATGGCTTATTAAGGACCCCTGGGCCATAAACCAGAAGGCCACATAAAAAAGCAATTTTTAAAAAAGAGGAGTGTAGACTGTTCCTCTCGTTGGCTTGTCTATAACAAACACTGCTCATCAGTTACATAATTGAGTAAGTAAAGAGAGAGATGAAGAGGACAGGCCTAGAGTGATAGATTTATAAGACAAAGAGAGAGGAGAGAGAGAGAGAGAGAGAGAGAATAAAACCCACAGACTGTGATACAAAGACAAAGCTCAGAGACAAGTGAAAATCTGATTGTTTCCACCAATCCCACCCTGTGTTAAGAGAAAGCTGCTGAAGATTTAATATTATGTTCATATTCTCAACTGAGACTTGCACGGAGATATGACACCTGAGCGTTTTCCTGGGTGACATAAAATTGGAGGCAGAATCAATCTTTGTCATGACCGAGTAGCTTCCCTTCTCAGCTAATTACTCCTTCTCTCTCCTCTTTTTCACTTCCAGATTCCTCTCCTTAGCCTTCTGAGTCACAAAGGTAAGCACGGTGTTCGCCTGGTTCGTCACTAGCTTGCCTAGGGCTTATCACAGAACTTGTACACAGAAGAGCACTGGAACTTTTGTGGAATAATTTACATTCATTCCTACAGTGAAGTCATCTTTAATAAACTGAGACTCTTACCTCGCTGGTACCGACTTTGAGTCTCCATCTTACATTTGAACAATCTCTTTCTACAAGAGCACCAAACCTAATCGCCCAGAAATGAGCTTTACAAGTCCAATACTCACCTTGTTCAAAGAAGCAAGCCATTTTCCTCCCGGGCTGACACCCCTTAAATCTTCATTTCCTTCCATTATCTGAGGCTGAAAATCTTGCAGCCCTGTTCCCCCTACTCCTCATCTTTATGCCCTATCTGATTTACAAACATACAGGTTGTGACTTTCCTCTGAAAGGTCTCTCGGTTTGCTTTCTCTCCACTGTCTTGGCACTAATCCCATCCACTGATTAGCAGTCTCGACACCTTTGCCAGATTTTACTGCGGAGAAACGAATCTCGTCCCTTTTAACATGCTTACTTACATATTTGGATTTAAATGCCTTCTATTTGCGCTTCCTTCCTGTTTCACATTCCTTTTACTTTCCTTTTTTGCCTTTTTAAAAAAAAAATCATTCAATATTCCCCCTTTATAAGCTTGTTAATTATACACTATTTTATTCTCATTGCGTACCCTGGAGATTATTACAACATGCATCCTTGACAATACAAGGACCTCAAAACAGCTTAGACTCGTCTACCCCAAATTCCTTTCATGTACAACCATTGTTGCATATTTTAATTCCTAAAAGATTTTGAACATCATAAGATATTAATGGTTTTATGCCATCAAAATTCAGGTTTTGTTTGTCTTTGCCTATATATTTCACCTTAATTACTTAAGAATATTTCACAGGTATAGAATCCTAGATGGAAGTTACGTTCATTTAGCACTTCAGAGGTTTCATTCTATTATATTCTGACTTACTTTGTTTCCATTGAAAAATCAACTGAGGGCACCTTTCCCTCTGCCTGTTCTCCTCCCACTTGTACTCTCTCTCTGTCAAATAAATAAACAAAATCTTTTTTAAAAAAAATCAACTGAATGCCAGTGTGGCTCTCTTGAAGGTCATATCCCCCGGCTAAGTAAAAATTTTTCTTTTTATCTTCAGGTCTCCGCATATGTTTACATATGGCTTTCTGTGTATTGATCTTGCCTGGGAATCACAGTGCTTCTTGAATCTGTGATATCTTTCATCAGTTTTGAAAAACCTTATCATTTCTCTTTCCTTTTCTCCTAGGACTTCAATTACAAATATGTTAGACCTCCTCACCTTCTCCCATCTTTCTCCCAGATTCTTTTCCGTTTTCTAAACCTTTGTCTCTCTGTGCTCCAGTCTGGATGTTTACTTCGGATCTCTCTTCCAGTTCACTAATCCATCTTCAGCTGTGTCTAATCTGATATAAAACTCATCAACTGAGTTTTTAATAGAGTTCCAGAATTTCTATTTTTAAATTCCTAACTCTTGGCTAAGGTGATCAGTCTTGTCAAGGAATTCCTTAAACATGTTGATCATGACTAAAGCTTGATAACTCTAATACTGGGATTTCCTATGGGTTGGTTTCTACGGTTATTTGTTTCTGTTGGTTTTTAGTCATGTCTTGTTTTGTATGCTCGGTTTTTTTAAAATAGAAAACTAGAAATCATATGTGAAAAACTAGAGGTAATTTTCCTCCAGAAAACGTTCATTTTTACTTCTGAATAGGTCACCATAATCCACTCAGTGCTTTAAATTACTTGAATCTGGGCTTTAACTTCTGTGATGGGCAGTGTATTCCCAGTTTACCTCACTTCTAGGGTTGGCCCTTCATAGTCGCAATCAAAAGTCTGGGATTTTGCCCACATTCATCTCTACCCCTGGCAGCCTGACTACCTTTTGCCTCCCTCTTTCCACGAACCTATGAAAATGCTGCTTAGTCTCAGGTACGCCCCTTAGAATGGACAAGTACTTTTACAGAGTAAGCAGCACCAAATGCCAGGCTTATCTCTCTGGGCTTTCCTTCCTCCTGGATCTTGGTCCCACAATTCCTCACTGCCTTGGTAGCCTTCCAGTCCCTCAGACAGTTTTATTTTGTTTTGTACAACTTCTCGAGCTGTTCTCAGTAGACAGGCGCATTCGAAACAACCCATTCCACCATATGGGAAGGTAAACTCTCGTTTATTACTCATTTTGTCCCATGTTACCCAGTGCACGGCTTTCTGTGCCCCTATATGCTCACCAACCCCTTTTTATCCAAAGGAGAACACAGGCTTTGGGCTTGGAGAGGTTTATGTTCAAACTGTGGGTTTACCTCTACTTACAGCTATATGGCGTTGGGCAAAGTTGTATAGCTGTCCCCTCCCCGCCCCCGGAACTCATTTATAAGATAAGGCAAGTAAAACCTGCTTCGGGGTCATTGAGATGAAATAATATGGGCAAAGTGTTTAGCACAATCCACCGTACCCAGTAACGTCAGCACTTGTTGAGCATTATCATCCCTGCTAGTTCTATTAATAAATAAGTCATCCTATCCACGAGTCTATTCAGTCTCTTCACTCTTCGGTGAAATATGTGCAGGCATTTTCACCTTCACAGCTTGTTCACACTAGCCTTCAATTTTCCCTTTTCTTATGTAATCCAACACATTCTTCAAGCCTAAGATGGAGTTCAAGCTCCCCCAAAGGTATGCCCCAAATTCAAAATCCATGCTAACATGTACTTGCTCTAATTCCTATTCATTTTAGCAGCATAGTGTATCAACAATACTCTAATTTTGTGTTAGTCTCTTACCAAAACTAGATTACAAAGTGTTTATGAAACTGGCCAGTAACTCATCTCCTCTATAACACACCCAGTGTAGCACCAAACGCATAACAGGTTCTCAAGACATGATGGGCATGGTTCGGTACTGAAAAAAGTTCTTCATGTCCCATAGACGCAGTAGAAATTAATACGAAAAGCACATAGGATGGGGCACAGAGGGACAAAGGTAGAAGAAAAGGAGATGAGTACATAAGCCATCAGAAAAGAAAATATTTCTGGTAAAATATTTACTTAAATCTTTTACTTTAAGTATAACTTGAACTAACCTACTTGCATTATTTTAAAATGACAACTCAAAGTCCAAAGTTGCATTTTTACAATTCAAAGTTTAGAGTTTAACAGGAACTTTCTGGTTCCTTTGAGAGGGTCCTTCCTTTTCCCTAAGGGAAAAAAAGTAAAACCTTAAACTAGTTCAAGAAGTTGGCAAATAGTGGTCCGTGAAAGAATACCTGCTACGTATCAGTTATTAAAATTGTAATATCCTGCTTTACTTGTTTTCAAAATGATTTGCTCATGAGAATGAGAACTAAATAAAGATTTAAAACACGTACTTTTGTGTAACAGGACCTATGGTTGCAATTCTTTGACATTTTATGAGTCTTTAATTTTTTATTGCAAGTACAGAAGACATACTAAATGGTCTCTGATGACACAATAACATTAAATACCTTAATTTTTTATAAAGATTATTTCCAAAGGTTTCATGCTACTCTTACAAGGCATCGTTTTAGTATATTTCCTGCTTGAATATCACTTTCTTCCAATCACTACACTAAAGTAACTATACTAAAATAACTATCAAGTAAAAATAGCTCACTCTAGAAATCATCCCATCTCTGACAATTTCTGCCTCCATTCCCCACCTGACAACCTGGTATTTTATTGACAAAAACTTGCATTTTGCTATTTGTGAATAGAATGGTACATGTTAGCGACTGTATATTTACAACAAAATTTTCCTTTTAGCAACTGACAGTGTCATTAGCGCCCAAATGTCACGTGCGAAGATATGCCACATTATACTCATGGTCATTTACATTTAAGGAAGATGTGATACCTAATGTTAGTGTATTTGCAATTTTGAGTTTTTGAACCCCTGCTGAAATAGCCACATGTGTAGCAGAAGGAGCTAAAATGTTGAGAATTTTATTTTCATAACCTCAGATAAGTCAATTCAAATTACTAGATGGGAAGAACAAGTACCTAAGTACTTTATAGACAGATGACTATGAACATGCATAATTTTGATTTTTGAAGGGAGAAGGTGAGATCTCTTTTAGATGTCAGAAACAGCAGGGACTACGAAACAGTTGTGGCAACACTGAACCAATCGCATAATACAAATAATCAGGAAAACGAGAACGCAAGAGAAAGACTTAATTCGAGATGTGAATAAACACCTGAAGATGGTAAATATAGGACAACTAACTTCTTAGAGAACTATTCTGGCCATCCCATCTGAGTACAGGAAACACGACTGCATGCGATCTCAGCCAGACGTTTCAGGGTGCCAATGTGTGCAAGTGGACAAAGGCCGTGTGTTTGGCCTCCATGAACAACAGCTTACCCACAGCATTGTAGAGAGGCTCTCCAGTTAACTTGTCCCAGACTACAGTGGTTTCCCTCTGGTTACTGACACCAATAGCTTGAAAGAGAAGATTAAACAGAAGGGAATACAAATTAAACAAGCAGAAAACTACTTCAGGAGAATAGTTGTCATGTGTTTTTTTTTTTTTTTACAGGCATAACTAAACGTAACAATTCGAAAAAATATTTGGCACTTTTGTAGTGGTATTCAATATACTGTCTGTGAGCAGCTCTGAGAAAAGTAAACAGCCACTGTCAAGTGCTTCTTTCTATTTCTGCAAGATTGCTTCCCGCTCCACCACGGGCACACGACAACATGGACCCAGATCAATAGCCAAATGAAAGGCGCTCAGGTTACCCCATAAAAAAGGGAATGCACTAATTCCAAATTTACAATACTCGATTATTATTCTATGGAGACCAATAATCACCTCATCCATTTATTTACGAATTGCCATAGGTAAAATTTCCCTCTGGGTGCGCGTGCCTGCCCTTTGAGAAAATAGCACAGAGGACCATTGGGGAAGGGAAGGAGAACTGAAGGGGGGGGAAATCAGAGAGGGAGACAAACCGTGAGAGACTCTGGACTCCGGGAAACAAACTGAGGGTTTCGGGGGGGGGGGATGGGGTAGCTGGGTGATGGTATTAAGGAGGGCACGTGTGGTGATGCGCACTGGGTGTTATACGTAACTAATGAATCCTTGAACAGTACAACAAAGACTACGTATGTACTATATGGTGGCTAACTGAACATAATAAAAAAAAAACAGCTACAGATAAAATCCTTCACTCTGGGCAACCTCCTGCTGTGGTTCTTCAGAAATTATTTTGTTCCCGTATTGGAATATGTTCTAAGACATCGGAATTTGAACCAGGCATAAATACAGTATGTGATGACATTTACATTGTGCTGACCTTCACACAACTCCAACGCTGCAGTTATAGTTCTTCTAAGTAAAATACTAATCCATACCATTTTATTCAATTCAGCTTGATTCAGCTAAATCAGAGGTTCTCGGACTTGGCTGTACATTAGAAGCAACCAGAGAGCTTTTAAAAACAGTCTCAATGCCCAGGCCATGACCCAAACATTCCAATTTAACAGACTGGGGTAGGATCTGAACATTAGTATTTTTCTTTAAAACTCCCCAAGTGATTCTATCATGCAGCCTCGGTTGAACACACTGGCCTGAAGGATCGAACTCTCTCAGAATGTAAGATGAGGACCGACTTTAAAGGTTATATAATCAGTAACAGGTCTTCCGCTTAAATCCCCCCAAAACCATTCATCATGTGACCATTCAGACAGCACTTCTAGTGACAAAATACTCACTACCTCTCTCGAGGCAGACCAATCTTTATTCACAACTTTGTTATTAAAAAAAAAAGTTGTCTTCCTTGTAGCTTTCACATATAGCTCTTAGCTACAGGCTTGGAGATACATGGAGTAAGGTTAATATGTCTTCTACATACATGCGAGTCTTTCACAAACTTGAGGTAGCTCTCTTGTTCCCCAGGTCTTCCCCTGTGTAAGCTAAACAGTCCAATTTCCTTCCACTGCTCCCACCATATGGCATGGCTTATTTCTTTTTATTTCAAGTAATCCCTATGCCCAGCATGGGGCTCAAGCTCACAACTCCAAGATCAAGAGTCAGATGCTCTACCGACCGAGCCAGCCAGGCGCCCTTTCACGTGGCATGATTTAAAATCCCTTCACCAGGGGCGCCTGGGTGGCGCAGTCGTTAAGCGTCTGCCTTCGGCTCAGGGCGTGATCCCGGTGTTCTGGGATCGAGCCCCACGTCAGGCTCCTCTGCTGGCAGCCTGCTTCTTCCTCTCCCACTCCCCCTGCTTGTGTTCCCTCTCTCGCTGGCTGTCTCTATGTCAAATAAATAAATAAAATCTTTAAAAAAAATTTAAAATCCCTTCATCACCCCTCCTAGGAACACGCAACTTCCTGTCCATACTGTTCAAATTGTACACCCAGAATAAAACACAATAGGAATGTTCTCACCAGTACAGAGCTGAGGGGCACCAATAGTTCCCTTGTTCTAAATAATCTTCTTTTTAAAGCTCAAAACAACAGTTTATTTTTAGAACAATACACTAAAATCTAAATAAAAAAGTAATTACTTAGATTTTACTTTAAGGAGATTTTATGTGTAATAGACAGCAATGAAAACTGGCCTATGTAAAATGAACAATATATATTTTTTATTGAGGTCTATAATTGACACATAACATTAGCTTCAGGTATACAACATGATTGGGTAGGTGTATACACTGCAAAGAGATCACAGTAAATCTAGTATCCTCCTGTCACCATACAAAGTTACATAATATGCAATACAATATTGTTGACTATAGTCACCATGCTGTACAGTATATCCCCATGACTTACCTATTTCATGACTGGAGTTTGTACCTCATCCATACTTTCTTCCATTTTGCCCCCCTCCCACCAGCAGCCACCGATCTGTTTTCTCCATCTATGAGTTTTGTTCTGTGGTTGTTTTTTTTTTTTAATTCCACATAAAAGTAAAGTCTTAACAGTGCTTGTCTTCTCATTTCACTTAGCATACGCTTAAGGTCCACCCATGTTGTCACAAATGACAAGATTTCACTTTTTAGTGGCTGAATAATATTCCATTGTATACTCCATTCATCCATCAATGGACACTTTGGTTGCTCCTATCTTGGCTATTGTGCATAACTGCAATGAACATAGGGGTGTGTTTATCTTTTCGAATTAGTGTTTTCATTTTCTTTGGATAAATACCCAGAAGTGGAATTGCTGGATCATGTGGTAGTTCTGTTTTCACTTTTTTGAGGAAACTGCATACTGTTTTCCAGAGTGGCTGCACCAGTATGAATTCCCACCAACAGCGCACAAGGGTTCCCTTTCCTCCACATCCTCGCCAACAGTTGTCACGGTCTTTTTGAGAACAGCCATTCTGATAGGCGTGATGGGATATTTCATTGTGGCTTTGATTTGTATTTCCCTGATAATGAGTGATGAAGAACATCTTTTCACATGCCTGTTGGCATCTGCAGGACTTCTCTGGAAAAATGACATTTGGGTCTCATGCTCACTTTTTAATTGGACTGTTTGCTATTGAGTTGTAGGAGTTCTTTGTAATTTTGGAAATTAACCCCTTATCAGATATATGATTTGCAAATACATTTTCCCATTTAGTAGGTTGCCTATTTTGTTGATGGTTTCCTTTGCTGTGCAGAGGCTTTATAGTTTAGTTTAGTTTTTGATTATTGATTCAAGCTCTTTGTTAATGTTTGGCCTATTCAGATTTTTTATTTCTTCAAGATTTAGTCTGGGAAGATTGTAGTTTTCCAGCAATTTACCAATTTCTTCTAGGTTGTCCAACTTATTGGCCTAGAATTTTTCATTGTATTCTCCTACGATGCTTTGTATTTCTTTAGTATCAGTAGTAACTTTCTCCCTTTCATTTATGTATTTGAACGCTTTCTTTTTTCTTAGAGAGTCTAGCTAACAGTTTATCTAAATCCAATGCAAATTTACGTACTAGAACACCTTTCCTAAAGGTACAAAGATGACTGACGGTCTACTTCAAGAAACTTAGAGGCACAGGGTAAAAGGAAGAGATTTGGGAGCATTTCCTTAAAAACAGAAGACACTAATGTTTGTAGGAATAAAGATGAAAGAAAAAGGAGAATGGGGGGGCAGGGGAGCTGGAAATCAATGCGACATGGTCTTGATTCTTGTAGTGACAGGAGGGGATGAGATTAATGCACAGGTGGAGGGAGGAGCCTCAGGAAGGACAGAAGGCTATTGCTTTCCTTGTGATGCGGGGAAGTGGGTAAGAGTTCTAGGTATTGGGCGCCTGGGTGGCACAGCGGTTAAGCGTCTGCCTTCGGCTCAGGGCGTGATCCCGGCGTTCTGGGATCAAGCCCCACATCGGGCTCCTCCGCTAGGAGCCTGCTTCTTCCTCTCCCACTCCCCCTGCTTGTGTTCCCTTTCTCGCTGGCTGTCTCTCTGTCAAATAAATAAATAAAATCTTAAAAAAAAAAAAGAGTTCTAGGTATTAAGTACGGGCACAGGAAATGAGGAAGTAAGCCCCCAGAGCCTCAATGTCCTCTGTGAAGTAGCACACAAGATTACCTGCTCAAATGGGCTCAAGCAAAATCGGATCATGAGTTTGGGGCACTATTCAATTAGAGCTCAGGTTCTGAAGCCAGACTGTTGGGGTTCAAATTCGAATTTCTGTTTCCTAGCAGCATGATCCTGGATCTCAATCTGTTTTATCTTCTGTAAAACAGAGGTAATAGTTCCCACCTAACAGGGTTACAATGAGGAATCCCTGAGTTAATGCGTATTATGACAGTGCCTGGCACATAGTAACTGCTCAATAAATGTTCCTTACTGCTTCCATCATTGTCATCAGTATTATTTTTAAGTAATTAATTTATTTTAGAGAGAGAGAAAGCACGAGCAGGAGGGGCAGAGAGAGAGACACTCCCAAGCAGACTCCACACGGAGCGTGGGGCCCGAGTCAGGGGTCGGTCCCACGACCCTGAGATCACAACCTGAGCCGGAACTAAGATTTGGTCGCTTAACGGACTGCACCACCCAGGTGCCCCTCATTGTCATCAATATTATCGAGGAGAGAGTGGACTAACAGTTGCAGAGAATGGGACTGAGCTAAGCAGGACACATAAAGGAACTGCCCAGCAGTACTGAGAACACACCAGAGGCCAGAGAACTCAGTGGGACCTCAGCAATGGACTGCTAAATTGGAATACCGTGAACGTGATAGTTTTAGTGACAGCTTTACACTGTGGGATCACAGTGAACTCATGGTCCGGTGAAATCTCCTATTCTTCCCCACTATGCTCATTTTCCATAACCAGACTGGCTGCTCGCTTAGCTACGGTCTCTGAGTCACTATCCTATGCCCTTTGGGCTACCTTTCTTTATTGGCTCATTCGAACTTATATTCAGAATGTAATCTAGAGCTATTTTCTCTCTGACTCATTGGTCACAGGTTCCTCCCAGACCACTCCTTCTTTCCCTTCTACCTTAATTTGATTCCTTTGTGCCAAGGAAAATTGCTCTTCTTGCAGACGGTCAAAGTCCAGTGAAATAGCTTCTCAGGATTCTTCTGCAGCCATAAACACGTCTCCATTCCTGGTTTCTCCTCAGGGCACATAGGCCTGAGGCAGCGCCTCTGAACTTTTTCACTGTTCCAACTTCTCGTCACTTTTACCCTAAAATCCTCTGTATTAAGATTTTTTTTTTTATGTGGAGTTTGAACTCACGGCCCTGAGATCAAGAGTCACAAGCTCTACCTACTGAGTCAGCCAGGCCCTCCTGTGTCTTCTTCTTCTTCTTCTTTTTTTTTTTAAAGAAAACTTCTCTGGGGCACCTGGGTGGCTCAGCCAGTTGAGCACCAGACTCTTGATTTCCGCTCAGGTCATGATCTCAGGGTTGTGAGATTCAGCCCCATGTTGGGCTCCTTGCTCAGCGGGGAGTCTGCTTCTCTCCCTCTCCCTCTGCCCCTTCCCCCACTCATGCTTCTGCATGCTCAGGCATGCGCGCTCTCTCTCTAAAATAAATAAATAAATCTTTAAAAAAAACAAAAACAAAACTTCACGAAATTCTACCTATGAAACTAATAATAGAATATATGTTAATTAAATCAAATTTAAATAAAAGATAAAACCAAAACCAAAACAAAACTTTTCTGGCTGCTAATCCCAGCATACATGCCTCTCTTAATAGTGCCTAATTTTAATTCCCTTTCTCAGAATTACATATTCAGGTTCTGTAGTTCTCCATTCTGCTTTATCTCCCATTCAGGAGCTTATAAGAGTTACGTGCATAAAATATATATAATTTCCTGGCCCCACAGTCTGTTAGTTACAGATCCTCTCATCATCGGCTCATATAAACCCAAGTGAGTACACTGTAGCTAGGAGGTTCATGCTTCACCTGTACATTCTTTTTCAGGAGGTATTTTTCTCAACAATGAGTGCTGCGAGTCAAATTAACTAGTTAAACACTGACCTCAAAATCTCTGGTTCAACTTTGCTTAATACTGCCTGTGAAAAGTTACAATCACAGTTAAGAAAATGTACTTAGAAAAAGCCTTTCGAAATACTGTAGGGTGTTATAATTGTTGTTGGTGGAATTATGGATGGTAGGCATTCTTATTTAAAAATAAAACCAGGATGGGGCGCCTGGGTGGCACAGCGGTTAAGCGTCTGCCTTCAGCTCAGGGCATGATCCCGGCGTTATGGGATCGAGCCCCACGTCAGGCTCCTCCGCTATGAGCCTGCTTCTTCCTCTCGCACTCCCCCTGCTTGTGTTCCCTCTCTCGCTGGCTGTCTCTATCTCTGTCAAGTAAATAAATAAATAAATCTTTAAAAAAAAATTAAAAAAATAAAAAATAAAACCAGGAGCACCTGGCTGGCTCAGTCAGTAGAGCATGCAACTCTTTGATCTTGGGGTCGTGAGTTCAAGCCCCATGTTGGGCCTAGAGCCCGCTTAAAAAATTAATAAAAATAAAATCATAATTTATAATTGGAACATGTTTTTAGGAAAAAAAAAAACCCAAACCCTAAAACAACCCAAAGGGAAATAAGAGCCCCGGAGGAAGGCTCTGGGGCTACTAAAGTGCCATGTGGGAAGAGGTCTAAAGCTTTGTAAGGAAAACAGTCTCCGGAAAATGTGTGCTTGAGGCACATTATAACATTTGGAAATGAGATGCAGCCACAGCTGGGAAGCTATTCTGGAGAACAAGGTGCCTTTCTGAGACCCTCTGAGAGCAGACAGAAGACAGAAATGTGTGTGGATACGTTTGGCAGAGCCAGGCAGTGGGTGTGGAGGTTTCCCTTTTCTCTAACAGTGTGGCCACTCCTTTTGATACAAGAGAATTTAATCACTGAAAATTTTATGTTCTCCGGTTTTTTAAATTTATTTATTACTTTTTAAAAAGATTTATTTATTTATTTATTTATTTATTTGAGAGACAGAAAGAGAGGGAGCGATCACGAGCGGGGTGAGAGGCAGAGGGAGAAGCAGACTCCCGCTGCGCAGGGAGTCTGATCCGGGGCTCGATCCTAGGACTCCGGGATCATGACCTGAGCCAAAGGCAGATGCTTAACCGACTGAGCCACCCAGGCGCCCCTTAAATTTATTTTTTAAAATAATCTCCGTACTCAACCTGAACTCACAACCCCAAGATCAAGAGTCGCATGTTCTACCAAGGAAGCCAGCCGGGCCCCCTGTGTTCTCAGGGTTAAAGCAGTGTATACTATGTTTTGCTTCTATCACATGAGGATGAATGAGAGTATCTGGTGTTTTAATTCTTTATATACTTTGTAGCTCCTTGAGTCCAGGCACAGGCAAACAGGGCTTCCCAACTCTTTAAGAAGCAGCCTGTTTACTTGTCTTGGGCTCCTGTGTGCTGTCGAGCAGGAGAGTGAACTTTAATTCTGGAGACACTGTTCATCCAGACCTGAAATCCACGGAGTTCCTCGTGGAGGACAACTAACACCAATCAAACTAGAATTTGCAAAAGAAATACAACCAGCTAGGGAAATAACACCCAAACTCCTAACCATGGCCGACAAGGCCCTA
The DNA here is from genome assembly GCF_023065955.2 of Ursus arctos. Taxonomy (NCBI): domain Eukaryota; kingdom Metazoa; phylum Chordata; class Mammalia; order Carnivora; family Ursidae; genus Ursus; species Ursus arctos. The sequence goes on along the minus strand of NC_079873.1, from coordinate 25,235,905 downwards.
TCCGTTTCCCCCCTTTCTGCTCCTACTGAAACCCCTGATGCACCCCTGCCCTCACCCTTCTTTTACTCCACTTTCGACACACTGGCCTTTTTCTGACCCAGACGTAGGCCAAGCTTATTCCCACCTCAGGAATGCTGCACATGCTGCTTCCTTGTCCTGAAACTTTTTTCTCTCAGCTGTTTGTGCCCCTTTTGGCATCTGAGACCTCAGCAGAAGTGTCCCCTCCTCAGAGAGGCCTTCTCTACCCAACCAAACTAAAATAAGCCTCTCCAGGCTCACCCCACTGTATCAATCAGTTTTAGCTTCTGCATGGGACTTCTCAGTATCTGAGATCGGCTTGTATTTGTCTGCTGTTATTGTTGGGCTCACACCCACTGGAATAAAAGCTTCATGAGAACAGGGACCTAATCTTCCCATTTATTGTTGCATCCTTGGTTTGCACAGAAATGCTTGCCACTGCACAGGCATTCAATTATGTGCTGAATGAAGGAATGAATAAATTTGATTGAGATAATCATACATGGAGAAAAATATTCTATTAAAAATACCTTTTATGTTGGAAATATCAATATTGAGCTGTCCAAGTTTCTCACATGTTTTCTCTATACACTCATAGACAGACTGCAGAATTTCCTTAGGATCTTGTTCCACCCATCTTTGAACAAAAGAATGTATTTTGTTAGTCCACAAGAAAGCAATACAAACGTAATTTATTTCTCTAGAAATGTGCACTTCTGAGGGTGTGGCTGGTGCATAAATCAAAGAAAATTACATTAGCAAAGGAAAGCATCACCAATATTCTAAACAAATGATTTTAAACAAAAGCCTATTTTCCTTACATTTTTCTTATTCTTCATATAGTAATTAATCATTTGAAAGAAGGCAAGTAATGACCACAAAGAGCAGATACTCACCTACTTTTAAATAATTTTTTCAAATCCAATAAGAATTAGGTCCCCAATTCTTTATATCCTGTGGTTTCGATGACTTTTAATAAACCATCTACACATTCTCACCAGTCACTAGCTATTTCTAAGTAGACTGAAATATATATATTAGTCTTGGGATGGATGGACTGATTTGATCTACTTATTTACTTGTGTATGTACTTATTTATTTATGAAGCAAAAGGAATTCTGGAAAGTCAAAGAAGTATATTAACCTCTTCTGCCCCATTTTTCTCCCAAACGATTTTGTGATTTTTAGGGGAAAAAATTTAAATTTCTTCCAGTAATGATTTCACGTAGACAAGGGATTGCTTCCAATTTTCAGACCTAATCCCGGTGCCATTTTGGTAAGGTACGAGGACCTTATGAAGATGAAAGGCTCATAATAAATGACAAAGAAGAGAAATGTGGAAAAAGCAAATGGCAATTGAGGAAAACCACAAGTAAAAAAGACCCAAATTTTAAGAATCCTACCCTACAATCTGCAAGCACGAGGGAATTCCAACTGCCTTCCTTCTTGGCCTTCCTTGAGCCTGCCAGCCTTTCCTGAGCTTTGAGTTGTCTCAATTCTTTTTCTAAAAACTTAACCTCCTTCCACATATTTCTAACTTCTGTCTCTTCAAGACCTAGGTGCTCTCTCTCCAAACTGCACTGGGATTAGGCCTGTGGACAGTCATTCTAATGCTGGTACTGTAGCAATAGCGTTTATTATTAAAGTAATTCTCTAAAACGTAGGAGAACATTTTTCATGGAAAGAAAATACTAAAATTTGGAACAGCATCAAGTTTTTTTTTCTCTTTCTTAAAGCAAATTAAATTTTAAAGTAAAATAAACAGATCAAAAGTACACGATCTGTTGAATTTTAACAAATGTATGTATCCATCTAACCAACACCCCAGTCAAGATATAGAATTATTCCTATCACTCCTGAAAGTTCTTCCATGCCTTTTCAAGTGAATCACATACTCCACAGGCAACCAAGTTTTGGATTTCTATCATCTTAGATTACTTTAGTCTCTTCTTATATCTCAGATACAGCCATGTAGTACGTACTCCTTTGTGTTCAGCTTTTTTGTTTCATGATATTAATACAAATCAACCATGTTGTTGCAAGCACCAATTCACGTTTTAAAATCTGCCTCATGGTATTCCACTGCTATTCATCCTACAGATGACAGGCATTTGGGTTGTTTCCAGTTTGGGCTATTATGAATAAAGCTGCTATAAACATTCATGTATGTCTTTCTACAGCCATATGCTTTCTGCTTTCGTTTCTCTTGGATACATTCCTAAGAGCAGAATCTACAGATATATGGCTGATTTCATAAGAAACTGCCACAGGTTTTCAAAGTGGGTGTATCATAAACATCATTAAATTTTAAATAATATACTTAACATTCTATTTAATCACAACTACTACATATGCACATTATCCCCAAGAAGAAGGACTTCAGCATTAGATGATAAGAGATGTGAATGCTGGGGCGCCTGGGTGGCACAGCGGTTAAGCGTCTGCCTTCGGCTCAAGGCGTGATCCCGGCGTTCTGGGATCAAGCCCCACATCAGGCTCCTCCACTATGAGCCTGCTTCTTCCTCTCCCATTCCCCCTGCTTGTGTTCCCTCTCTCGCTGGCTGTCTCCATCTCTGTCAAATAAATAAATAAAATCTTAAAAAAAAAAGAGAGAGATGTGAATGCTTACACTCCAATCAGCAAAGCGGTGTTCGCCAAGGACGGACACAGAACTAAATGCCTTCAAGGTCATTGTGGAATTTCTGATATTTAATACTCCTTTGCCTTACTACTTTATTATCCCTTCCTTTTCTGTCACTGAATTCCCAAGCCATCAATCACCCACGTGTTTTTTGCAGAGCCACCAAGGTATTGCTTCTTTCCTTGACTAAAACCTCTCTCTCAAGTCTTCTCAGCAGCGGTTTGGTCAAGCTTACTTTACAAGGCCACAGGGCTGGTAAGGGGAGATGGATTAATAAACATGAGGTATCTTTACATATTAAATCAGGAAACATACCCTTCTCTTGGAAACTCTTGTTTTATTTCCACTTGATGATGACTAAGTAGTTCGGCTGTTTTTGAATTGAAAACCTGAAAAACATATTGCAATATTAGGGTGAAAATGCACGTAGAGAGCAAAGGTGTTCAAAGCTATTCAGCAACTGAAGTTCTCAGTTACTGATAGAAAAAGTCCAATCAGATGAAATGCCACACAGAATGTTCTACCTTCTCTTCAAATAGAATCATGATAAAAAGAAATCTATTGAACATGAAGCTAAAGGGGCAATTTCTTATTCTTAAAAAAAAAAAAAACTGGCTCCAGGTGTAAGAAATTGAATACATCAACCAATTAATAGCATGGATCTCAAGAGAGAATAGGAAAACCAAGAATAAGAGAGAGGTGGCAAAATGCTGACGGTGATGGTGTAAGGTTCCAGTCTGCTTCCATCTTGGATGCCGGGGCAGAGAAGGGCACTGTGCAAATTCCTTTGAAGGGAAGCGCAGCAATGCATTTAGCTCTTACAAAGGTACACAGAGCCCTATTAACAACAGGGGGAGAAGTGTTTCCTGGCATCCACCTGGCTGAGTGCTCCCTGTGACATACTTGTCATGAATTGTTGACCTTTGGTATAAAACATTTAAACCAATGGATGAAAGCTACCCAAGAAGGGCTATACAACCCTCCATAATTTTAACACTACTAAAACAATACTTAAAAAAAACGTAGCCACCTTTTCTCATATACATTCTTTTTCACCTGGGCCTACCTATACTTGAGTACCAAAGTCCTTAGGCTTTCAGAGTCGGGATTCATATTTTAATTAAACTCATCTTCCGAAATCACTGTAATTACCGTGGTAAACTTACATCCAATTAGGTAAGAAAGTGTTTCCACACCTAGGTTTCCTGTGGGAGAAAATTACCTGCTCAATGCAGTCTACGAAAGGGAAAGTAAAGAGAGAGAACATCCCATGAGCGGCTGCCGCCCTCCCTCCCCAGCACACTATGTCCCTTTTGGGAGGAAGTGATAAATATAATGAAAGCAAGAAGGTAAATTCTCAAGTCCTTTGAGGAGATAAAATATCTTACAAGTCAAAGGTTAACTTGGCAGGTCATAAATAAAACGCACTTGACAGAACCCAAGTAATAGCCTCCTATATTTACGACTTAGCATTAGGCTGTAGCTCTAGGATGTTCACTCCATTTTGTCTTGTTCTATTCTGAATTATCTCTAGGGCCTTGAAGAGTGCCTGGCATAGGGCTGACAATAAATATTTGGTGAATGTCTGAAAAAATAGGGTCTACCAGGTACTTATTGGGAGGAAAATTATCAAGTCAAATGAGAAATGGTTATGTGGCAGAAAATCTCTCACAGGAAACCGGAGTTGTATTACTTTTATCCATACTACTGCTGCTTCTAGGGTCTACCTGCAAATCCTCAAGGGACTCTGGGTTAAGAGACAAGGTATCCCTTCTGGTTGGCTGAATTCATAAAGACCTCAAGAGCTATGGGGCTCTGAATGGAGTAGGATCCCTGTTCCATCATCTCGTAGTTTTAACTAGGCTAACTTCAGGACCCTCACACTAATAATGGATTCGTAGGACTTTGGAATAGGCAGAGAAAACGGAAGAACTTTGGTAAACTCCGTTTGGCTTATTGGACCATGGAGCATTTGGATGTAACAGGCTGGAGCCCGGACCTCCTTACTTCTTCAGAGTTCTGAAACTGTGCAGAAAACAGACACTACTTTCAGAGGTTTAGGAGCTGACCCTGTGCAACACTTCCAAGTTTGTGGGATACTTTCTAGGTTTCATATTTTTAGACTCACCAACTGCAGCACTGTCCAATAGAAATGCAATGCAAACCACTTATGCAATTTTAAGGTTTTTTTTATTAAAAAAAACCGTAAAGAGAGGCAGGTAAAATTAATTTTATTAATGTTTTATTTAGGCTAATATATCTAAAAAATTATCATTCTGACACGTGGTCAACAGCAAAAACTATTATTGAGACCTGTTACTTTTTTAGAAGTAAGTCTTTGAAATCTGGTATCTATTTTATGCTTATGGTCCATCTCAACTTGGGCTAACCACATTGAAAGTGGTCAATAGCCACAGTTGCTAGTGGCTAGAGTACAGGACAGCAAAGTTCTGCAGTAATGTTTTTCTCATACACCTAGATTCCTGCGAAGAGTTTCAATGTCTGTCCCTTTGTCTGCAGATGGACAAATGTACAAAGAAGGCTAATGATGCTTCCACAATCCTTTCTGCTTGGAGGGTTACAAAGATATGAGAACACAATGCCAACCCAGTAGCGAGAATGCTAGTCTGATGTTTTCCAACAGATTTCAAAAGCCACTGTCAACTGAAGATGGCAATGGCTATATGGTCTGTCTTATAAAAGTTCTAGCATGGTCATTGTTTAAAACTCATTAGGTGGCAAAGGAGAAAGACCTCAGAACTACAGAAGTTCCTCACCTTTCTCTCCCTTTTCGGATTTGAAATTCACCAAGTTTAAGTCAGTTAAAATTTCAGACGCACAACAGCACAGAATCGAAGGCTCTCTTTACGAAAATTAATTAAAAGGAATATTTGAAGGCACAAGGACTCTACGCTTCCTGGAAGAGATCCTCAAGACCCTGTGGGCTGGCATTTTCAAAACGTACTCTTTGCATCTCCAGGACCCTTCAGAACCTAGAAAGGAGGGACAGGGAGCTCCAGCTGAGCCTCTGGGCCACGCCATACCTCAGATTTCACATTTTATTGACTTGAGCTTCCAGATTTAGGCCCTTTCAGAAAAGAGCTTAACAATGGAGTTCTAGGGCAAAAAACAAAATGATGACACAAACTGAAACCCATGGCCCTAATGTAATGCTCTCATACTTCCAAAGTGAGCTCTGAAAGATTGGAAAATACTCACACATGGGACTAAACTCGGAGTTTTTTACATGCCAGTTCAGTGCTTTTCCAGTACAAAATCATGCTAATACAAATTATGATCTTTTCATCCTCCATTAAGTGGCAGCAAATATGGAGTTTTAGGACATAAAAGGAAAAAGTTCACCTCACTCAGACTTGTGGGGGTCAGAGAGAAGGGCTATCAGAAGCGATAACTTCTAGGCTAAGACTTAAGGTGGATTGGAAGGGAGTGCGTGTGGGCCTGAGAAAGGGATGGGAGGCTAGGCCGAGGCGGGGAGAGCAGCTACCATGTGTCTGTGGGGATCCAGGTGAGACAGCTGAGGGCTCCTGTCAGAGGGGGAGCAGCCGTGGGGATCGAAAGAAACTGAAGTGCATTGCTGAGAGAGATTTAATTTAGGATATAAGTAATTAGATGCGTCAAGAGCTTGGACGGGGAGGAGTAGAGGAAAAGGAGGGACACTCATGGATGACAGGGGACAGGCTGGCACAGGCAGAGTTTACAAGACACAAGATAGGGTAGCACCAGTTGTTGTTAACACAAAGGGGTTAAGGAGATCGCAGAGTTCATTTCAGATAATGTGTTGTTTGGGGTTCTATTCGGGCATAGACAGAGATGTCCAGCGGACAGCTGCTTATATTTTAGGTCATAAGCTTAAAGAGTGAGATCTGTTCAGGTTACGAGCCTGGAACTAGTAGACAGGTAAGTCCTGGAGATCTAACACAGAGCATAGCGATTAGAGCCAACAATATTGTATTATAAACTTCAAAGCTGCCAAGAGACTAGATCTCAATTGTTCCCAGCATGAAAAAGAAATGATAATTCTGTGGCATGATAGAGGTGTTAACCGTGGGCATCATATTACAATACATAAATGGGTCAAACAACACTTTCTACACCTTAAACTTACGCTAGGTTACATGTCGGCGGTTATATTTGAATTTTTAAAAAGGCAGCAAGAAAGAGATCAATTTGTTCTCAGAATTTTGTGTTGGGCAGAGAGGCAGATGAGAACTTCATGCTTGGTGTTAACACGGAGGCAAAGAGCACCGGCCTGGGAGGTACACAGAGCGGGGGTGCGGGGTCAAGCTCCAGTCCTGCCCACGTCAGCGGTTTGACTTTAACTTTTCTGAACCTCGACTTTTCTCTCTGTCAAAGGATTAAATGGAAGAACTCATGGCAAGTATTTCACATGGGGCAGGAACGTAGTATGAGACCACCGCTGGTGCTGCCACAACTATTTTCATTGTTATTACTGTTGTTACTACCACCACCAGCCGGCAGTTCGACCGCCCAGTGGGAATGAGGATTCAAAGCCACCTGTACTATATTCATCTCTAAGTCCAAATCACTTCTCAGTTCTAGATTCTGTTTTATGGGGAGGGCAATTACAAGCTGAAGAGAGGTTTAAAAAAAGGGGGGGGCGCCTGGGTGGCACAGCGGTTAAGCGTCTGCCTTCGGCTCAGGGCGTGATCCCGGCGTTATGGGATCGAGCCCCACATCGGGCTCCTCCGCTATGAGCCTCCTTCTTCCTCTCCCACTCCCCCTGCTTGTGTTCCCTCTCTCACTGGCTGTCTCTATCTCTGTCGAATAAATAAATAAAATCTTAAAAAAAAAAAAAGGAATACTGACCATCTAAGTCCTGAATGATACTGAGGGGCGCCTGGGTGGCTCAGTCAGTTAAGTGTTGGACTCTTGGTTTCAGCTCAAGTCCTGATCTCAGGGTCCTGGGATGGAGCCCATTGCAATGGGCTCCCTGCTTCGCGGGGAGTCTGCTTGAGATTCTTTCCACCTTCCTCCCCCTCCCCTTCTGCCCCTCTTCCTATTTCCGTGTGCACACACACGTGTATGTGCACATTCTCTCGCTCGCAAAACATAAAATCTTAAAAATAAAAAAAAACTGAAGAAAAAGTGAACGTAGGAAAGGAATTTAGCAGTGCAGGCACATAGCATACACCCCAAAAATGTCACCGCTACTGCTGCTGCTGCTACTACTAATGCTTATTATTATTATTATTAGAGCTACTACTACTATTATCTTCAAGTGGTAGAATTAGAAGTCACCAGCTCTATAGTCACCACTAAGCCTAATTCATGACTCAATTCCAGCTTTGCGGGAGAGGGATGGCTTAAAAAGTGAAGACACAAGGAAAATAATTTTTATAAAAAGCTATTTAAGGACTTTCTTAAACAACGCATGCCTTCCTTGTCTTAGAAGGACAGTGGTAAAGTAAGGACATGCTGTCCTTACTAAGAAACTGTCCCTTAGGGTCCAAAGATGAATTCACTTACCCTTGCTCACTCATCCTATGACTAACTCAGCCAGCCCATCATAAACATGCACATTCATTTCCCTCTTCACATGACTTCCCCACTGGCCTACGCTTTTACACCGCACTCGGCTTCACTATGTGATAAAATAGTTTTCAGGAATGTAAACTCCTTCTCTAGAACTCTATGATACTACATAAATTTGAATGACCTAAAATAAAAATACTAGCTACGAATGTATTACATTGCCAACTTGACCACAAACGGCATACTGGCATCTTCCAACAAGCCACAGAAGTAAGGAAAACATGGCAAATGACATTATATTTTTCTTAAAAATGAAACCGTATTAAATAGCATATACTATATTGAACACAGCTAGAGCTGCTAAATTAGACTTTTTCCAAGACTCCACAAATTTTACCCTTCCTAGTCTTCCAATCCTAGAGTTCAAGTCAACACATGTGAAGGGCTCGGATGTCGTCATGCAGGGAGCATCCACTACACGCGAGTTGCTGTGTTAGGCTTTGGGGAGGAAAAAACAGATACCATCCCGCCCTTTAAGGAGCTCAACATTGAAAGCTCTTAACATGCAATGCTATGGGAGACAAGAGAGCGAGGGGGTGGCAGCTCTGTGATGACACTGTGTTCTTGCCATTTGTTTAAGGTGATGGGCAAGAAAATAAGCCAACCTAGTGGAAAAAAGAACACACAAAAGAAACACGATTGCACTTATAACAACAGTGGCCTCGTTCTACCTAGGAACCAGATGAGTTTTTACCAAATTTACTGTTCATTAGTCCCCAGCCCCTCATGGGTGCTTAATAAATACATGTCGAAAGAAAGAAAGCGGAAATCAGTCCCTAAGCCTGATGAAATCTCGAAGTATGATGGAACAATGGGGGCCAAGGCAATGCTTCCTGCCACAGCAAGCACAGAACTACAGTTCTAGCCATGCTTGGAGATGCTGGCTATTGGAACAAAAATGGTTGTGCAACCATTATCCACGGTGACTACACCTGAGCCCTGCCCAGGACCCGCTGAATCTGAGTCACATATGATCAAAACCAGCAAGACTTATTCAAAGGCAACATTTTTTTTTAACATATTGCGAAACGAATGCATGCGTATGTTTTTCTTGGTGAAGATTCACCTGTGATTGTAATCAGAACGGACACGTGAAAGGTGGTGAGCGGCCTTCCCCAGCCTCTCATCTGCCCTTCACAGCGCTCCAGGCAGCCAGGAAGCCTAGGGCAGGAATTAGGAGGACAGCCTTCTTTCTGAGTGCAGCAGACCTGGTCTTGAATCCTAGTTCCACCCGTTACTCTGCGACCTTGGGCACAGTCTTCAGCACAGTCCAATAACCCATGGAAAGGAGCTTAATAATACTACGTACATCACGGTTGTTAGGAGGATTAAATGAGATAATGCTGGAAAAATCCTCAACTGCTACATCCAACACATTTCAAGTCGCAACACATTCCAAGCCTTTGCTTTTTGTAACATCCAACTTAAAGGGGGGAAAAACAAAGTTACCAAATGAAAGAAGGAAGTTGACTGTTTCAGCTGAAACTTTGGTCTTCTAAAGAAATGGCCTGGCCCCTCCTTAAAACCTGTTACACTGATTCTCTTTCCAAGAAGTTCCTATTCTGTAATCTGAGTAATCACGTGCCAACCTCAATTCACTTTCCTATCAGACAAGTATGGAATTCTCCCTTCAGCACAAAGCCTACGCATAGGGTCGCAGGGGGGACTCTTCGAGAGCTAGAAGTGAGCATGTTCTAGAAGGGCAGGTCTACTCCTAAAACAGGAGAAAGGAAATAATCAAGCATACCCAAGTCACGAAGTTTCAGGATTTTTTGGCAAGGTAAAAAAAAAAAAAGAATCAAAATTCAGTTAGCCTATTAAAGAGAAATAAACATCTATTCGATAGATATGTAGCAAGAGCTCCCCGCAGACAAAACACGCGTTCCTCTGTGGTGTTGACCAAGATGTTTTAAGGAACAGAGACCAACAAGACTTCAAAAGAGGTCCCTGCTCCAAAGTACAACAGGTATATAACTATAATAGAGAGAAGGTGAGAAGAGCTAGGAATAGAGGTTTAGGAAACGTCGAATAGGAAGGGGTAGACATTCCAAGGGTTTGAGGAAGACCTGCTAAGAGATGGCCGTTGAAGCACCATTTGGAGGTAGACTTGAATTTCAAGCAGCAGATCTGGGGAACGGGAGGAGGCAATTTGCTCAGATGAAAGAGCATGAATAAAGAAATCTTGTGTCCATCATGGGAGAAAGCTAACATTGCTAGTACAGAAAAAGGAAGAAGAAAGCTTGCAGAGGTTATGGGTCTTGTAAAAGTTGAATGCGGTACGCCAATCTAATGAATAATGGTCAGGAAGTTACTCAAACACCTTTAACTTTGTAGGCTCCTTATAACAGTCTGTATCCACTGTATTCTTTCCTGAGAAGGTAAGCAATGAGTTTTGAGTCATAATTACAACACAGAACAAAATGACTGGAACAACTCCTGGGAATCACCCTGGGATTGAAGCACGTATTCAGCAAATCTATTATCTGCATTTTGCAGGGAGTGGTTTAGCAACCGCTTTCCTTATAACCAAAGAAGAAAACACCTCACTAGACCGTTCCTAAGTTCTGTTCGATTTCACACATGATCTCTAAGTCTTTTATCTACCTGTGAAGCATGCTTTCATAGTTGTTTCTCAAGAAGCAGAAAACTTACTTGATCAACTTTTATGCATCATTCTATAAGCAGGATGGGAATCTTGGGAATTTTCACCTTAGTTTACTCAATGAGATCATGCTATACAGGGCCCAGTAAAGAGAACCCAACTTCCGGGGGCTTGTGTTGTCCATGTCACACACTGAACAAATGATTGTGATAACATGAGGTTGACGAATTCTTCCCCCACCAATGCAGAAAGATGCCTCTTGGGGCAGCAGAATCTGAGGAACAACCTGCAGTGGATAAAGAAGATTACTGGGCTACATGGACAGCAGCTGTGAAGAGTCAAAAGGAAGACAAGCACATAAGGCTGGCTCCTAAAAAGGAAGCCTACAAAGTTATGAAATACTTTACCCATATTCACAGAGGGCGAAAGCTGTATAAACTTGAGAACAATCGCCATGCTGAGTTTGGCCCCCACCATGCTTTATGAACTAGTTGCCAACATTTAAGAACAGAAAGAGTTCACTGAAAACTCTATAGACTATCAGCTTTTCTTAAAGAACTTGAAGATCTGGCAACACTAGGCTGGTGTTCCTGCTTGGCAGCTGTAGGCTGTCCCCTTGGCCTGAGTCTGCTCTCCACCTTCTACCTGGCTGGCCCCTACGGGCATTTGTGTGGGCAATTCTTGAATATGATTTCAAAAATTAACCCACAGTTAACACACATGTCTTAATGGTCTTTCTTCATTTGGGGAGATGGTAATGATGATTGTGTATTTTATATATTAATCAAATCCAGTTAGACTATCTTATTTATGATTCAGGATTACTTTACAAACATTGATATGAAAATAAGACAAAGTGAAACCTGCCCTGGGTGATCAAAAGATAAGCAATATAAGAGGCAGTAGAACTATGTCTCAGCAGCTCAAACCAGGGTAAGTCATTAAAGAAGATTCAAACTAAAATTGGACTGAAAGCTTTTCACTTTAGACAAGGGAGACAAGTATCAAAATGAAGGCACAAATGCAGGTTTTAGTCAAGTGGTCAGCTCAACAGAACTTGGAAAAAACGTGTAAACTTTATATATAATGTATACATATATGCACAGATATATACACATACAAAATAATGCACGAAAAAATGATTTGAAGGAAAGTGAAGACATAGCTAAATAATCATTCAATATTTACATCAACCTGTCAACTGAGTCAAATGTCCATTGAAAGCTTGAGTTCTTAACCACCATTTATTTAAATTACTTTTAAATTATCTTACTAAACTCGCTGCTAGATCACTTTAGGAGCAAGTTTCCTAATTGCACAAAACATACTAATAAGCGGAGTCCCTTAAATAGCACTCCGTTGTGATAAAACTGCTGTCATATACGGTAAATAAAAAGAGAAACAGAATTTTCCTGTCACTTTATGCTGTGAAGCACGGAGAAAACCATCTGTTTGTAACCGGCAAAGTATCAGAACTGAAATTTTCGAGTCTCCGAAATTAAATAAAGATGCTGGTAAAAGCAGTGTAGTGTGACTTTTTCCTAATGTGTTCAGCGCCGCCCCCCACCCCACCACGCCGGCATTCCACCTTCTGCAATTTCTGTGGGAGAGGATGACAACGCATCATCACGCCAATACTATATTCGTTCTACTGCTCCAAAGGACGCTGTGTTAGGCTACCAAAGCCGTGACACAGCTTTCGCCCCATCCAAGGACGTCCTGCGCCCCGCAGGCCAAATGCTGCTGGGGAAGCCCGCAGTAGCGGTCAATGTGGCCACCTGTCCCTGGCTGTAGGCGGGCCGCTCAGCACGGATGCTCGGCGAGTCCTAGCTCCCTTTGGGGGTGGAGTCCCCTATTAGTAGGTGACCCGGCTCCACCACCAAGGCCAGGACTGCTCAACTCGGCCGCGGGGGTCGCGAGAGGCCGAGGTCCCCCAGGCCCACTCAGGGCAGCTCCAGCGTGGCAGGTCCCGCTCTGGGGGCCTTGGCCTCCACCCTCTGCCTAGCGACCCGGGGCCCGGGGTCGCGGAAGGCGCAGGATGGGGACTCGACAGCCAGACCCAAGGTCCCTGGGCTCCCGCCTCGGCTCAGCGCCTCCTCAAATGTCACCCTGGGCTCACCAAAAAGCGCGTTGAGCTGGTGCCCTGGTCCACTGCCCCCACCAATGGCCCCAAAACTGCTTTCTTCGCGGCTGCCATGAAACCAGCTTCGGGTCAGCCGGCTATCGCGGCCCGTTTCCCGGGTGACGGCGGCGGGCGGGGGGAGGGGCAGGCTGCGAGCCGGGAAGGCGAGGCGGCGTGCGACGGCAGAACGCTCGGACCGCGCTCCAGGCAGCCCCTTTACCCGCGCGGAACCTTCTCACCCCGCCCCTCCGACCCAGGCCCCGCCCCCAAACGCGTTCCCCACGACTCCGGGGGCGTGGCGGGGGGGGGGCGCTGCCTGCCGGGCCAGCCAATTAGCGAACGCAGAAAGAGGCGGAATGTTCCGACAATCAGAGAGCGGTGAGACGTCACAGGGGCGGGGCCTGGGCGCGGCGGAGGCGGTGGCCCGCGCAGCAGGTCACGTGGGCTCCGGCGACCCGGAGGCCGAGCCTTCCTGCCGCAGGGCCAGGGCCGTGGCCGGGGGCGGAGGCGGAGGCGGAGGCGGGTGCTGCCCTTTGGCTGGGAGCGCGGCTGGCCCTTGGAAAGCGCACAACTCCCAACCCGTGCCGTGGGGCTCCCTCCCGCGAATGGGTCCCAGAGTGCAGAGCTGCTGGTTCCTCTGGTGGGCTGTGCAGAGCACGACGTGAGTCGCTCTGAAGACTGACCAGGTCAGGCCTTCCCGCGCTTCCCACGCCCCGCCCACCTCCCGTCTCTGTGCCCTGGATAATAATTCCCTGCGCGGGAACTGGCCCCATGTAGTGTGACCTCCGGGAGCACGGCGAATCCCCATCTTTGTACGCTTTTCAGGACGAGGAACGCGGAAGTTCTTTGGCTTTAGCATTTAAGGGAAGATTGCAGAATCAACCTTCCCGGGTCCTTCAGTTGACAATCGGGCATCCGGCACCTCCCCGTCCTGATACGCCCTTTGCTCCTCGCTTGACCTCACTCCGGTGTCCCCTCCTTCCCACGCCATTTTCTCTCCCTCCATTAACTGCTCTACATTGCAAAGGGAGAGGAAAGGGGCTCTCTTATTTGGCCTTGAATTTCCCTTGCCAGGATCCTTTTGAGTCCTCTGTTTCAGGGACTTTTCAAACTTTGAATCAAGACCCACTGTGAGAAATAGTTGACAACTCCAGGTGTGTGTGTGTGTGTGTGTGTGTGTGTGTGTGTGTGTGTGTGTGTTGCGGGCGCGCCTGTGCGCATATATTTATTTTATATTTAGTACATACATTTATACATAAATATGTTTTTATGCATATTTACATTTTTGAAAAATGTTTCCAAAACAATTTATCTTTCCATGCTATGCGTTTTGCATTGTCTTATTCTATTTGCATATCATTTTATCAACTGAGTAAAGGAGGCAAAACTGAAAAAGAACAAAGGCCTTTATTTGGGGTCTCAGAATTGCAACTGAGGTGCACAGATTCCGGAGAAATCAGAAAAGGGTCTTGGTCACGTAGGGAAAGCAAGGGGTTTTGATGAGCAAGAAGGAAGGGGTGATTACATGATTTAGATAAAGAAGTGAAAAAAACTGCTCCTTTGGTGCTAACCAGTGGAGCCACTTCTGATTACTATCTTATTGATTATTTTATTGGTGCCATCAAACAAACCTGTCTCTGGTATGTATTAATTCACTTGATCGTAGGATCTGAATGCCAGTTCCTCTGCTCAAACTTTATGACCAACTGTTTGTAAAACAATTGCTGCTCCTGGCCCAGTTCAAGAGTTCATGTGTTGGAAAGAAAAATGGAGCTTCAGAATGGAGAATCTTATGTCCAGAAATTTTATACAATTCCCCTTTGATCAAGATTTTTTTTAGAAAAATATCAGACATCAGTATTATTCCCTGGTAACCAGAGTTCAATGTTCTGTTCTGGACCTTAAGAGAGAGGTCTGCTCCATATCTCAGGAACTAGTCTTTTGAAAATAGGTCAATTCAGTTAAACAGTTGTGTCTCATTTCAGGAGGTGGTCTTTCAAGGGGGTTCCAAAAATTAGGCCCATATTGTGCAAGTAATCAGGTAATTAAAAAGAGGCATCTCTATGGAAATAAAAGAAAAACAAAGGAAACAAGCGTTATTGGTTGGAGCAAATTATAAACCCAGTGTGGTCCTGAGTGCTACCAGTGAGAAGATTTCTAGATTGTTAGGCTCACAGCATCTTCAGAGAGTAAGAGTAGGCAGTGGCAATCTGATAAATTTTCCTGGTTTGCAGTCTGAATATCTTTGGTGATCTTTCTGAGTGGCCCATACAGCAAAAGGCACGAAGATGGTCTAAACGTGGGCTGTTGTGGCAATTTCTCTGGTTTATCTCAAGTTGTCTAGCTTCAGTTTGCAGGGCTTCAGGAAAAACGGCAATTTTTTTAAAAAAAGACTTTATTTATTTATTTGGCAGAGAGGAAAGCACATGGTGGGGAGGGGCAGAGGGAGAAGCAGACTCCCCGCTGAGCAGGGAGCCCCATGCGAGGCTGGATCCCAGGACCCAGAGATCATGCAGACACTTAAGCGACTGAGCCACCCGGGTGTCCCCAAAACAGCAATTTTAGTTCTCAGTGATTCCAAGTCAAAAGAAGGAAAGAAAATTAGAAACCTTAGTTGGAGAGTCACAGCCAGATATATGAGGAAACCAGAATTCAGGATCCAGCCCAGTTTCATAGGGAAACAACAAACCCTCAATCAGAACTAGAATCTAACACCCGCACACATGTATTACTGAAATATATATATTTTTTCTCTTTTTCAAAAGAAAACCACAGGCCCAAAATGGTGTTACTTAGGCCAAGTTCCCAAACTGTAAACTAACACCTAATTTAATTTCAGTTTCAGTCTCCCCCAGAAATGTAATTTTTTTAAATTTAAATTCAATTAATTAACATATAATGTATTACTAGTTTCAGAGGTAGGGGTCAGTAATTCATCCATCTTATATAACACCCAGTGCTTATTATATCACCTGCCCTCCTTACTGTCCATCACCCAGTTACCCCCATCCCTCTACCCCCTTCCCTCCAGCAACCCTCAGTTTGTTTCCTATGATTAAGAGTCTCTTACCGTTTGTCTCCCTCTCGGATTTCGTCTTGTTTTGCTTTGTCCTCTCTTTCCCTATGATCCTCTGTTTTGTTTCTTAAATTCACATAAGAGCTCATATGATAATTGTCTTTGAGCGACTTATTTCACTTAGCAAAATACCCTCTAGTTCCATCTACCTCGTTGCAAATCCAGAAACGTAATCTTAACTGGTGAGTCAGGAATTTTCCTCATCAGCTCCAAAGAGTCTGTCACTTGGGGCCTCTCCATCCCCCAAAGGAAGATGAAGTAATCTGCATGATAAGACTCCCTGCTTCTTCCCCCGAAGGGAAAGTGACCTTGCCTGGAACAATCCTTTTCTTTTACTCATAACTTTCAGGCCCCACCCTCCTTCCTATAAGCCCCTTCCATTTTGTACAATTTCTCAAAGCTTCCCTCTATTTTCTAGATGGGATGCTGCTTGATTCACGATTCATTTAATAAAACCAATTAGATCTTCAGATTTATTCAGTTGGGTTTTGTTTTTTAACACTCCCTAAAATCACCCTCATTTCCACTTAAATTAGCCAAATGAATACTCATTTGTAAAGTAAGTCCAATTTCAACACCTTGGCCTGATTATTTTCAAAAGTGTAGCAAGAATAGTGATTGACTCCATAGCTTCTTTTAAATCAGCTTTCCTGAAACTTTTCATAAGGAATTTTAGATTGGACTTTCAACAGCATTCAAGCTAAGAAGCCAACCCAAATGGTTGCCATCCAACTTGTGTGTAATTAATCGCTATGGATTTGGGTGAATCCTCCCTTCTTGAGGTCTCCCAAATATCCTGAGGTTCCTGCGCCTGCCAGGAAGTGACATTCCTTACTCATCTGGTAAGGCTGCAGGGAATCCTGTAAGCAAGGTATCAGGCTTATTTTTCCAAGGGGCTTCATTGGCTCCATAAAACCAACCTTAGTTCCCTCAAGCTATTTGGTCATATCTGAGTGTACGCACTTCTCTCTCAAATATAACATTCCAGTCAAAGCCTTGGTAATATAACCAATGTTTGCAATGGTGTTCTGTTACAAGGAGAGCAGATTCTGAATAAATTTTGCAAATAACTATAATTGCCATTAAAATAAGTATATTCACCGAGAGTTTCTAAACTCTGGAGGGATCGGGTAGGGAGAAAAAGATAATTGTTTCATATTTGTTCACAAAGGCATATTTTATCAAATGTCTTTAAGTCATAAATAGCTTAAGAGAGAGTGTCCTTAAATCTGGAAGAGCAAACATTAGAAAACCAGCAATGTTTCAAACAAGAGTCATAAAAACTATGATCATCTTCCTCAGTTTATTCGGGCCCGGGTTATTAATTCTTGCTTTTTTTTTTTTAAAGATTTTATTTATTTATTTGACAGAGAGACAGCCAGCGAGAGAGAGAGAGAGAGAGAGAGAAAGAGAGAGAGAGAGAGAACACAAGCAGGGGGAGTGGGAGAGGAAGAAGCAGGCTCCCAGCAGAGGAGCCTGATGTGGGGCTCGATCCCAGAATGCCGGGATCACGCCCTGAGCTGAAGGCAGACGCTTAAGGACTGCGCTACCCAGGCGCCCCAATTCTTGTTGCTTGAATCCAGGTTTCGCACTAGTTACAGAAATTCTTATCCAGTTCAGTTTTTTGATCTTAAGGTTATCAGAAACCTGTATTGTCAAAAGTCCTTTCCATGAATCTCCTTGAAGCTGAAACACATTTGCAAGAGCATCAAGTATAAAACAAGAACTGTAAATGACAAAAGACTCAAAATGGCCATGGTTCAAGATCCATGAGAGTTCATTACAATGCAATTGACAAAGAAATTTGGTTATTTCTGTGACACACAACACTTTAATAATTTGAATTACAAGTGATAACATTGTACCAGGACATATTAAAACTTTAAGAATTTCCTATTATTTCTAGAGCAGTTATATTAACAGCAATTCATCCATACAATATAACCTAAGAAGGTTTATCATCACTTACCTGACAGTGCTTTGGTAATTTGATAATTTATTCAAAAAGACTTCATTTAGAATTTGAATTGGGGGAAGTTTGTTAAAAATATCAGAAGTTTTTAAAACACATGCCTAAATAGGATCACAGATAATTACAAAACTTAATACTCTTTTATTTATTATCCAAGGTGACAATAAAAGATTCTAAAGGCAAATACAGAAGGTTACCTAGTTCTTAGCAAAACTTAGCTCTTTTAATATTGAGAAGATTCAGTTTCCTTAAGTAATCAAAGACCTGATAAAGACAAAACATCTTGAAACTTCAGTTTTCTTACCTAGAGTACATTAAAGACAAAAACCTTTGTTTATAATTTCTTATTTAGAGTGGACCAATAATCTAAGAACACTTTGTTGTTTTAACAGCGAGAGGAAACCAGTTCCAGTCTTGTACCAGTGTACCTTTGACAAAACTCATTCATTCCAGGGGCACCTGGCTGGTTCCGTCCGTAGAGGTAGAGCGTGCGACTCTCCATCTCAGGGGCCTGACAAGAACTCATTCTCTTTTTTTTATAATAAGTTTTCATTATGTTATGTTAGTCACCATACAGTACATCCTTAGTTTTTGATGTAGTGTTCCATGATTCATTGTTTGCGTGTAACACCCAGTGCACCATGTGATATGTGCCCTCCTTACTACCATCACTGGCCTATCCCAGTCCCCCACCGCCATCCCCTCTGAAGCCCTCAGTTTGTTTCCCGGAGTCCATAGTCTCTCGTGGTTCATTCCCCCTTCTGTTTACCCCCCTTTCTTCTTCCCTTTCTTCTACCGATCTTCCTACTTCTTACGTTCCATAAATGAGTGAAACCAAAAAATTGTCTTTCTCTGCTTGACTTATTTCACTTAGCATAATCTCCTCCAGTCCCATCCATGTTGCTGCAAATGTTGGGTAATTGTTCTTTCTGATGGCTGAGTAATATTCCATTGTATAATGAAAAGAATTCATTCATTCCAACTGTAGTCCTGACCATGCATACAATTTTTTTCAAAGATTCCCTTTTCACAAACTTTCTACAATGTTCAGATTTTGTGTATGTTTTCCCTCTTTAAATAACCAGCCTTGCTTTAGGACAAAACTTTCTTTTCCCTCAACAAAAAGCACATCTCCATTTCTCCTATCTTTTCTTACCAAACACATAACATCCTACTTTCTTGGTATATGAAAGTGTTTCCTTATTATTTCTAGTAGCTTGAATTATATTTAGTAGAATTCTTAACTTTTAGGAACCTTATTTTTCTTTTTTAAATGATCTCTACACCCAACATGGGGCTCAAACACATGATCCCAAGATCAAGAGTCACATGCTCTACCAATTGAGCCAGCCAGACACCCCAGGAAACCTTAATTTCTTTTCTTCTTCTTCTTCTTTTTTTTTTAGAGTGTGTGCGAGTGAGGGGTGGGCAGAGGGTGGAGGTCAGAGGGAGAGGAGAGAGAGAGAATCTTAAGTAGGTTCCACACCCAGTGCAGAACCGGACACGGGGCTCGATCTCACAACCCTGAGATCATGACCTGAGCCGAAATCAAGAGTCAGACACTTAACTGAGCCACCCAGGTGCCCTTGGAAACCTTAATTTCTTTTTTTAAAATATTTTATTTATTTGTCAGAGAAATAGAGCACAAGCGGGGGGGGGGAGGCAGAGGGAGAAGTAGGCTCCCCACTGAGCAAGGAGCCCAATATGGGACTGGATGCCAGGACCCTGGGATCACATGACCTGAGACGAAGGCAGACGCTTAACTGACTGAGCCACCCAGGCATCCCTGGAAACCTTAATTTCTAATGAAAACTAAGAAGTAAGCAATTATGAACTGCTATACTAGCATTCTATTTCTTTTAAGATTTTATTTATTTATTTATTTTTAAGTAATCTCCACCCCCAATGTGGAGCTCGAACCCATGACCCTGAGATCAAGAGTTGAGTGCTCTACCAACTGATCCAGCCAGGTGCCCCCCTTTTTTTCCTTTTAAGATTTTATTTTTAAGCAGTCTCTACACCCAGCATGAGACTTGAAATCACAACCCCGAGATCAAGAATTGCACGCTCCACTGACTGGGCCAGCCAGGCACCCCTATTCCAGCATTCTTTAGACTGGCAAATTTATGAATACATTTCATCATTTTTAGAAACATATGCCTTCTTATGGTAAATTTCTCAGAATGGCACAAAACATGTTTACCAGTAGACCTAAATATCTTCAGTTCCTATAATATGAAGTCAAAAGTAAATAAGCTTATGTTTTAGTAATTAAAGTTTCAGTATTTTATCTGATTTGGAAATGATCTAGATATTTAAAGACTATCTATCACGTAATTTAACTTAACAAAACTAGGGTTTTAAGTTACCAAAAAGGATTTGGGGAAACTATTTAAGTAGACATAAATATTGCTGAAAAGTTCATTTACAAACTTTTATTTTACTTACATCTATTTAATTCACTTGTTCTTAACAATTATGTTTGGATTAGTCATGAAAACTTCACAAGACACTAAACAGCTAGCCGTCACCTTTAAGTTATATTCCTTGCTGACAAATTCTGCAACAGAGATAACATGAGCTAATTTGACTTCTAGCAAACCTAGGTAGAATAAAAGTTTTATATTTAATACTGGCAACTCTAAAAACATGCCTGTTTTAATTAAACCAACCAACTTCAATTAGCTTTTATATATTAAGGATTAATCTTAGATCACATGAATTTGAAAGAAATCTCTGAGAATTTAATTTATATAAGCACTAATTTTCTTTAAGCCAATTAAGCAGAGCTCTTTTATAAATTAATTTTGGCAATACCATTCAGAGGTGGTAAATGCCACACATGTATGACGCCTATGATCATAAAGACAGACACAAATGGTGACCTTAAAGCTACTGTTTTAAATTTTTTAGCCATGAGGGGTACCTGGCTGGCTCAGTCAGAAGAGTGTGGGATTCCTGATCTTGGGGGTGTGAGTTTGAGCCCCACATTGGGGGTAGAGGTTACTTACACATAAAATCTTAAAAAAAATAGAATAAATTTTTTAGTCATGAGACAAGTAGGATAATCAGAACTCACTAGTTTATAAAAGGACAATTGGATCCAAAGTGTTTTTCCGGCAGATGGAATCAGTTGTTTCCCTGCTCAGAGAGCTAAAACTTTTTCTACCAGTATTTGTGGAGAAGGCACTTACCGTTTGTATCTATTCTTGACAAGTAACGTTTTGGAAGCTAGGGGCTAGATTTTGGGCAAGAGTGCTTCTAGAGCCATTTGTAATTTTAAAAAACTCCCCCAGGCCTCCCTCCAAGTTTTAGGAATAGAGGCTGATCTACATAGGAGTTCCCAGAGACATTACAAGACTTTTGAGATAAATAGTGGATATTTTGGGATTGGTGAAAAGGACAGGTTGAAGGATTGTTGGTTGTTTCTGGGGCTTTATTTCTAGTTTTGGAAAGATTTGCAGGATAAAAACAGTAGCTTTTAATCCCTCAAGGAATTGGGTTGCAACTTAAATGAGATCATAGGTTGATCTACCCATCTGGCTACACTTTCCTCAGTTTGTTTCTTTCCCTCTGGGTATATAATTACAATTTTAACTTAGGGGAGATGCCTTAAAAAAAATTCCTGTCAGGTGCTGAATATCAGCCTCTAATCTGGCCAACTTTTGACTACAGAGCTACCTTTGAAAAATTCTTGCCAGTTTTCAGCTGGGACAAACAGTAAGCATTTCCGACAGTATTAAATAACTACCCTTTGGGTGTAAGACGTTCCCAACGAGGGTGCAAAGATACTACCTTCCCAAGACCCAGAGTCACTCCCAAAGATAGCCGAAAGAAAGAAGTGGCAACCTGCATGTCGCAGAAAGGCAGACAAAATGAGTGGAGTCTGAAGGTAACGGCTATTTCTCTTGAGCTCACGGGGTCTCCATTGCCTTCAGCTCAGAATAGTTCACATGCTGAAGTGGCCCGCCCTGGGGAGACGTGCTCTGAGCCCCCTCGGCCCCCTTCAGTCTTAAAGAAGTTTCACAGTCCAGAAGCTAAGTTGAATTTTCTCTGTGCGGTTCTGCTATTTCCAAAAACCTTTGCCCCTTCTGAGGGAGGGAGATGTGTGCCTGATACATCTCCAGAAAATTGAAGCCTAACAGGAGAATAGGGTCTGTAGGGATGAGAAGGATTTGATAAGTGTCTTGTAAGGGCCCCAGCTGAAAAGGGCCAGGTAAGAATTTCAAAACTGTCATGAGGTATGAGACACTTCCACCACTTACAGTGTTTCTGCATTCCGAGGAAGGGGGAAAGGAAGGTTGGTGGGGCTTGACACTGACAGTGTTGCTCTCATGTCTATAGGGTGAAGGGGAGAGGGAGATACAGACTTCCAGGTAGGAAATGAATAAATCGCGGGAATAAAAGGCACAGCATAGGGAATGCAGTCAGTGGTAGCGTAACAGAGTTTCATGGTGACAGGTGGTAGCTACGCGTGTGGTGAGCATAGCCTCACGTATAAACTTGTTGAGTCACTATGTTGGACACCTGAAACTAATGTAACGTCGTGTGTCAACTTCACTCAAAAAAAAAAAAAAAAAGAAAGAAAAGAAAAGAGAGACCTCATCTCACCCCATTCCCTATAACATCTATTTCCCCTAAGGTATTGGGTAGAAGTAAGATCCCTTTTTGTCCTCGGAGCTGCCCTATTCTGTTACGTGAGCACATTCGTTCCCCTCATTGTTCATGTCCTTAGAGGAGAAAGTGCTCTTGGGCTGTTTGAGCCAACTCTGTCTTTTAAGTAATAAAGGTGCAATTAAATTTTTTTTGAAAAGGGTTTTCACAATTAATTTTGTCAATACCAAAGTATTGTTAAAAAGTTTTCTCTTAACCTATCATAATAATCAAAAACCAGATTCATTTGGCCATTGAGTACACTGCTGATTTGCTTCTCCAATCTATAGTCTTTTGAAAAATCTTAGGGATAGTTTTATGTAAATCTTTAGCTAGCTTAAAAACTTAAAACCTATAGCTATAACTTTTCACTAAGAAAAATCATCAAAAGGCTTTGTCCAGCCTACTTTTCCCATTCATCCCCCTATATTCCACTCACTTATAAGCATGTGTGTAAGTTGATAAAGGTCAGAATTTCCAGGTTTATAGGTCTGAATAACTAAAAGGAATTCCTTAGCGAGTCCTAGAGGGTCTTCAAGGGCATTAGGAAGGTCCTTGGTAGCAGCTCACAATCCTGCCTTGGTCCAAGGAGTATAAACGACTGATGAAGTCTTAGAACCTCCTTCATTAGGTTTAAGTTTAGAAGGAGTTTGGATGACTGGAGGGTCCAGAGGAACCTCTAGGTTGATATTACAGAATGGAAGTTCTGTAAAACTAGGATATACAGGACAGCCTGGGTGGTGCAGTTGGGTAACTGTCTGACTCTTGGTTTTGGCTCAGGTCATGATCTCGGGGCCCTGAAATGGAGCCTCACATCGAGCCCTGTGTCAGGCTCCGTGCTCCGTGGGGAGTCTGCCTGAGATTCTTTTTCTCTGCCTCTCCCACTCATGCTCGCTCGCTCTCTCAAAATCAATCAATCAATCTTTAAGAAAATCCTTGGCTATACAGGTGAAGAGCAGGAGGGAGAAGGTCGAGGAAGAGCAACAGCTGCAGCAGTTTCTCATAAGTTTTTTTGGTTTAGATCATCTCTGAGGGAGGTCAGAGTTGGCTTTAGAAAGTTTAGTTATTTTTGTGTAAGGAAGCAAGTTCAGAATGATTTACTTTCTCAGAGGTCCCCAAATACTAAGTGAACTATGCTTCCTACTCAAGATGCTTGGTTCTCTTTTCTTTTTCCAATTGTGCATGCAAATAAACTAATTTTGGAATCTCAAAAGATCCCCGGAGTGGCCACCCTAACGACAAGTAAGATTGATCCAACAAGACAGAAACTTACAAGAAATGGACCCATAACATACACCCCGCTGGAGTGCCAGGTAGGGATTGCTCTCCAGCAATTTTCCAAACCAAAGATCCCACTGAGTATTCGCCAGACAGAAGAGAGTAACTGTAGTTCAGACAGACAGACAGACAGACAGACAAAAGCCCACATGGGAAAGACACCCCAAACCTGGGCCTGAGCCTCAACCAAAAAGAGGAAGTTTGGTGGGGGTGGTGCTCCTGGCTGGCTTAACCAGTAGAGCATGTGACTCTTGATCTTGGGGTTGTGAGTTTGAGCCCCACATTGGGCATAGAGCTTGCTTAATACAAATTATGAAAACAGTGAGGCTTAGAACTAAGAGAACTCACCAGCAGAACCCCGAGCCGCCTGCTCAGGCAGGTACCATGTTTGAATCCAGAGTCAGAGCGGTGCATTGCTTCGGATCCCATGCTGTTCTGACACCATTTATGTCAACTGAGAAAAGGAGGCAAAACTGAAAAAGAAGACAGGCCTTTGTGATCTCAGAATTGCAGTTTGGGTGCACAGATTCCAGAGGAGTGGGAAAAGTGTCCTGCTCATGTGGGGAAAGCAAGGGGTTTTTATGAGAAAGAAGCAAGCTGTAATTTACATGAATTAGACAAAGAAAAAAAAAAACCCTGCTAATTTGGTGCTGACTGGTAGAGCTGCTCCTAATTACTATAGTATTGATTCTTTTATTGATGCTGTCAAACACACTTGCCCCTGGTATGTATTAATTCACTTTACTGGCCTCATATAATCCGAATGCCACTTGTTCTGTTGAAATTTTATGAGCAATTGCTTGTAAAAGAATTGACACCTCTGGTCCAGTTCGATAGTTCCTTAGTTGGACAGAAAAATGGAGCTTTAAAAGAGAGTCTCTTGTGTCCAGAAATTTTATACAATTCCCCAATTTTTAAAAGATGCTGATTGAGGGGCGCCTAGGTGGCTCAGTAGGTTAAATGTCTGCTTTCGGCTCAGGTCATGATCCCAGGGTCCTGGGATCGAGCTCCATGTCAGGCTCCCTGCTCAGAGAGGAGCCTGCTTCTCCCTCTCCCTCTGCTGCTCCCCCTGCTTGTGCTCTCTCTCTCTCTCTCTCTCTCATTCTCTCTCTGGCAAATAAATAAATAAAATCTTAAAAAAAAAGATGCTGATTGAAAATCACTAATTATGTAAACCAGCATGCTGTCTGTCAATTTCAAAAGCACTCTACTATTGTCATGCTCTCATTTCCTTCCATCCTTTCCCCTAATCTCCCAGGGTTCTGGAACATCATTTCTATTTTTTCTCCTCTAGCCCTTACTCTACACCACACTCTCTTGTCCATCCTGTGTTTATAGTTTAACCACCCTCACTCTGGAAGGAAATTTTCCTGTACTCTGTGTAGGTATCAGATTCTAGTGTTCCCCATGAGGCCTGCTTATAGAAATGCTGGACTTAAGAACTACTAATAAACTGGCCTGCTTAGGAGAAGAGGGCAGATGAATCAGTATTTCTGAATTTCCTGGAAGAAGACACAGACAGGCATTCCGGCAAATGTAAAGGAAGTAAGGTAACTTGCCTCTAAACACCATGAAAGGCATTAATAAATGATACAGATAAGGATTTCCTTGATTCTAGCAGGCAGTAAAAAGAAAGCCACCAAACCTACCACATCGATCCATTTAAAAACAAAAAAGTGACTGACCGTGTTCCAACTCTCACACGTTTTTTGACTCTCAGATTCCAAGAGGACAGCCAAATTATTTACCGGTATAGTGGGATTAGAATTCAAACATTTCAGAATAAGTGGGGTTAGATGTACATGAGAGATTCTTAAATATATTGATCCTGTGATTCCCACAACAGTCTTTTCCACATCCCAATTCCTTTCACCAAAACAAAACTGAGAGACCAAAAAATGATTTAAAGTTTCAGGAGTCACACGCATCTAAGCTCCCTCTTGGAGATCAGGGAAGGGCAAAGGCAAGGGTCTTAAACAGAAGAGTCTAGCTCGCCTTATCTAATCTCCACACCTTAAATATTTACTCTGAACCTCCTAGTCCTATTTCCTCTTATCCAGTTAGAATTACTCCCATCTGTCTGCTCTTTCTCAACCCTTCAAACACTAGCTACAGTCTGAAAACTCAAATTTATATAAATGTAAAAATCAACCTATAGATACTCCGATTTCCTTTTTCATACTATTACTGAGGCAGAGTTGGAAGTAACAATGGGGCACGTGAGGCCCAGAGAGCCCAAGTGACTTGCCTGAGACCAGCCAGCCTTCTGTGGCAGAACCAGGACTAGAATTTCCAGCTCCTGACATCAGGCCTATTGCCCTTTTAGAACACTCTGAGGGAAGGGATGCCAGGAAAATAAATAAAAAGGACCAGGATGCTGGTCCGCCTTGCTGACCCCACCACCCATTCCAGGTCTTAAAGTAAAACAGTGGAGGAAACACTGGATTGGAAAGCTAAGGATCTTGGTCTGATCTTGGCCTTGCCATTCAACACTTGATCATCCTGACCTTGAGTAACTAATTTTCTTCCCTGGCTTCCTTTTGCTCATCTGTCAAATACGGCAAATGTTGTTGCTGTGGATGGGAGGGTGGGTGAACGCACTCTACGAGCGGCATGGTTAATCCTGAAAGTCAAGATGCTTTTTCACTAGCAAGTCTGTTTCCATGGAAGAAACCCAGAGGCGGACACTGAGGCACTTCAGGCAAACGATTTAAGTAGCTTGAGTTGTCTCAAGTTCATTGTGATGATTTCTGACTGTAGAGCAAGAAATCAAAGTCAGCTCCCACCGGAGAGTCTCTGGGTGTTTCAATGATTCCTCCTCTACTGTTTCCTGTTGTTAATTTGTATAAGCAGAAAGACGACATTTCCGTCGAGAATCTTTTTTTTTTTTTTTGGTGGAGGGGGACGTCCAGTAATGCTTCTTGGTCTTGCCATATTTGCCCTATTTTTTCTAGTCTGTTTGGAAAGCTAGCCTTTCCTTATCTCTTCTTGCTATTCTAGCAACGAATACTTGAATAGGGATTGACATGGGTATGGAAAGCATAAGAGGGAAAGTTAGTGATGGAAAGAATTACAATAAATAGCTCAGACACTCCTTTATTTTATAGGTCTGGGATGATGTAGGCAGACGTAAGAGGTGATTTGCCCAGGACAGTAGAGGGAGTTAAAGGCAGATTAAGAATGTAAACATACTTGATTAAGAAAGCCAAATTAGGAGCTTTCCTCTCCCCCCACGCAAACTAGAAAATCCACTCGCATGCATGTTAATAATGTCTGTGTAGCTACCTAAAATTATGCATCACTCTATGCAATGTTGCAACTGTAATAGAATTAGGATATGGCAAAGATTTGCTAATTCTACCCATATCAGAACCACCTATAGGACTTGTTAAAACCTGGGTTGCTGGACCCTAACCCCAGAATTTCTGATACAGTAGGTGAGGTCTGATAATTTGCATTTCTAACAAATTCCCAGGTAATGCTGATACTGCAGATACAGAGACCACACTTTGGGAACCAGGGCACTATGGGTATGCCAGAGTCTCCATTGTTCTAGGATTCAACAAAACTGTGTTAAGAGAAATCTGTCTTTTATCTTGTGTTAGTCCCCTTTTCTCCCAAATCTTAGTTCTTTGCTCACAAATAATACTTAAAAATAGTGGTAGAAAAAGCCTTAAGGCAGAGGTTCTCAACCATTAGTCTGTCCGAGTCATGTAAGGTGCTTGTTAGAGATGCAGATTCCTGCCACCTTCTCCCTACCCTGACCCCTCAGAATGCAATGACCTAGGCTCTTTGATGCCAGGGATTTTGTCCTGATCATTGTTTTAGCACTAGGGTGTGGGTGTTCTATAAGGGACTGTTGAATGAGTGAATGAATCCACCAATCAATGGAATCATACCTTCTGGTAATAACGTCATTGTGCTGCACCCTCCCACATTTCTTTCATTGTTTTAAGGGTTTACTGTAGGCTTTGCTGCTAGATACAAAATAAACACATACAACTGTCACAAGTAGGCAGTACACACAGAGTCTCAGCTGTAAAAACCATTTCAAAATATAAACTTGTTCTTTGGAATACATTGTGTCAAAGTCTGCCCATATTAATAGCATTGTTATAAAACAGTAACATTTCCTTTGATAAGCAAGAAAAACCCATCTATGATCTTCTACACATTTCCATCTCCTTGCAACAATTCCCATCTCTATCCGGTCTAGGCTTAACCCCCCATATCCATCACAAGTCACTTGTATTCCTTCACAGGTGCAGACGACACTGGGCTTGGGCCATGTGACTTGTATGGCCAACAGGACATCAGCAAACATGATGCAGAGACTTGATAAGCATTGGCACAAAAGTGAGCCTTTCCTTCTTGGAACGCAGCTGCCATGCTTTAAGAAAGCCAATCGAACCTGCCAGCAGATGAGAAACCATGTGGAGAACTATGAACTCTAGCTGACCAACACCAACTTCCAGAAATGTGAATGAAACTATCTTGGAAATTTCAGCCCCAGTACAGCTCCCAGCTGATTGCAGCTACTGAATGAGCGACCCAGTAGAATGGGTGACCTTAGTCAATATCACCTAGGACAGAAAAACCACCCAGCTGAGCCCAGCTAGTACATAGAATCATGACAGATAATACACGGTTATTCTCTTTAGCCACTTGGTTTTGGAGTTGTTTGTCATGAAGCAGCAGATAAATGACACATGAGTACACGTTGGTGTGACCTCTCTTCCTCACAGAATATAATGTTTGGTCATATTTGGTTAAAACCAAGACACTGGGTCTTTTGGAAAGATCAAAATATGAATATCCAGAAATTTTCTCATTTTCCAAACATGTTTGGAAAACTCGCATTGATGCAAGTTGACAGGTATTCAATTTGTACCCCTGTTCCTGATAGGGTTCTGAGGCAGGGGGGATGCTGGGAATGCCCTGAGGTCTTGCTTGTTTCCTTGAAGGGCAAGGTGATGCGTAAGTCAGACCACTGTCACTTGGTTCTTTTTATTTTCTTCCTTCAGCATCCATTTTCCTTTCCAGTCGCACATTCCTCTTGTTTTTTTCATGCTTTCTCTTTTGTGTGCCTGTTTGCCTTTCCCTTTTTATGTGCCCACCTTCGAGTCTCTAATGGCTAACAGAAGAGAAACAGACATACGTTCCTTTTTATAGTTTGCCTTTTGCCACTGTATATAGAGATGTAACAAATATGGAAACCAACAAAATTGAAGCCAAAGTACCCACAATTATGTTCACGATTATGTTTAAGTACGTTCGTGATTATAAATTACGTGTTACATTTGTAATTATGGGGCACTGACTTTTCAAGGGCTGCATTCACACAGTCATATCATACAAAGAAAAGAAAATGTATTTAGTGCCTTCTCTGAAAACTCACATAGTTGGCACAAAATAGATGTTGAATGAGGGAATTCATTACTCTCAATGGGATTATAATCATTCGTTTGCAGGTTCTTTTTAAAAAATTTTTTTTAAATTTTTATTTTTTAAGATTTATTTATTTATTTGAGAGAGACAGAGAGCACATGAGGGGCAGAGGGAGAGGGAGACAGAGTCTCCACTGAGCAGGGAGCCCAATGTGGGACTCAATCCCAGGACCCTGACTGAGATCACGACCTGAGCCAGAATCAAGAGTCAGATGCTTAACCGACTGAGCCGCCCAGGCACCGCTTGCTGATTCTTTTTTAAAAAGTATGCTTTTGAAAAGAAAATGTAACTATAATTTACTTGTTTAGGCTCCATATTTAAACCTGATTAGGAAAAATTTTGGAAGAAAAGGTATCATTTATCAGTCAGGAATGGCATGCAAGGAGAGAGGAACGACAAGCTTAAGTACATTCAATGCCTTTTTCATGGGAAATTCTCCTCTCTTTGGGAACATTCCATTGAAAAACACATATCTTTGGGGACACTTTTTATTTGTGAAAAAACATATGGATGTCATTGCTTAAAGGACTGGGAAGAACTTTTCAAATTGTCTAGCTCAATTCCATTTATTAGAACTGAAGAAAATAAAGGCAAGGATCTGGGTTACATGTCAAAGGTCACTTAAATGTATGAAGTTGGTCACCAAGTGGTGAGGTGCACATGTGTGTCTTATGAATTTACCGCTATTGATGAAAAAAAAAAAAACTCAGAGCATAAGCCAGCCTACAATGAATCAATAGTGCTCTTTTCTGAAAGATACTGTAAACATAGAAACATTATACATATAAATAATTAGGCCATCACTGAAAAAAAAGCTGTGGTCTTCTAAATTTTATTTTGTAAAGTAAGCTCTACACCCAACATGGGGCTTGAACTCATGACTCTGAGGTCAAGAGTTGCATGCTCTACCAACCCAGCCAGCCAGGTGCCCCTGTGGTCTTTTTTTCAGACTTTTCTACTCTACTTTTTGTACTCCATTCTCCCAAGGCCCCATTCCACACCACTGTGCACAAAACCTAGGTCTTTACTTCTGTCATCAATCTATGTTAGAGAACGAGAAATTAAAAGCTATAGAGAAACACCGAATGCTGGAGAGGATGTGAAGCAACAGGAACTCGTGTTCGTTGCTGTTCGGAAGGCAAAATGGTGCAGCCACTTTGGAAGACAGTTTGGGAGTTTCTTACACAACTAAACATACTCTGACTGTATGATCCAGCAATCATGCTCCTTAGTATTCACCCAAAGGAGGTGAAAACCTATGTCCACATAAAACCTGTAGCAGATGCTTATAGCAGCTTTATTCACAATTGCCAAACTTGGAAGCCAGCAAGATGTCTTTCAGGAGGTGAATGGATAAATTGTAGTCCATCCAGACAATGGACTATTATTCAGTGCCAAAAGGAAATGAGCTATCAAGCCATGAAAAGACATGGAGGAAACTTAAATGTGTATTACGAAGTGAAAGAAGCCAGTCTGAAAAGGCTGCTTACAGTATGATTCGAACCAAATGAGAATTTGGCAAAGGCAAAACTACAGAGACAGCAAGATCAGTGCTTGCCAGGGGTTGTTGGGGGTGTGTGGGGGAGACTTCGGGATGAATAGGCAAAGTACAGAGGATTTTTAGTGCAATGAAACTACTCTGTATGATACTATAATGGTAGATACATGTCATTATACATTTGTCTAAACCCATGGCATGGAAACACTAAGAGTGAACCCTGATGTAAGCTGTGGACTCGGGTGATGATATGTCAACGTAGCTTCATCAGTTGTAACAAATGTACTACTCTGGGGGGAGCTGTTGATGATGGGGGAGGCTGTGGATATGGGGGCAGGGAGTATGTATGAAATCTCTGTTCTTTCTGCTCAATTTGCCTGTGGAACTGAAACTGCTTTATAAAATAAAGTCTATTTTAGGGTGCCTGGGTGGCGCAGTTGGTTAAGCCACAGACTCTTTGTTTCAGCTCAGATCATGATCTCAGAGCCATGAGATCAGGCCCCGTGTTGGGCTCCACGCTCAGCACAGAGTCCGCTTCAAATTCTCTCTCCCTCTGCCTCTGTCTCTCCTCGTGTGCTCTCTCTGTCAAACAAATAAATATTTAAAAAATAAAGTCTATTTTAAAACCTGTAAAGATAGTTTCAACATATTTGAATGGTTCTGTCCTCTACTCATGTTCCTTGGCTGACTGGGCATTACTGGGCATTCATTACCTAGGTTGAGAAATCACCTGTTTCCCTCCCATTGCCATTTCGATTCTCTGATCTTGACCTTCTTTACTTTTGACCACATGGCTTCTGTTGGCCCATTTCCTTGCTTATGATAAAATAAATTTTATTAGAATTCTTTCTGGTTGTATTTAAATAAGCTCACACATTTAATTTTTTAAAAGGTTATTTTAAAATTGTGTAAAATATTGGCACACATGTAATCACCAAGTTATGGGAAACAGAGGTTTTTTTCTCCTTTTAAGAATAGTTGGTCCCTTGGAGCGCCTGGCTGGTTCATTTGGTGGACCATATGACTCTTGATCTTGGGGCTGTAAGTTTGAGCCCCACAGTAGGTATGGAGATTACTTAGAAACAAAATCTTAAAAAAAAAAAAAAAAAAGAAAAACAGTTGGTCCACAAATCCCTGCTCTTCAGAAATTTGTCACACATATATACTTCACACTTACATTTTCAAATGCTGTATACCTTAACTTCTCCACTCCCCTTCATGTTCTTTTCCCTAAGTGCTGGTTAATAACACTGCAGTTGACAAATGGAAATTTTCTCTTCGTAGCTTGTGTCTGACTGCCTGGAAATGATGGTGATGTCACAATTGTTGGTTTGCAGTTAGGCAACATAGCAAGAGGAACATAGTTAAAGGAGAAATAACTTCCATTTGTAAATCAGCGTTTGTACCATGAAGAAAGCATAAATTTGTATGGCTCTCCTTTCCCTCTTCTTCTGGGTGGGGTGATATGACATTTCTGCCTATTCAAGAGAACTTGCTGTAATCTAGTGCCGATGTCTAGACACTTCGGGATGCCTGCATATTCCACAGGTGGCAGAGTTCATACTGCTGTGACCTTTGGAGGTCTCCAGTCTGCCAACGTTGCCGATATGGATGCCCAGGCTGGCATATGTGTTCAGGAATAGGGAACGGAGTGATTGCTTTTAACTTATGATTCACAGCTTTGTGGTTATGATACTTAAAGGGACAAGCCCCATTTCAAGTAAGGATTTGGTGCCTTTGGTGATTTCCCCAGTGAAGTGTTCGCAACAGAATAGTCCCCACCCCCCAGAATTATGTTTATTATTTGGGAGTCTTCTCTGCTATCAGGTATGAGAGCTTATTACGTAAACTGTATTCAGGAAGCACTTTATTTTCAATCTTTTGATATCCCCCCCCCGTTAATTCTACTGAAATGCCTCTTTTCTAAAGGAGGAAAGGGCGATTAGGCATTCCAGCGAGGGTGAAATACTACAGATGCTTATGGTATATTTTATAACTATTTAGACTGATGTTTCCATGACTGTGGAGTAACAAGTCCCCGAGTTAAAGTCTTGTACTCTTCCAAAGGTATACAGGTCGAGTCATAGCAAAGTGGAGATTTTCCTAGACTCGTTCCCTTAAAAATACCACTCTCCTGGCTTTTGGCCCTTGCACACAGGCGCTTCTCGGCTGTATTCCTTTCTCCCTCCCCGTCCATTGTAGTTTTGCTACGTTGTTGCAATTAAGGGCTTCTAAAGTGTTCGCTCCACCCTGCATGTAAGCCCTTGCTTAGTGTCCATCACTCTGGGTCTATCCTCCAAGTGGTTTGTCTTGGCTAAGGGGCCTAGGAACCATGATGTGAGCAGAGACTTAAAATGAGCTTCCTCATGTGGGGTACTGCTCCCTCGCTTCTTCTTTGGTAGTCTTCAAACCACCATGTGGGGAAGCCTGAGCTAGTCTGTTGGAGGATGAGAGACAAGTCGTTGCCACTAAGGCCCTACTGGAAAGACGGCTTAACAATCACTAGACATGTGAGGCCATCCTAGAGCATCCGGTGTCAGCCCTGACAGGCAAGACCAGAAGAGTCACCATGAACGTCCCAAATATCCCAGCCATCACATTCCGCAAAGTTGTCAGCAACCTGTTTTGTTGTTCAAAGCCCTTCAACTTCAAGGTTTCTTATGCAGCAAAAGCTTCGTGATACATGGTCCCACCTGCAGTCGGTGTGGTTTTCTATCGCGTGAGGGGCTGCCGACCACACAACTGGCTGCTCTTTCCTCTTCTTCCACTCTGGACAAGTCTTAGTCCAGTTCTTTAGTTACGAGGAAGAAACTCCACTTAAGCTAGCTAAAAATAAAACACTGTGTGGGAGACGACAGATGGTTTTGATGACAGGATTGACAACTTCTTAGACACAAGGCCTGCAGCTCAATGAGGCTTCGTGTCGGCTGGTGCCGGAGGCCTCTGGGAACTGAGTTTACTCTAATCATCTTTTTGTTTGTCTTTCTGGGACTCTCCTCTGAAACTCTTTGAACATATGCCCTGTTTTCTCATTCACTCCCAAGACTGGCTTTCTCTATTTCTTTATCAAGTTGCCCAGGGCTCTAAATGACGCCTCCCACTCCGAGTCTACCTGAGTCTGTCCCTTTCTGATTACAATTTGTTTCCATATACAAACCCTTGAAAAGATGCTTTGATTGGCTCCTCTCATGTACCTTTGGCTCTCCATTAATCAAGCGGTCACCCTGATCTGGTCAGCAGTGGTGACACGGGACAGATAGGGTAGGCAAGATGTCTTTGTGCCTCTGCTGTTTGCCTGGAGTTCTGATCAAAGCCGGGCTCAGCTGGATGTCACGGCACGTCATGTACTGGAGAGGGTGGTTCCGCTCCGTATGTGTTCTTTTTTCCCCTTGGTTGAGATGGCCTGTTCTTGGGCATGTTCATCCTATGGAGATGTTATAAATGCAAGAGAACAAATGGAAACGTGCAAGGCCCACTAAGGCCTAGGCTCAAAATTGTCACAGTGGCACTTCCATCCAGATATCGTTCACCAAAGCAAGTTACATGGCCAAGCCCAAAGTCAAGTGGCAGGGAAATTCACTCCACCCAGGATGAGACCATGGCAAGTGTCTGCCTGCTGGTAGGGGTGAATAGTTGGGGCCAGCAATGCAACCTGGTACACTTTAACCTTTTCAGGTCTTTGACAAGCTCCTCTTTGGCCCAGCAAAGATGGCCATGGTGGTGACGAATGGTGATGAGCTGGAAGAAAGGAGTCCAAGGGCTAGAGGACCTAACTTATCTATAGGAATGGCTTCGAAGATTGTCAGCAGTCAGAATGGCAGTTTAAGGAGAGACAGCAGACAGTGGCTGGCTCTGGATGCAAACTATTATTCCAGAACATGACACCACAGCTGCAATCTCTAGGCCATGTCATGGCCCTACAGTGGAGAGGGCCAGCCAGGTTGTTCAGGGAAGAGCTGTACTCCCCGGAATGAGCAAACTGCTGTGCACATCGAGAAAGCAATACAGAGAGCCGGTCATACGTCTGGCCAACATTGAAGAGGTCAGAGGCAAGGTATTAGCATGACAGCAAGCACTGGCCCAAGGCTAATAGGACAAGAAGACTTCAGGCCCCAGGCGGTCTGCTTTTGTCAGGGTTGGCTAGGGTCAGAGATGCAAGGTTAGTGAAGGTCCTCAGGGCATGGCAAGAAAAAAAAAACCTCATGGACTAATCCTGCTAGCTCAAACGGCTTTTTTGTCTTGTAAACTCACTGCTGCTTGCACCCAACCCACGATACCACTTGTCCAAAGTGACTCAGTTGGTGATGTATCATGTTTCACCTTATTGGTTTGTCGTGTATGGATCACGTCAAAATCATGTAACCATTAAAAAAAAAACAGTAAAATCCAGAGCAGCCTGATGCCTGTAGGTTCTGATTGTTTAAATCAGGGTGACAAAGTCAGAAAACCCAGTAAGTAAGGACGACAACAGAGGGTTTCTTTTTTTTTTTTTTTTTGATGCCAAATTGATGGTAGGAGGAAAAGGCAGTGAGGGTAAATCACTGGCAAGGGTTTACTCTGATAGTCCCAGACGAGGCTCCTGATGCAAGCCAGTTACTAAGGGCAGAAAGGAGGCGGGGGCCTGACTGGAAGCGTTAGGAGAAAATGGGGAGGAGCTTGTTCTGAGCACTTAGGGGAAGGCCTGGCCAAGGGCCAAGCAGCAGTGGCAACTCTTTCAACTTCCTCATCTCCAAATTCAGAGTAAGCTCTTGTTTACCTTTCCAGCCGCACCCCCAACTTCCCCATCTGTACTCTACCCCTGCCAATGAGCGTCCTTTTCATTCCCCCCAAAGACAGCCTGCTCTTTCCCTGATTCTGTGCTTTTGACTGGGCTGCTCCCGTCATCTGGGATGCTGTCTTTTCGATATTTGCCTGTCAAATTATTCTCAGCCTTCAAATCCTATCTCCAGTTCCACTTCTTCCATGAAGTAGATTCCTCAAGCAAATATGACCTGTTCCTACTTCACTTCCCAGAGTATATCTCATAGTCTGTCTTATCATTGTATCTATATTTGTTTTATCCATTCTTACGCCTCCTCTTCCCTGTGTATTAGGTATCTATTGGACGTCCTATATTTTATCTGGAGCTATAAAGATGCATGTCCTCAAAGTGCCTGCTCCCAAAAGACTCTGCTTTGTCTAGAAGGAGATGCAGACTGGTAAATGGGAATTGCAGCACGTGGTAAAGCCCAAACAGAAGTAAGCATAAGTGCTACTGGAGCCTCTAAGAGGGAAACTTGAACCAGCCTTCTAGAATCTGAATCCCGAGGACAAAAGGCAGAAGTCATTTCAGCACAACCAGCAGCATGTGCAAAGACCCTGGGGTTATTCACACATTGCTATAAGAAACAATACATAAAATATTTATATTCAGATCTTGGTACATTAATAACCTAAATATATAAATTACATAAATACTTCCCTATTTGTTTTATTTTCTGGCAACCTTCAACAAGTGATCATTTATCCCTGTTTATAAGTGAGGAAACCAGGTCAATCTGGGGTCAATCAAATTCGAAGTAGCAGAGTAAGGATGACAACAGAGGTTTTTTTGATGCCAGAGCTGTGCTCTTTCCTCTAAATTTTGTTTCTCAGATCTGGCTCCTCCTGATCGAAGAAAACTGGGCAAAAGGTCAAGGAGAGGATTTGGAAGAAAAGATAGGAACTGGAGGATAAATGACATAACCTTCATAATTTTTGCCCAAGACTACCTCTGCTTATGAAAGTATACAAAATCCAGTGTCTAGCAGGTAGACCAGAGTATCTTAATCCCTTCCATGGACTGTACTTTTTAAAGGTTCATACTGCTGGGGCCGCTGGGTGGCTCAGTCGGTTGAGCACCCGATTCTTGGTTTTGGCTTAGGTCCTGATCTCATGGGCTGAGGGATAGAACCCCCCCCACCCACAGGCTCCGTGCTCAGTGGGGAGTCTGCTTGGATGTTCTCTCCCTCCGCCCCTTCCCTCACCCACGCTGTCTCTAAAAAAAAAAATTCTTAAAAGAAATAAAGGTTCACAATGCCATTCCCACATAAGCAATAAAAAAGGGGTGTCTATGTGCAGGATGACCCATAACCTACTAAAAAAGCTGACGTGGACACAGTGATGGCAGCCAACAAGAATGTCGTAACATTCTAGTGTAAAGAATTGGCTCAGAGTTGCACAAATCACCTGACAGGAATTCTAACCCCAGGGCCAGGGACATTGTAATGGTGCCCCTTAAAAAAAAAGAGGCTATTACTATGTTCTAATGTAAAACAAAGTTTCACTTCATTTCCACTTACAAAATACACAGGGGCCTTATACAACATGTAGCAGACCTAATAAAGGTTTTGTGAAATCTATCAAGATTGTTGTAACTCCAAAAGTTCTGGTGTGTAGAGAGACAAGCACTGCCACCACCAGTAAAAGATGGAAATTGCAATTATCAAGCAAGAATACTGTACTTTAAATTAAATATAAATTGCTCCCCTAATTAACAGCCTTGAATGATGGAATATTTGCATAGGAAGAAAACTTGGAGGTCACTCCTCACTTTCTATGTTAAAATTTTGACAAAGAGAAATTTGGTGATTTTGCCTTGGGAACATTTCTTGGGGATTTTCATATACATGATGCCATTTTACCTTTGAAACTTCACAAAGTGGACATGACAGGTGGTATTCTGATTTCACAGATAAGAAAACAAAGCTCAAAGATTTTAAGCCTGGGCGCCTGGGTGGCTCAGTTGGTGAAGTGTCTGCCTTCGGCTCAGGTCATGATCTCAGGGTCCTGGGATGGAGCCCTGTGTCTGGCTCCCTGCTCAGTGGGGAGCCTGCTTCTCCCTCTGCCTCTGCCTGCCGCTCCCCCTGCTTGTCCTCTCTCTCTCTGTCAAATAAAAAAAATCTTAAAAAAAAAAAGATTTTAAGGCTGCTTATCAGCACAACTGTAATAAATGACAATGCCAGGATTTTTGTGCTTTTTCCTACACCATGTGTGCCTTGATGAATTCTTACTGATCTAAAGGAAATGACAGTAAGGAGTAATAATAAAGAAAACACTTGGCATTTCACTCTTTTTTCTTCTTTTTCAGAAAAGATTTTATTTATTTAACTTGAGAGAGAGAGCATGAGCGGGGGTGGGGGGAGGGGGAGAGGGGCAGAAGGAGAAGCAGACTCCCCGCTGAGCAGGGAGCCCGATGCGGGGCTCAATCCCAGGACCCTGAGATCACGGCCTGAGCCAAAGGCAGATGCTTAACTGACTGAGTCACCCAGGCACCCCTTCACTGTTTTCTTACTCAATCCAAAATGGAGACGGAGAGGGTTCTAGACTGAAGTTTGAGACTTATTTTCAGCAGTTATTGGCCTTAGGCTAACTTCTTACATGTGCTCATCTCTGGAGTCACAAGTCTGGAACTTGACCTGTCTTACAGGGTTGGTGTGAGTCTCAAATGAGATAATGGATGGGAAACTGCTGTGTAAACAACAAAATGTTAAGTGACTGGGTGGTGAAAACAAAGTCTGCATGAGCCATGTTTCAGAAATGTCAGGGAGAATAAAAACGTTAACTGTTGGCTACTAATCTGATGAGGACATCTGTAACTTATAAAAAAGGACTGGACACCTTTAACAGCAGAAACGAGAATTCTAAGCACACGAAGAAATATATATGTTCTTGTTTGGGAAGATAATAAAATTTAAAAAAAGGTATTTCACAAGTTAATTTCAAGATTTAATTCATTACCGATTAAAATCCCAACAGAGTGCTTAAGAGAACTTGACTATCTGTAAACTTTTGATGGAAAAACATGCAACCAAGCAATATTCTTAGAAGAGAAGATAACAGTGTAGGATTTACTCTGCCAAACTTTAAACGACTGTCAATATTCTCTGGTACTGTCTAAGTAGAAAAAATAGAATGATAAAGTAGAATAGCAATAAAGAGTAGACTAAAAACATTTTTTAGATGTCAGTATATGGTATGTCAAATGACACAAAGTAATAAAAACAAATCACTAATAAATGTGTTAAAGAAAATGAATATGATAATGGAGAAAAATAAATTTACAGAAATAACTTGTATAACATCCTAAATATTTCAAATTACTTAAAGAGTTAAATATTAAAAAGCCATCCATAAACAAAGCTAGAAGAAAGTGAAATCACAGATCTTAAGTCAGTTGTAGAAGGGAGGTAATTTTTTTGAGAATTAAAGTAATAAAAATACCTGTGGTGAGGGGCGCCTGGGTAGCGCAGTCGTTAAAGCGTCTGCCTTCAGCTCAGGGCGTGATCCCGGCGTTCCGGGATCGAGTCCCACATCGGGCTCCTCTGCTGGGAGCCTGCTTCTTCCTCTCCCACTCCCCCTGCTTGTGTTCCCTCTCTCGCTGGCTGTCTCTCTCTCTGTCAAATAAATAAATAAATAAAAAATCTTTAAAATAAAAAAATACCTGTGGTGAAACGGATATAATAAGAAGTAAATGTTTTCCCACAACAATGAATAATAAACTGAAAACAACTGAGTGAGAAAGACACTTGTAAGTGACATGTAGGAACAGAAATTTTAACCCCAAAATATGTAAGCAAGAGAGATACTGGTTTATAAAGGCAGTAACTATTTTCTAATGGAAGCATGGCCAAAGAATATGAATTACAGTTACATAAGAAGAAATATATCAAATGTTATTCAAAAGTTAAGCTTCCAGAAGAATTTCAAATTGTGTGAATTAGAGAAACTATGAGGTGTCATCTTAACTGTATTTAATTAGTAAAAATAAATCAATTGTTGACAGAGTTGTGTGAAAAAAGCTATTTTTATACTTGGCTAATAGAATTCTAGTTGAAATTTGAAAGCACCTGAAAAACCACTGTGAAGAAATTTCTAGGCAAACTGTGATATGTTTTAGGGCAATGAATTAATATTCCCAATAGAAATGACACATGTTAGGACCAATAAATATGTGGAAGTAAGTACATAAAATAATGTTTCATAAAACAAAAAATTGATACAATTGAATAATGTTGGTACCAGCCTTCTAAAATTCATGGTATAAGCACAGAGTTGGAAAAGACCCTGTTGCTAAATAAGAAATAATTTTTTTAAAGAGGGTTTCTCCCCTCATTTAAATGTTCTGGTTTGGTTCTATACCATTTAACTAAGAAGTTAAAACATAAAAATGTGAAAATACCTTTAAAAAGTCAGGGATAAATAAGACTCTCCCCTGGGGCTGTCATTATTATTCTCAATTTTTAAAACATCTATACATTGTGGCTTATTTATTGCTATAGACTGAATGTTTCTGCTCTCCCAAATTCATATCATGAAACCTAATCCCCAATGTGATGGTGTTTGGAGGTGGGGCCTTTGGGAGGTGATTAGGTAATGAGGGCAGAGCCCTCATAAATGGGACTAGGGCCCTTATAAAAGTCCCCAGAGAGTTCCGTTGTCCCTCCTGCCATGTGAGGTTTTAGTGAGAAGACATATGAACCAGGAAGCAGGCTCTTACCAGACAATGAATCTTGGTGCCTTGATCTTGAACTTCCCCACCTTCAGAAGCGTGAGAAATAATTTTTTAAAATAAACTGCCCAGTCTATGGTATTTTGTTATAGCAGGCCCTAATAGACTCAGACATTTACGGTTTGTAATTGTGATACCCTTTAATCCTTTCTTCTTTTTCAAAAATTTCATTATTTTTTAAAGTAATCTCTACACCTAACATGAGGCTCAAACTTCCAACCCTGAGATGAAGAGTCACATGCTCTGCTACTGAGCCAGCCAGGTGCCCCTGATCCTTTTTCTTTTATCAACTCAGCGTGTAGACTTGGAACTAGATGAGTTCTTAGACATTGTCTAGTCCAACCTACTTGTGAGAACGAGGACAGTGAGGCCCAGGGAGATTTGCTCGAAGTCATAGAACTTGTCAGTTGCAAATTAATTTTTAGATTATATACAAATATTATTTATTTTGTTATAAACAGATTTGTCATTCCTCCAAATGAACATGTGAATCATCAAACAGCAATTCAATGTCTGAAGTATTATTACCTCAACCCTGTTCATAATTAAAGAAATGAAAATCAAAATAGTGAAATGCTATGTATCACTTATAAGGTTAGTAATAAATTAGAAATATATTATGGTATCTAGTGATGGTGAGAGTTTGGGGAAATGGGCATTGCCCTGTTGTGATGGAGGGAGTGTCGGCTGATGCAGTGATTTCTGGAGGGCAGTTTGGCAATAGCCAACAATCATCTGAATGCACTTTTCATCCAGAAATGCCACTGCTAGAAACATACCTTAGATGTATCCTTGCAAAAGGTCTCAAAGTGTGTTCAAAAGGATGTTCATTACAACATTATTATAGAGGAAAAAAAGAAATCACGAACGCATTCATTAATTGGAAACTGGTCAAATAAATTGCCAATAGGCTTCAGATGGAATACTATACGACCACTACAAATGAGACTGCGTATGTCACATTGGGGAAGATCTGTAACATAAATTAAGAAAAAAGAAGCAAGGTACACAATCACGAATGGACTCTGATATGTGTGGGATACACACACACACACACACACACAAATGCACACACATACATAAATTCTAAAAGAAAACACAAGAAAACCTGAAGAGTAGTTACCTTTGGGGAGAGGAATACAGAGGAAGGAAAAGAGGAAAGCTTTTACTTAAAATCTTACACTGACCTGTACAGTATGGATTTCTACCTATGTACTTCTATTTTAAAATTATCAGCACACTTTACACAGATTGTAGAGTTATGGACTAATATTTTTTCTTTATGTTTTTTGTCTCAATTTAAACTTTTTCTGTATATTTTCTTTAATTGTTTTGATAAGGAGAATAAACATTTAACTTTTATATTGAGTTACATCTGAACTGACCTGGAAAAACATCCATAGAATTTCAAGTGAAAGAGGCAAGTTGCAAAGTGAAATTTTTCATTAAAAAAAAATCTGGGGAAGAATACATATTACATTAAAACCTCAGATGGGCAGGATTGGTGAAGAAGGACAGAAAACCTCTTTTTTAAGTAAAAAAGTCCAATAAGGTAAAAAAATTAAAGGAAAGATATTGCCAAGGAGACACTGGGGCCTGTTTTACTTTCCTATTGCCGCTGTAACAAATTACCACAAACCTGGGGGCTTAAAGCAACACACATTTATTACCTTACAGTTCTGAGGTCAGAAGTACAAAACGGATCTCACTGAGCTTAAATCAAGGTGCTGTCAAGGCTGGACTCCTCCTGGGCACTCCAGGGGAGAATCTGTGTTCTTGCTCTTTCCAGCTTCCAGAGGCTGTTTGCATTCCTGGACTCAGGCCATTTTCAAAGAGAGCAATGCCAGTCCCATCTTCCTCACATGGCATTGTTCAGACACTCTTTTTTTCCATTTTTAATGACCCTTGTGATCACACTGGTCCCACCGAATAATCCAGGAAAATTTCCCTGTCATGATGTCAACTGATTAGCAATCTTAATTCAACCTCCAACCTCAATTCCCTTTTGCCATGTCAGGATACATATGTGAAGACTCCAGAGGTCAGGACACAGACATTTGGGGACAACCATTATTCTGCCTTCCGTAGACTGTCAGGACACTAGCCACTTCTGGGACTACACAAGGATGGTCTCAACATGAGCCAAAGGGGCTGGAATATTAGTAATTTTTTAAAAAGATTTTATTTATTTGACAGGGAGAGAGAGAGAGAGAGAGCGAGCACACAAGCAGGGGGAGCAGAAGAGGGAGAAACAGGCTGCCCACTGAGCGTGGAGCCCGACGTAGGGCTCGATCCCAGGACCCTGGGATCATGACCTGAGCTGAAGGCAGACACTTAACCAACTGAGCCACCCAGGCGCCCCAAGGAATGCTAGTAATTTTTGTGGAGAAGATGAATGTGGCTTTAGAATCTCAGTCTCACTGTATGTCTAGTGTAGTCTGAAGGAAAACCTGTTAAGCTAGTTTTGTACCAACGTTGAACCTGGAAGCAAAGAGGACTCCCAATCGTTCAAACCCTTTCTCTCCCCTCCCCCATTCAAAGTTATTCAGATGTATTTTCCGGCCCTACGTCTGCATCAGTGCTTCTGCTCTTTTGTGGAGTCCTTCATCCACCAACACAACCACACCCGGAGGGTGAAAATACGTCACCACGGTGCTCCATCCTCAACACACTTCCTGAGAAAATTCTACCACTCACGAGAACCCCTGCTGAAATACTTCTCATCACTTTTCACTGACCAGCGGTGTGAGCGAGGAACATTCTTTGAGGTATATATGTGTGACACACACACACACAGACACGCATATATGAAATCTATTCTA
Organism: Ursus arctos; assembly: GCF_023065955.2. Taxonomy (NCBI): domain Eukaryota; kingdom Metazoa; phylum Chordata; class Mammalia; order Carnivora; family Ursidae; genus Ursus; species Ursus arctos. The sequence goes on along the minus strand of NC_079873.1, from coordinate 25,192,672 downwards.
GCGGTTCAGGTAGGAAAAGAAACGGAGAATACAATTTGACTTCAAATAGAAATCCCATGCAAAATTAAGGAGTAAAAGTTAATTTAAAGATAATAAAAGAAATTACCTCTACAACAAAACAAAACCACACTGATTAGGAATATCTATTCTTGGGCGCCTGGGTGGCTTAGTCAGTTGAGCATCTGCCTTTGGCTTGGGTCATGGTCCCGGGGTCCTGGGATTGAGTCCCTCGCGGGACTCCCTGCTCAGCAGGGAGTCTGCTTCTCCCTCTCCTTTTACCCCTCCCACTGTTCGTGCTCTTTCTCTCTCTCAAATGACTAAATAAAATCTTAAAAAAAAAAAATATCCATTCTTCCATTCTTTTCTAAGGTCTCAAGTGTACGTTTTTGTGAACAATTCTATAATTTACCCCCTAAATTTAATCATCCCGTCTAATTTCACGGCATTAGTAGTATTCAACTCAAAATTTGAAAATGAGGTCAGAAGAAAAAATCACCATCTGAAATGGAGCTAATGGGAATCAAGATGGGAGAGATTAATCATGAATGGGAGTGATCTACTTAGAGAAGTGGTACGGGTTATGAGGGCACTAAGCCAGAACTTAAGTACTTCTCTTTGGGCTCCCAGTTCCAGAAGTTTTACTCTTTAAAGTGGAGACAAAATACTGATTTGTTGCATTCAGAGGGATGGGCAAAGCTTCAAGGCGGAGGAGGCTGTCCCAAAGAGGAGAGTCCTTGTTTGGTGAAGAACAGGGTCAGAGTCTCCTCTTTGGGAGGGCACTTCCTGTATTTGATCTACTTGATCTACTAAAGGTGTGGGCTCATCACAGTCTCTTAGCAAATATTCATTTGCTGATTGATGTGGGGTTTTTCCCCAGTGTAACGTTCTTTTTAATTTGACTTAAAGGTGAAAAACATTAGAAATCAGGTGACAGCCCTCACAGTAGCTGATTCACAAGGGAATGATGTCAGGAGAGCAGGGGATGAAGAGGGACTGGGCTGGGCTAAGGCGTGGAAATTTTGCATGGCTTTGGGCATATAAATCTAGGGAGAGGCACCTGAGATACACACACTTCTTGTGTCATTTTTAAGGCAACATAAAGAGCTCCTTTCATCTGCATGGGGCTCTTTATGTAATGTGGGTGTGTGTGTTGGTTTGGGGTGATGAATAGGGAGCCCGTGTGTGCCCTTCTCCAAGCGGGCCTACTAGAACATTCCTGTCACCCCTGCCTCTCTCTTGCATTTCCTCCCTCTCTATCCACCATGAGGAAAGAAGGGAAGCAACAAAGCCCAAGTCAAACTACACTTAGCATTTGTTATTTAAATTTGTTACTGTTGAGCTTGTTTCAGCAGTACATAGACTAAAATGGGAAAGATACAGAGATTAGCATGGCCCCTGTGTAAGGATGACAGGCAAATTCACAAACCACCCCATATTTTTGTATGTTAACTAACTGGAATTAAAATAAAAACTAGGGGCGCCTGGGTGGCTCAGTAGGTTAAGTGTCTGCCTTCGGCTCAGGTTGTGGTCCTGCGATGGAGCCCCATATCGGGCTCCTTGCTCAGTGGGGAGTCTGCTTCTCCCTCTGCCTCTCCTCCTGGCTTGTGCTTTCTTTCTCATTCACTCTCTCTCTCTCTCTCTCTCAAATGAATGAATGAGTGAATGAATGAATAAATTTTTTTTAAAAATAAAAACTTTAAAAAATTAATATGTTGCTGGTGCTGATGACATATCCCCAAAAGGTTATGTAATCTGCTTGTGAAATGCACAACAAAGAAAGGTTATATCTTCATTGGCAGTTGTCTGTAAATTGCACACTTCTTGTTTCCCCCCGCCCCCGGCACTCAGAGTGACTGTATATCAACTTGTCCATCAACTTTGGAGTCCAGAACAAAGGGCACATCAATGAAAAGAGAGAAGAGTTTTATTCTATTAAAGAATAAAAGAAGGTCAACCCTAGTGACTTCTCTGAAGCTTTATTTCCTGAGTTAAGAGAAAAAAAAATCTTCAGCATTCAGAATTTAATGGTGCCATGCTTTGTTTTCTCCTTGCCAAATAAATTGGTTTAAGTCAAAACATATCTCTCTTGTCTGTGGGTCCTTATTGTTGGAAATGTTGAGTGTGCACTATGCTTATCCTGACTATAGGTCAAAACTAGTTAAATGTCCTTCAGCAAGAAAGAACATGTTGAGAAATCGCAAATCATTGTTCTGTTTACATTTCTATTATAAAAGTTAAATATTTGTTCTAAGTCAAGATTATTACTTTCAGTCACTTCTTTTAATGAAAGTCATTTAGTGAAGCTACTCCAAAGCTAGGGGAACATGAAAATTCTGTCTTTTTTTCATATTTTATTGTACAGAAGCCGTCAGAATTCAGTCCCTGCTCTAACCTGCAGAGACCCCTAACTTAATTCAGAACTAGATTTTTTGGTGTATTTTGTCTTTGTTGGACAATATCTAATGGATTTTTTAAAAGATTTTATTTATTTGAGAGAGAGAGCGAGCGAGCACGAGTTGCGGACAGAAGCAGAGGGAGAGGGAGAAACAGACTCCCCACCAAGCAGGGAGCCCGACGCAGGGCTCGATTCCAAGACCCTGAGATCATGACTTGAGCCGAAGGCAGACGCTCAATTCACTGAGCCACCCAGGCGCCCCATGGATTTGTTAATTGTTCTTTGGAAATCAAGAGGTAGTTATAGAAGATCAAGTGGAGGGTGGGGAAAATAATTACTCAGGTGAGGGAGTCTGCAAACTTAGTCTGAAGGCCATAACTTTTTAACTGGATCATGTTGGGCAATAGATTAATCTGAACCGCCTCTCTGATCTGCACGCTATGAATTGCAGACGATTTGAAGAAACGGTAACTGTAAAACCCTAACATGGAATGATTACTATACTAGTATACTAATTAGATCCTAAAAAGGACTCTGGAGTTAGACTGCCTGGGTTCAAATCCCAGCTCAATTGCCTAATGCACTGTGAACAGGAGTAAGTTACTTGACCTCTCTGTGCATCACCTCACCATCTATAAAATGTAGATGAAAATAGCCCCTACGCACAGAGTTGCAATGATTTAATGAGCTAGGATATAAAGAGCACATAGAAAGGACTACGTTAGAGTTAGTTATTATGCTGAGTGGTCTTAGTATTGAAATTGGTTAATGATCATTTCATTAACAAAATAATTTGTCATACATCATGCTTGAATGTGACCATAAAGGAGAAAAGAAAACCCTTTATGGACGACAACCTAAACCATATACACCCACAGAGCTTACTGTCTACACTCAGTAATGTGACTCTAGTCCTTCATACTTTGCTGTCTTCACCTTAACTTGCTGTCTCAGCAGACTCTTGCCCAAGAAGATAATAGTTGCAAATAACTTTATTGCTCATTCCGGGAACTTCCTGAAAGACATATTACTCTCCGGCAGACTCTGAATTCCTTGCCTTAAAAATCCTCACCTCAGCCGTGGACACCAATCATAAATTATGACATCACCATCCTTACCTAATCCTAACCAGACCTCCTCACTGAAGGCCTTCTTCAAAGCCAGAGTCGAATATTTCGTAACATCCTGGCTTTACCTCCCCACCCCAAATTCTGTCAAGGTTGCTCTCTTTTACTGCAGCAAGGATAAACTCAGCTTTGTCTTATCAACAGGTCATCTTGGTGGTATCTCTGGGGAGCCAGTATTCCATGTGGATTAGTGAACTGAACTCTGGAACTGGATTAGAAAGAAGGAGTTGAAGTCACAGCTCTGCCTACTTGGACAAGTCACTACTCTTCAGATGCCTCTTCTGTAAAATGTACGTGTATAAAATATATACGGATATGTATAGTGTGTACACAAGTGCCTGCCTGGTAAGGAACACTTAATAAATGTTTCTTACATTGCCATTCCTTTTCTTTCTGATTGCCTACTGGGGAGGAGTGAACTGGGTAAATGACTTTACTGTTAGTCTGCTCAAGCCATCACTTTCGGGTAAACCCTGGTGGGCTCCTAGTCAGCCACCTTACGAATACAGCCAGTGAGGTGAAGAATACTCCATCCTGCCTGCAACACCATAGTTCTGTTTTCTTTTTTTTCTTTTCTTTTCTTTTCTTTTCTTTTCTTTTCTTTCTTTTCCTTTCCTTTTCTTTTCCTTTCCTTTCCTTTCCTTTCCTTTTCTTTTCTTTTTTCTTTTCTTTCTTTCAGATTTATTTATTTACTTAGCGCACTCACGCATCCATAAGCAGGAGGGGCAGAGCGAGAGCTAGAGAGAATCTCAAGCGGACTCTGCACTGAGCGCGGAGTCCAATGCAGGGCTCCATCTCACGGCCGAGATCATGACCTCAGTGAAACCAAGAGTCGGATGTGTAACTGACTGCGCCACCCGGATGCCCCACCGTGGTTTTCTGAAGGGAATGCACGCGGGACCCAGAGCAAGTATTAAACTGTTTTTAGGGGCGCCGGGGTGGCTCCAGCGGTTAAGCGTCTGCCTTCGGCTCGGGTCATGATCCCAGGGTCCTGGGACTGAGTCCGGCATCGGGCTCCCTTGCTCAGCGCGGAGCCTGCTTCTCCCTCTCCCACTCCCCCTGCTTGTGCACTCGTGCACCCACGCTCTCTCAAATAAATAAATCTTAAACCAATACACTGTTTTTATGTGCAGAGAGATAGTAACTGATCCAAAATCCTATGGCTGGGGGGCTGAGGAGGACCAGCACTCAGCTCCTTTGATCCCCAGAGCCCTGCGGGCAGGGGCGAGGCGCGCTGTAAGGGCCTCTGCCAGGGCTTCGAGGCTTCGCGCGCGCCTCCTCTCCTCCTCCTCTCTCACGTCCCATGCCAGCAGTGGCTTCCTTGACGCTCAGGTCCAAATTTACCCTTTTCACCTGCGGGTGGGAAAACGGCCCGCAGGCTGGGAACTGTCCCGTGCTAGCTGCACGGCCCTAGGCTTTGTAGAGGCGCTTGAGCGAACGCTGCGGGAGGAAAGCGTTTCCACGCGGTCTGACGGCCTTGCTCAGCAGGCTCGGTTCCGTGCCGGGCCTCGCTAGTGCCTCCTCTTCAGCACACAGGTCTCCCGGGGCACAGAACCCGGCAGCGTCTCTCGTCCAGAAGCTTCCCCTGGCCCCCACCTTGAGTGGTTTTATAGCAGGGTGCCTCTTGTGAGACACCTTCCCAGGAATCCTAGAGGATAGATTTTCCCCAGCAAGTTACCAGCGGGTTTCTGGCAACTTCTGCCGGCCTGACACCACAAGGATTTCTCTGTCATTGATCCACACCTGTCATCTCCGTCATGACCCTGACTTCTCAAAAAGATCTGGATTTTGGCCTTCAGGGAGGGGTATCTTCCTTGGGCACTCTGTGTTGAGTCTAGGGGTTTCGAATGCCTCTGAATCTCTTATTCCTATCTTCTGTAGAATTCTATTTACCTTTAAGAAAAAGTTTTTATTTAAATTCCAATTAACATAGTGTAATATCAGTTTCAGGTGTACAATATAGTGATTCGACACTTCCATAGGACACCCAGTGCTCATCACAAGCGCCCTCCTTCATCCCCATCACCTATTTCACCCATCCCCCCACCCACCTCCCCTCTGACAACCATCAGTGTGTTCTCTAGAGTCTCTTGCTCTGCTTCTTCTTTTTTTTTTTAAGATTTTATTTATTCATTTGACAGAGAGAAAGACAGCCAGCGAGAGAGGGAACACCAGCGGGGGAAGTGGGAGAGGAAGAAGCACGCTCCCAGCGGAGCGGGGAGCCCGATGCGGGGCTCGATTCCAGGACCCTGGGATCACGCCCTGAGCTGGAGGCAGACGCATAACGACTGAGCCACCCAGGCGCCCCCACTCTTTTTTTTAAATAATTTTTTTATTATGTTATGTTAGTCATCATACAGTATATCCTTAGTTTTTGATGTAGTACTCTTGGTTTGCTTCTCTCTCTCTCTCTTTTTTCCCTTCACTCATTTGTTTTGTTTCTTAAATTCCACATTAGTGAAATCATATGGTATTTGTTGTCTTTCTCTGACTTATTTTGCTTAGCAAAATATTCTCTAGTGCCATCCACATCATTGCAAATGGCAAGATTTCATTCTTTTCTATGGCTGGGGGGAGGGGCAGAGGGAGAGAGAGAGAATCTTCAGGAGCCTCCACACCCAGCCCCATCATGGGGCTCAGTCTCATGACTCTGAGATCATGACCTGAACTGAAATCAAGAGTCAGACACTTACCTGACTGAACCACCCAGGTGCCCCTGAGCTTCTAAGGAATTTAAAATTAAATACATCTTGCCTTTACAAGAATGAATTTTCTTCCAGAGTTCTACCAGAGACAAAGGACAAATGTATATAAGAGAAATCTATTTCCCCCCCTAATACATGTTTGACTTTAATTTATTGAAAAGTAACACCCTTGTTTTATTACCTTAAAAAAAACATTGGCCTTCTCTCAGCCCCCATTTACCTTACAAAGCATGCCAGAGTATCTAAGAGTAACTGCTCACAATGACTGCAACCTCCTTCCTCAATGAAATGTGTATGTTTATTTATCTTTAAAATTTTAAGTTTAAAAAAACTTTAACTTCAAGGAACAACACAGGTCATTAACAAAATATATGTAGAAATAATTTATGAAATGAGATATAATTCACATTTATTTCTAAAATTGCTTCCCCTTTCTGTACTAACCTCTCAGTTGGCTAAAGTTATTTTTACATTCTTTAAACCACAAGGCAGCTGCCCTTTGACCATGTTTCTCATTCTGTTCAATACTTCTAAGTCTTTGTACTGATGCCAAAGCACCAAATGGAACAGTGAACATCTCTTTTAGAATACAGCAAGCTAGGGGTGCCTTGGTGGCTCAGTCGGGTGGGTGTCTGACTCCTGGTTTCGGCTCAGGTCATGATCTCAGCGGTCCTGGGATCGAGCTCCGCATTGGGCTCCCTTCTCAGTGGGGAGTCTGCTTGGCTCCCTCTCCCTCTGTTCCTCCCTGATCATGCTCTCTCTCTTTAAAATAAAGAAGTCTTAAAAAAAAGGATACAGCAAACTAATTTACTGCATAAGAAAAAATAATTATTAAACAGTTTTACTGAGCTGTACTTAACATACAATGAACTTCACATAAAGTATACAATTTGATGACTTTTGACAGATGTATACACACCACCAAAATCAAGATAAAGAATATTTTGGGGCACCTGGGTCAGTCGGTTGAGCATCTGCCTTTGGCTCAGGTCATGATCCCAGGGTTCTGGAATAGAGCCTTGCATCAGGCTCCCGGCTCGGCCGGGAGCCTGCTTCTCCCTCCTCCTGCTCTTGTGCTCTCTCTCTCCTCCCCACCAAATAAAATCTTAAAAAAATATAAAGAACAGTTCACTCCCAAAAGCTTCTTCACATCCTTTGTAAAATTTCCCTCCTGCACTGTTCATCCCCTTTCCCCAGGCCACTGCTGGTGTTTTTGTTGTTGTTGTTGCTGATTAGCTTGCATATTTCAGAGTTTTATATAAGTGGAATCATGCAGTACATACTCATTTCTGTTTGGCTTTTTTAATACGGCAGAAGGATTCTGAGATTCATCCTTATTGTTGTATGTACCACTAGCCATTCCTTTTTATTTTTTTTAAAAGATTTTATTTTTAAGTCATCTCCACACCCAACATGGGGCTTGAACTCACAAGTCCGAGATCAAGAGTTGTACACTCTACCCACTGAGCCAGTCAGGCATCCCTCCTCTTTATTGTTTAATAATATTCCACCAAATGATACATCACAATCTTTTAAGTTCATTCGTTGCTGGACATTTGGGGTATTTCTAGTGTTTGTAAAGCTGCTATGAACATTTGTATACAAGTCTTCATGTAGATATAGGCTTTTATTTTTCTTTCATTGGGCAAGTAACTGGAAGAGGAATAACTGAATCATATGGCTGGCATATGTCTAACTATTTGATAAACTGTTAACTTTTCTTAAGGGATTGCACGATTTTACATATGCAGGAAGAATTCCAGTTGCTCCATATCCTCACCAAAACTTGGTATGCTAAGCCATTTGAATTTTAGACATTGTAATAGGTGTGCAGTAGTAGCTTCTTATGATTTTAATTTGCATTTCCTTGAACTAATCATGTCGAACATCTGTTAGTATGCTTGACATCCATTCTTCTTTGGTGAAGTATTGATTCAATTTTTTTGCCCATTTTAAAATTGGGTTGTTTTCATATTATTGAGATTTGAGAGGGTTTTTTAAAATAAAGATTTTATTCATTTATGAGAGAGAGAGAGAGCAAGCTGGGGGGAGGAGCAGAGGGAGAGGGAGAAGCAGGCTCCTCGCTGAGCAGGGAGCCCGATGTGGGACTCGATCCCAGGACCCCGGGATCATGACCTGAGCTGAAGGCAGATGCTTAACCAACTGAGCCTCTCAGGTGTCCCAAGATTTGAGAGTTCTTTACATATACTGGATACTAGTTATTTATCAGATATGTAATTTACATATATTGTCTCCCAATCTGCAGTTTTTTTATTCTCTTAACAGTGTTTTTCAAAGAACAGTTCTTAATTTAATTGAAGTTCAATTTATCATCTTTAATGTATCACAGTTTGTGTCATATCTAAGAAATCAATGCCTAATGTCGCAGATATTTTATTTCATATTTTTCTAGAAGTTTTATAGTATAGGTTTTGCATTTGTGCCTCTGATCCATTTTTAGCTAATTTTTAGCACATGGTGTGAGGTATGATGTTTGCTTTCTTGCATAAGGATATCCAACCGTTCCAGCACAATTTGTTGAATAAACTAATCTTTCTGTGCTGTATTACCATGGCTCCTTTTTTTTTATTTTTAAAGATTTTATTTATTTACTTGACAGAGAGAGAGATAGCCAGCAAGAGAGGGAACACAAGCAGGGGGAGTGGGAGAGGAAGAAGCAGGCTCCCAGCAGAGGAGCCTGATGTGGGGCTCGATCCCAGGACCCTGGGATCATGCCCTGAGCCAAAGGCAGATGCTTAACAACTGAGCCACCCAGGCGCCCCTGTATTGCCATGGCTATGTCAAAAATCAACTGACCATCTAGGTAGGTATGGGGATCTATTTATGGATTCCCTATCCTCATCAGTTGATACATTTATGAATCTTTATACTAATACCAACTGCAACTTTACAAGTCCTGAATTCAAGAGATATAGGTCCTCCAACTTTTCTCCTCTTTTTGCAAGTTACTTTCAGTATTCTAGATTATTTGCATTTTATTTTTTTTATTTACTTGTGAAAGAGAGAGAGAGAGAGAGAGCGCGCGAGCACATAAGTGGGGTGAGGAGGAGAGAGAGAGGCAGACTTCCCACTGAGCAAGGAGCCTGATGCAGGGCATGATCCCAGGACCCCGGAATCATGACCTGAGCCCAGGGCAGATGCTCAACAGACTGAGCCCCCCCAGGTGCCCCTTTACTGATTACTTTTTAATGTTAAACCAGCCTTGTATTCCTGGGTGAACCGAACATGATCATGATGTATTATCCTTTTTATATATTACTGGATTCAGTCTCCTGGGGCAATCATAGGGCTTACCTAGTATGTTTCCTGTTTTTCTGGGATTATTGTCCTTCATTGCCTAATGTCCAATGTTTTGAAAACTATTGTTTCATAACTTTGTTCCTGTAAATCCAGACCCTGTTACTCCATCTTGGCTAGAAACAGAAATCCAAATGATGCATTAGTTAAACCCTAGAGGAATCATGGCAAAAACTGTTTCTTTTAGGCTGCAAGCCAAACAAGGTGTATGTTTCCATACTAAGTCACAGCAAAGACTCAGGAACAGAGTAAGCGGAAATAAAAATCCAAGGTTCAGGAGGGATTTTCAGATTTGAGGAAGTTAGACTTCGATGGTATTGCTAGCACCTCCATTTGAAAAATAAACATCTAAGGAAGGTAGAAATAGCTCTTCTTCTGTTGAATATTATTTATATTTCTATTTTAAGAGAAGATATGGTTGATGTGTACATATACATACACAGGAGAACAGGAATGGGGAAGCACAGTGAAATCAAATTAAGAGAAAAAACTTTCTATTGGTGTACTTTAAACTGAAATCCTTTAAACTGAACCTAGGCCCTCCAAGAAAAAAAATCAGTCAAGGGTGGTATTGTATAGGTTAAAAGGCATTCGAATATTCATAGAATTGCTCACCACAGATGCTCAACTTTTAAGATAAGTATACTTGCTATTGGTTGTTCCATAAGCTCAGGAAGACTTCAGCTTCGAGAATATATTCCAATTACTTCAATCTTATTGACTGCAAGGCAAAATTACACCTCCTCAGCAAAAGTAGTGGTTCCAGAAACATCTGGTGTTTGTAAACAGAAGCCTGCAGGGAAAGACCACGTCTCCCTGATTTGTTAGCAGTTCGATACTGCATTGACAGATGAACTGGAGTGATCTAAAACCCAGAACTTAGTTATGTTGGCTAATTTAGCTACAGAGGCACTCTCCTAGAGTGTTCATTTTCTTTTCCTAGGGATTTTAGTTTAATTTCACTTTTCAATGATGTATTTATTAATTCATGTAATCGTGCTTTTAGAAAGGTCTTGAGATACGGTCTCAGGATTCGCGTGAAGGCTCAGGCCCAGCAGGAAGAAGACATGGCTACAACAGCTTCCTCTAGACACGTTCCTTTTATCTCTGCAGTAACTCGCTTTTCACAATGTGAACCGAGCTCCCTCTGAGAGGGATGTATAAACCCTTTTTGCTTCAGTCATACTTGACTGTTTTGTTAGGCAAAGATCCAAGAGTAGGATACCATCATAATTTTTTAAATCTTAAATTTAATCTCCTTTGTATAGAACGAAATCTCAGCCACTGGAGCACATTAATTAATACAGCACTTTATACACATGACAGTCTGCGATCTCCTGGCTCCCATTTTCCTTCAATGAACTTTCCATTTTTCCAAAATGTAATATTTATGAAGTAGCTAAATTTCTCTGCTCACAAGACCATTAGTAGAATGACAACACAGTTTAAAAAGGTCTTAACAAGATTGCATACTTCGAGCTCTGGTTTCAGACTGACCTAAATTTAAATCTTGGCTTACTACGTAACAGCTGTATAAGTACTTCAGTTTCCTCATTTGTTTAGTTTATTTTTTTTACCCCTAAAGATTTATTTACCCATTTGAGGGGGGGGAGAGGGAGAGGGAGACAGAGACTCTCAAGCAGACTCCCCACTGAGCACAGAGCCTGACTTGGGACTCCACCCCATGACCCCGAGATCATGACCTAAGCCGAAATCAAGAGTTAGCCGCTCAACGGACTGAGCCACCCAGGCGCCCCCTCATTCTTTTAGCTTAAATGCATTTTATTTGTAGACAACCTACCTGACATGATTTTTACTTTTTTATTTTTTATTATGTTATGTTAGTCACCATGCTTTTTTACTTTTTTTAAAAACAATGCCTCCACTCCAGATAAATCAAGATGAAAATTAATCAAGAGCTCAAGATGACATCAGTCCCATTTGTCTAAGTCCTGGTGTCGTGTGGATGGAGAGCAGCAGCCGGTTATGACAAAGGTGATACGAAGTAAGAGGCCAGTTCGTTAACATTTTTCCATTTGCACACCATCCTTAAAGGAAATCCCATATGGGGTCACACCACCCTCAGAATAGTCCAGCAGAGCAGCCATGCCATCTCGGTTCACGTTACCCTCAATAAAGAACGGGGAGTTTTTGCCAATAACGTGGATGTGCTTGATGTGTTCTGTAGCCCCTGTCGTAAAAGGTTGTGCTCTTTCTGGCCTCTGTTCTTCAAGTTTGCTTTGCTCGAGTTCGTGTAATCTTTGACCTACTTCTCGTAGGCTGCTTTGGTGCAGCCGCTTTCTGCCAGTGACGGTTCGGGACAGTATCAACACCAGTGATGACTGTGCTTTCTGTGCCTTCACCCTCGGGGCCTTCTGTGGACGCATTTCCGCCAATGAGCGAGGCATCAGTGGGACCGTCTGTCCTCCTGACCATCCTCCCCTCCACCTCCAGGCACAGCCCCTGTGTCATCTCCCGGATCTTGCAGATGGCGGACGGCAGCTCATCCCAGCGGATGAAGTCCCGGGAGATGACCATGATGGTGGCTAGAGGAAAAGGACGGGGGGCTAGCTTAGCAGGAGCTGGGAGCTCTGCGCGAATGTGGGGCGGCCAGAGCAGTGCTGGGACGAGGGTGGAGAGGGTGAAGAAAAAGCTCAGTTTCCTCATTTTTAAAAATGGGATATGACTAGTATCTAACTCATGAGGCCATGGAAATGAAGAAATGAAAGGAAATATAGGAAGGGCTTCGTAGTGTGTCCAAAACATGGCAAGTGCATAAGGAATTAATATTTTTGCGTCAGATTAAAACCAAAATAGTGGGAACGTTTTCAAGGGAATGTGGAGCTTTTAGAAAGACAAAAAAAAAAAAATCTGCTTTTCCTGAGAAAATAACAATGGAAGTAGGCTATTGGAGTTTGGTGACCGTGACCTCTGAGGACGACCCTGCTCAGTTTCTTTGCTTCTGAGTCTTAGCTTGGCCACTGCTCCTCACGCATACCCGAGCATAAATGGAATAAACTGACTTGCATGTGCCATCACTTGCTTCCCCAGTTGTGCCTGTGTGGATCCAGAAAGATCCACGTCATTAAGTAAGATATAAAGGGCACCCTCGAGTGTGCAGAGCACAGAGCTGCACATGGAACCAGTTTGCATTCATGTGACCATCACTTCTTCCACACTGACCACATCAGGAACCCAAGCACTCCATGGTGAAGACTAGGATGTGAATGACGTATCTTGAGTACACAGTGCCTGCAGCCGTACTCAGTCAGCTTTTACGTGCCCCAAACGTACCTCTACGTGAGCATGGACGGAAAGATCCATGGTGCAGACTGTGATGTGAATGGCACTGAATGAGTCTGGAGTGCAATCAATGGCATACAGAATAGGTCTAATTTATTGTGGCCATTACATACCCCCACGGTAAGAAGTGAGGAGTCCACGAATACCCACGGACTAGGTCAGACAGTGAATGGCACTCCTTTAGTTGTGCAGTTCACTGAACTGCGCGTGGAATAAGTCTATTTTCATGTGGGCATTACTTATTACCACTTTAAGAATAGAGGAAACACCATGCACTAGACCACATAGTCAGTGAAATCCATTCATTTGTGCACTGCATGCATATGTGCGTTGAATGTATCTACTTTCATTTGGTAATCTCTTACCCCTATATGAACCACAGGAGGAGATCAGAAATACACACTGTATATAATAGTATACAGATGGCATCCTGAGAGTTGTGCAGTGTACCCAAAGTTCAAGGAAGATTGCATTTTTATGATGCCCTTGGTTACCTCCACGCTGACTGTATTAGAAGTCCAGAAATATCCATGGCGCCAGCGTGTTGTCTGAGTGGCAATGTGTGAACATGCAGAAAAAATGTGTGTTCATGTTTTCTGCCCATTTTTAATTGGATTATTTGGTTTTTGGATGTTGGGTTTTTTTTTTAAGATTTTATCTATTTATTTGAGAGAGAGAGAGAGAGACAGCCAGCGAGAGAGGGAACACAAGCAGGGGGAGTGGGAGAGGAAGAAGTAGGCTCCTAGCGGAGAAGCCTGATGTGGGGCTCAATCCCAGAATGCCGGGATTACACCCTGAGCCGAAGGCAGATTCTTAACGACTGCGCCACCCAGGCACCCCTGGATGTTGGGTTTTTATATATTTTGGATACTAACCCTTTATTAGACATATCATTTGCAAATATGTTCTCCCATTCTGTAGGTTGCCTTTTAGTTTTGTTGATTGTTTCCTTCACTGTGCAGAAGCTTTTTATTTTCATGTGGTCCCAATAGTTCATTTTGGCTCTCGTTTCCCTTGAGTCAAGAGGCATATGTAGAAAAATGTCGCTGTGGCTGAGGTCAGACACATTACTGCCTATGCTCTCTTCTAGGACTTTTATGCTTTCACATCTCACAGTTAGGTCTCTAACCTACTCTGAGTTGATTTTTGTGCGCGGTGTTGGAAAGTGTTCAGTTTCCTTTTTGCATGTTGCTGTCCAGTTTTCCCAACACCATCTGTTGAAGAGACACTCTTTCCCCACCGGATATTCTTTCCTATGTTGTCAAAGATTAATTGGCCATATAATTGTGGGTTTATTTCTGGGTTTTCTAGTCTGTTCTACGGATCTATGTGTCTATTTTTGCGACAGTACCATACTGTTTTGATGACTACAGCTTTGTAATAGAGCTTGAAGTCTGGAATTTTGATGCTCCCAGCTTTGATTTTCTTTTTCAAAATTGCTTTGGCTGTTTGGGATCTTTTGTGGTGTCACATAAATTTTAGGTTTTCTTGTTGTAGTTCTGTGAAAAATACTGTTGGAATTTTGATAGGGATTGCATTAAATGTGTAGATTGCTTTGGGTAGCATAGACATTTCAACAATATTTGTTCTACCAACCGATGAGCATGGAATGTCTATGGATGTGTACGTGTGGTTTTTAAATTCAAATTCAATTAGCCAGCTTATAGTACGTCATTAGTTTCAGATGTAGTGTTCAATAATTTATCAGTTGTGTATAATACCCAGTGTGCATCATGAGCACTGGGTGTGTGTGTTTCAAATACAAGAATATCTCTGGAAGAATTCACATGAAACTGGTAATTTCTGTTACCTTCAGAGAAAGGATTTGGGTACCTAGGGAACTTCCCCCCCTTTGTACCATGTGTGTCTTTTATTTATTTCCCCCAAAAAACTTAATTTTCAAAATTGTTGCCAGTTTGTTTAAAATACTGCTCTTCGAGAGGTAGCCTTGACCTTATTCCAATGGCAAGAATGGCCTGAAGAGCAAGAGTGACAATTACACTTAAGATTAAGCAAGCTGAAACCCAGATATCTTCCACAAAAGAGATTCCTCTTAAAAGACATTATAGAAATCCAAAACATGTACAGGCAAGAAAAATATGTAGATAGACCCAAGAGGGATGCCAAAGAGTGATATATTCCAGGGAATACGAGATTTAGTGTGATGAAGGCATAAGTTTTGGGGGGGGGGTGCGTAGCAAGGACGACTTAATAGGAACAATGAAGACATTTATGTGGCAGAAACAAGTAGGGCAAACAGAAGGATGCTTGGAGATGGTTTGTGTTAGGGAAGGTTGGAGTCTCGATAGACAGAGGTACTCAAAACCCTGTAATAAAAAGAGTTTGGGGATGCAACAAAGACAGTGAGGTAAAACTCCAAATATATTTTTTAAAGATTTACTTATTTATTTTAGAGAGAGAGAGAGAGAGAGAGAGAACAGGGGGAGGGGCACAGGGAGAGGGAGAGAAACAGACTCCCCACTGAGCATGGAGCCCAACGTGGGGCTCGATTCCACAACCCTGATATCACGATCTGAGCCGAAATCAAGAGGCAGATGCTGAACCGACTGAGCCACCCAGGGGCCCCTGCAAAACTCCAAATATTGACAATTATGTATGTGGAATACATCACATAAGACAAGAATTTTTGTTTTGTTTTTAAAGTAGTTGTTTGCAACAAAGGGAAGTCATAGGAACAGTCCTGAAACATTGGCTCCAATTCAGGTCAAGGACAAGCGATGCTTCCCTAGCTAGTGAAATTCGGACAAGAAGATCCAGGTCGAGGTGAAGAAGGCATGCATCTTGGTACACAATTTTGAGAAGACCTCCAAAGCCCCTTAAAATCCCGATGGTGGGCATCTGGGCATGAGCACCTAGTATACGAATTCCCCATTCTATTAAATCCAATAACAAGACAAAATACCACAGTTATGAATGGAATTTTGCAAACATATGTTTCAAATTTTGATTGCGGCACTTAAAAGTAGAGTAACTGCTCTTTACAAGCTGCAAAGTCTGTTCTTTTTAGCTGCTTAATAAGTTTTTTTTACCGAATAGTTGACAAATAACTTGTTTTCAATGTCAAAAATAGTTGTCTTACATTTTTTAAGTACTTTATAATTTTTAAGAGGATTTTCTTTTTCTTTTGAGAGAGAGAGGGTGTGCATGTGTGCACAGGGGTGGGCAGAGAGAGAGAGGAAGAGAGAGAATCTTAAGCAGGCTCTATGCTCAGCACAGAGCCCAATGCAGGGCTTGATCTCACAACCCTGAGATCATGACCTGAGCCGAAATCAGGACTCGGTTGCTTAACCATCTGAGCCACCCAGGCGCCCTTAAGAAGATTTTCATAAATGCCTTTATTCGTTTTCCAAACAACACGACTGCTTTCTCTCAAAGCACTTCTGTGATAAATGTAGGGTATTACCACCTAATTATTACCTATTTGTGCCTACTTTAGGAAATACAAAATGGCTTGCTCAAAAGTCACACTATTGGCTCATAGCTGGTTTCTACAACATTTGGTAGTCTTTACATTTGCAGTCACCCTGTAAAAACAGACTATACTAAACTGAAATAAATTGGAAACTGAATTAATTGGTGTATAAGTCCGGTTTCTTCAGAGAAACAGAATATATAGACATAGAGATATATAGATAGATTTCTCTTTCTTTTTCTCAGAGAGAGAGATTTAAAGGAATTTCCTCATATGGTTACAGGAGCTAGAAAGTCCTAAATCTGTAGAGCAGGCTGACAAGCTGGAAATCCCACCAAGAAATTAATGTCTTAAATTGGAAGGCCAACTGGAGGCAAACTTCCTTCCTTCAAGGTGATCTTTTCTCTTAAGGCCTTCAACTGATTGGACGAGGCCCACCTACATTGTGGAGAATAATCTACTTTACTCAAAGTCTAGTTATTTAAATGTCAATCACATCTAAAAAATACCTTCAGCAACATCTACACTGGTATTTGGTCAAACAGTTGGATACCATAGCCCAGCCAAATTGACACATAAAATTAACCATTGCTGTTGAGATTTGGAATGGTTGCGTGTATATCATATTCTAAATTAATGGCTCAAGCAAGTTAGCGTTCTTTTTTTTTAAAGATTTTATTTATTTATTTATTTGAGAGAGAGAGAGAAAGAGTGAGCACACTCACGAGTGGGGGTAGGGGCAGAGGGAGAGTGAGAAGCTGATTCCCTGCTGAGCAGGGAGACTGAGGTGTGGCTGGGTCCCAGGACCCTGAGATCGTGACCTGAGCTGCAGCCAGATGCTTAACCAACTGAGCCACCCGGGCACCCCCCAAGCAAGTTAGCTTTCAAGTTAGCAGTCAAAAGCAGCAGTCCAGAGCTGGTATAGTGACTCAACGATCATTAAGTGTTCAGAACCATTCCAGTTTGTTCCTCCGTTATCCTCAACACACGGCTTCTGCCTTATGTCCCAAGATGACTGTTATAGCCTCAACTATCACATTCTCATTCAAGTTTGCAGGAAGAAGGGAAGAAGAAGAGTGTCCATCTCCCTTTAAAGATACTTCCTGGGAGTTCCCCATGTCTTACACACATGACCTAGAATTTGTTATATAGCCACACTTAGTTACAATTGGGGCTGAGACCTACTGTCTTCATTTTGGTGTCTATTGACCTGGCTAAAATTCTGGGAATCTGAACTTGGGAATTCAGGGAAGAAGAAAGAATGGATAGATATTGGAAAGAGGTCTACCATGTACAGATTACTATGCTGAATAACTGAAGGGATGCTATTTCTTCCATGGTCTATACCATAAATTATTCAGAGCTACTCGTAGGTGAATGTAAATTAGTGAATGAAACATAAAAATATGCTTAGTCTACATGTGGGTTGAAAAGACTACACAGATCCAGGGGCACTAATCACCTCACAATCTATACCATGGATCTTTCTTAATTCTTAGTGTACTGAACATGAAGGTAAGTGATGACTACATGAAAGTAGACATTTCCATATACAGCTGGGTGCACTGCACAGCTGAAGGGGGGCATTCACATTCTACTCTATTCCACAGATTTTTCTGCACTTGATCTCAACCAAAAGGCTGAGAAGCAATCCAGAGATCTTTCTGGACTCTTTATATGTTCACTGTGGAGGTCAAAGATGGCCACATAACAGAAGAGTTATTCCATGTTCAGTTGTGCGTACTGCACACTCAGAAGTTGCCATTCAAATCACAGTCCAGGCCAGGGGTACCTCTGGATTCCTAACATGCTCAAAATAGAGGTAAGTACTGATAATTACACTGCACAACTCAATTGGTGTCACTTATGTTGTATATACCATGTAACTTTCTGGACTCCTCATATGGTCAATGTGTAGTTAATGACAGTCTCGTAAAAATAAATGTGGATATACACCACGATTTAAGGGATCCTGTTCATATTATAATCTGTCTCATGAATCTTTCTGGATTTGCCATATATTCAATGTGGAAGTATGTGTTGGCCACAGGAAATTAGACTGTGTTATTTATTTCAAGTACACTGCAAAACAGAAGTGGTGATAATCATATCCCAGTCTATGCTACGGATCTTTCTAATCTCTTCCTATGCTCAGTGTGGGGGTAAATAATGGTCGCATGAAAATAAATTTATCCTTGTACATTTGGGTACACTATACAACTGAAGAGGTGCTAGTCACTATCTGGTAAATTCCATGGTTATTTCTAGCCTTGTCATATGTTAATGTGGAGGAAAGTGATGGCCATATGAGTTTATACTTACTTCACTTGAGTTGGGTATACTGTGCTATTCAAGGACTGAGAGCTACATTCTAGTCTACCATGGATCTTAGAGAGAGATTCTTCATATGGTCAGTGTGGAGGTTAATTACGGATTTATAAAATTAGATTTACTGCATATACAGTTGAGTATACTGCACAGTTTAAAGGCTGCCAATCACATGATGCGTTCTGGACCCATGTACTTGTGGGGGTAAATGCCACATTCAAGTAAATATATTCTGTGTAAATTTTGGTGTACTAAAAATTTAAGGATGGCAGTCACATCCTGGTTTGTGACATAGATCTTTCTGGGCTCTTCATATGCTCAATGAGGAAGTAAGTGATTTCTACAGTAAAGAAAGATTATGCAAAATGCCAATCTAAACCACAGTGAGTAGGCATCTCACACCTGGCTATTATCAAAAGGATGAAGAAACAAGTATTGATAAGGATGTGAAAAAAAGGGAACACTTGTACACGGTTGGAATGTAAATTGGTACAGCTACTATGGAAAACAGTATGGGGGTTCCTCAGAAAATTAAAAATAGAACAACCATATGATCCAGCAATTACACTTCTGGGTATGTCTAAAAAAAAAACAAACAGGGGCGCCTGGGTGGCACAGTTGATTAAGTATCCAGCTCTTGATTTCTGCTCAGGCTGTGATCTCAGGGTTGTGATATCGAGCCCCACATCAGGCTCTGTGCTTAGTGTGGAGTCTGCTTAAGACTCTCTCTCCCTCTGCCCCTCCCCCCTAAAATAAATAGATAAATCTTTTTTTAAAAGTGCTAATTTAGGGGAACCTGAGTGGCCCAGTTGGTTAAGCATCTGCCTTTGGCTCAGGTCATGATCCTAGGGTTCTGGTATAGAGCCCTGTGTCGGGGGGGGGGGGGTCCCTGCTCAGCGGGAAGTCTGCTTCTTTCTCTGCCCTTCCCCCACTCGTTTTCTCTCGCAAAAATAAATAAATAAAATCTTTTTTTAAACAAGTGCTAATTTGAAAAGATAGATGTACCCTCATGTTCCTTGCAGGATTATTTATAATAGCCAAGACATGGAAACAACCTAAATGTCCATCACTGGATGACACAGATAAAGAAAATGTGGTATCAGGAAAAAGTCTCTTCAACAAATGGTGTTGGAAAAACTGAACAGCAACATGCAAAAGAATGAAACTAGACCACTTTCTTACACCATACACAAAAATAAATTCAAAATGGAATAAAGACCAAAATGTGAGACCTGAAACTATAAAAATCCTAGAAAAGAACACAGGCAGTAATTTCTCTGACATTGGCTATATCAACTGTTTTCTAGATAGGTCCCCTGAGGCAGGGAAAACAAAAGCAAAAATAAACTATTGGGACTATATCAAAATAGAAAGCTTTTGCACGGCAAAGGAAACAATCAACAAAACTAAACAGCAGCCTGCTGAATGGGAGAAGATATTTACAAATGACATATCCAATACAGATTAAGCATTCAAAATATATAATGAACTTGTAAAACTCAGCACCCAAAAAACAAATAATCCAATTAAAAATGGGCAGAAGATGTGAATAGACATTTCTCCAAAGAAGACCTCCAGATGGCCAACAGACACATGAAAAGATGTTCAACATCACTCATCATCAGGGAAATGCAAACCAAACCTACAATGCTGTTATCACCTCACACCTGTCAGAATGGCTAAAATCAGCAACACAACAAACAGCAGGTATTGACAAGGATGTGGAGAAAGGGGAACCCTCTTGCACTGATGGTGGGAATGCAAACTGGTGCAGCCACTGTGGAAAACAGTGTGAAGCTTCCTCAAGATGTTAAAAATAGAATGACCCTCCAATCCAGCAATTGCACCGCTGGGTATTTACCCAAAGAACACAAAAATACTAATCTAAAGGAAAACATGCACCGTGATGCTTATAGCAGCATTATTTACAATAGCTAAATTATGGAAGAAACTCAAGTGTTCATCGACTGATGAATGGATAAAGATGTGGTGTACACACACACACACACACACACACACACACAATGGAATATTATTCAGCCACAAAAAAGAATGAAATCTTGCCATTTGCAATGACATGGCTGGAGCTAGAGAGCATAATGCTAAGAAAAATAAGTCAGGCAGAGAAACAAACATCATGATTTCACTCACATGTGGAATTTAAGAAACAAAACGAATGAGCAAAGGAAAAGAGAGAGACAGAGTGACAGATAGATCAAGAAACAGACTCTTAATATAGAGAACTGATGGTTACCAGAGAGGGGAGGGGGATAAAGGGATGGGTTAAATAGGTGACAGGGATTAAGGAGGACACTTATGATGAGTACTGAGTAATGTATAGAATTATTGAATCACTATATTGTACACCTGAAACTAAGATAATAGTTTATGTTAACTATATCGGAATTAAAATTAAAAAAAACACTGAGAGGGAGGGGGTATATTGCACACAGATTATTCAAGTCCTGTTTTTCATTTAACAATATACCTTGAAGACTGTTTTATACCAGTAGACATACAATGGCTTCACTCTTTTAAGTAAATGTATTATACTCCATTATATAGATAAACCATAATTTATCCTATTCCTTATTAGAAGACACTTGGGTAATTTCCAATTTCTTGCTATTATAAACAATGCTACAATTTTTTGGATACACCTACACACTGAAAATTGGATAAATTATAAATGAATCATAATTTATCCAATTCCTCATTGGGAGACACTTGGGTAATTTCCAATCTCGTGCTAGTATAAAAAAATGCTACAATGGATATCACTATACACACATCATTTCCCACACATGCGAAGAGATCTCTGATAAATAACTAAGACTAAAACTGCCTTGTCAGAGGGTTTGTGTAATTAAATTTTTTATAGGTATCTCTGACTATTTGTCCAAAGAAAAATGGACAAAAAATGGAATCCCTTTCTAGATCCAATTTACATTTCTTTGATTACAGTGAAGTTGAGTTATTTTCTCTTCCCAAATTTTACAAGGACTTCATGTCAATTGTTTCATTTCATGTTCCCTTAAGGAAGTGTGGAGAGGCTGGGTGCTCCGAGGCTGAAGAGTCCCTAGGAATGAGACCCAGATGGTAGAGCACCGCCATTGTTTCTGTCTTTTGCATTTCCTGTCTTCTGATTCACTGATGCTTATCTCAGTTTTTTCTACTCAAGGGCTATAGTAGTTTCAGCCTGTTGCGGAAGGAGGCCATTAGAAATCCCTCTATTCATCTTGGCTAGCCAGGGTTTTTAGACTCTCTGCGTTGATCAGTCTGAGAAGCAGAACTACTAGTTTTTTTTTTTACATACACACACAATTTGAGTATTACATATAAGTAAATTTTATATATATATATATATATATATATATAATCTGTATGTTATATACGATATTGTATGTTTTATATGTTTATTACAGGGATTTGACCTTATTCAACTGTGGGAGCTAGTTAAAAAAATCTATGTAAGTCTGTTGTTTCTAAGGCTGTTGCTGCTGGAGCCTGAAGGCTCAGGCAGGAAGTTGGGAAGGAAACCAACATGAACGAGCTGGAACCTCTGAGGCTAAACTGGGACCTAGGAAGGTAGACTGGAATCCTTGTTAGTCTCCCATAGCCCTGAAGCCTCCAACCTTGATGATGGGGGTGTCCCGAAGGAGAAGCTGGTACCTTCTGCACAGAGTTAAGCACACTCTTGGTCTGGGAGTCAGAGAAGCTGGGGGAGGAGATGACAGAGGTTGGAAGAGCCACGGAGCCTGCTGCTGCCACATGCCAAGCAGGCCATCCAGCAGATCGGTGACACTTGTGTGAGCTGCACCAGCACCTCACGC
Organism: Ursus arctos; assembly: GCF_023065955.2. NCBI lineage: Eukaryota > Metazoa > Chordata > Mammalia > Carnivora > Ursidae > Ursus > Ursus arctos. Next base: position 25,170,230 of record NC_079873.1, on the reverse strand, counting down.
CATCAACCTTCTGAATTCAAGAGCAAATGACTGCGATTCTCCTTCACCCTTGCAGACGACGTGCAGAATGTCTCAAGATTCCAGCCACACTGGAACTCTGCAGGGAAGAGAGTTCTGGGAAATTCTGTTTCAGCCTACCTAAATCGACACGCTACAAATCCTCCACACCCTCCCAAAGTAGCCTGGTCATTCGGGTTTATGCTCCCTGCGTTTGGGGACCTGGATCAAACTGTCAACCATACTTAAGCAGCTGCTCCCAACGATTCTCATCTTTGGGCTTTATCGATTCGTTTTTATTATGTAACAAACCATCGCAACACTTCGTGGTTTAAAACAACAGATTATTTGTGATTTCTCATGATAATGTGCGGCAGGTGGGCACTGGTTCCTCGCTGGCCAGGATGTGCTGGAGGCAGAGAGGTCTCGGATGTCATCGCTTACTGGTAGTGGTCCTCCTTTCGCGCATGCGACCGCAGGTTTCTATCTGCTCCGTTGGGCATCATCGCATTACCTCAGACTGCACTGGCTCTGCCTCTCCTGCCGAGCGAAGGCTTCTAACCTTCCTTCCACGATTTTAAAGGTACATCCAGCTATTCATTTTTTCAGTCTTGACTGGGGCCTCACGTAAGTTTGTCACCTGTCATCTCAAGGTCTTCCTCTTTAGTACTCTTGTGGCTGTCTGTTGTGCATAAAGACACCGCAGATTGGTAGCTAGACCCTACCACACATGGGGAGGTCCCCTGCTCTGTGATAATACTGCTGTTTGCATGAGGTGAACTCTCTTCGTGCTGTAAAGCCTTTAGGTATTAGCACAACATCACATTCTCTGTAATCCTTGAAGTACCAAAACCAGGTGATTTTTACAGGCAGAAGTGGGGGATACATCCACTCTCCCCCAGTCACTGTTTATCTCCTGGACATTGACACAGACCTGCTTGTGCCTCTGGGCCAACATTTCCTTTCAAAACCAGTGCCTCAGCTTCTGTCTACAGGCCATATTCTCAATGGTAAGTCATGAGTTCAGCTGCAAGGAACATGCAGCGGGGACAAACATCAGGCTGTCCTTCTCATTCCCTGATGGGACCCTTGTACAAAGAGTCCTCCTGGTCATTCCAGGTTATCAGGGAAGGCTGACCCCCAGCTCAAGTGAAGGCTGGAGTCATGGCTCCACAGGCCTGCTAGGTCCTTCCCAGTGAGGGTACCTACCCTACTTTCTTGACCCTTCCCCTTCTGTTTCCCTTCCATTCACTCCCCCCTTATCCCCCCACCTCCAGGTCTTTGTGCTGTAAATATAGTCAATTATTGGCTGTTCCCTCTATGTGCATCAGTTTGCTTATCTGCTTAATTTTACCCATGCCGCTCTTTCTCCTTGGAATATTCTTTTACCAATTTCTACTTGGAGATTGCTTCTTTATTCTTCCTGACTCAGCTCCCATGTTTATTCACCTGTCAAATTTTCCTCAAGGCTTTTGACCATAACTAATTGCTCCAGTAGCACCTTTTAAATAATTTCTCTACTCAAGTATTTATGGTTTTCTGATTCGAAACTATTTATGACTCAACCTTGGCAGTTTCTAACTGGGAAGTCAAACACAAACAGTTGCTTGATGGTAGGAGCTCTCTCCCAGCCTCCGCCACAAAGGTTAAGGTAAAAAACAAAACAAAACAAGATGGCAACGACTGAACAGATAAAGAAGGAATGATGTAGAAGACAAGAGAGCACGTGGGAGCTACATGGCAGTGCCAAGGGTGAGGGCACGTGCAAATGCCAAGTGTTGCTCTCGTTCTGGGGGTGACATGTAATTTCAGGAGACTAAGAAGGGGGTGTGCTGGCATCCTTGACTTCTTGGACAAGGTGCTTTGATGAAGGTATATTCAAAGGGAGGAGGCATAGTTCTAGAAACCAGAACCTGTCCCGGTCTAGGCAGTTGGCTGAAGGTATGTGTACACCAGGTATTAGGGATATCCTAGGGGATCTTGAAATGAGAGTATCCTGAGGGGGCTCTCAGGTCTTAGATCTCAGAGGTTTGAGGATGTCCAGATAGACACAAAGCTGTGCCTTGTGGGTGTATATTTATAATAAGAAATGAGGCACACGATTTGTAATATGAAGGAGATAAACAGAAAATAGTTCAAGCCTTAAACTGGCAGCTATTAGAAAGATACATATGGAAATGTGTCTGATACATTTCTGTAAACAGTCTCTTTCCCTGCCTTTTTTCCTGTGCCTTGAATTTCCATAATTTCATCTTTCATGTATGGCAACATTCCAATCATTGTTTTAGGAGTTTGTTCTTTAGAGCAGCTGTAGGTTTATGGCAAAATTAAGCAGAAGGTACAAAGATTGCCCATTTACTCCTTGCCCCCACGCATGCTCATTTTATTTTCTACTTTGTTATTTTTTAATAAATAAATCATAGAAACCTCAAATAAGCAAAAAAGGAGGGGAAGAACATCTTTTAAAGATAATCAGGCTACTCTTATGCAGATCACCCTTATTCTTAATAATCTTGCTTATAACATAACTCAATGGAAAATAACTTGCCTCACACACTATAACTTTTCTAAAGATTTACTGTCTTCTGTAGAAAAGGTAACAGATGCACATAATACAAGTGTCAAAAGTCACAAAAGGGCATATAGCTTCTTCTATACCCTCCCAGAGATAATATATGTATTTAGAAATATACTTATTTTTTCCCACAAAGGGTAGCACACACCAAACCTGACACAACATCTTGCCTCTGTAACTTACACCAGATCTTGGCGATCTATTAAATGTCAATTCACTGAAATTTTCAATGTTTTGGCTAGGTGGCAAGAACTAATAAAGTTGAGGATATCTCTTTTCGAGTAAGACTAATTAAGACAATTAAACAAATTGAGAGAGGGACATCTGGGTGGCTTAGTTGGTTAAACCTCTGACTCTTGATTTTGGCTCAGGTCATGATCTCAGGGTTGTGAGATTAAGCCCTGCATCAGGCTCTGTGTTCATCACGAAGCCTGTCTCTTCCCTCTGCGAGCATGTGCGCGCGTGCTCTCTCTCTCTCTCTCTCAAGTAAATAAACAACTTAAGCTAATGCCTGTTGAATGATACTGAGAACTGCTAAAACCAAGAGGCACAGAGAATGGGGTAAAGAAGGAGAACTATGATGAGAAACAAACTGAGGACCTCAGAGGGGAGGGGGTGGGGGAATGGGATAGACTGGTGATGGGTAGTAAGGAGGGCACGTATTGCATGGTGCACTGGGTGTTATACACAACTAATGAATCATCGAGCCTTACATCAGAAACCGGGGATGTACTGTATGGTGACTAACATAATATAATAAAAAATCATTAAAAAAAAAAAGAAGGAGAACTATGGAGTGGGTGATAAGACCTGGCCAGAGGCCGGGGGATGGTGGGGAAGGAGTTGCCCCTTTCTAGTTGGGAAGAGAAGAGTCTGGGGAGAATGGGAGTGTCACTAGAGAAGGAAGGGAAAGAGAAATTTGGAGAGAAGAATGAGCAAGAACTATTGAAATCCTGAGGAATTGGTGGTTTTGTTCTGCTATGTATCTGGAAAGGGCAAATTCCTACTTAGCTGCAAGCCCCAATTTACGCTTCATAGTGCATCCTCATGGTCCGTCTATTCCAACTGCTGTCCTAAGTTGGTTCTCCTGCCTCTTGCTATCCTCTCTTCCAAAACAGGGCTGCCCTGATGTGAGGGGACGTTCAAGGCCAGTCCGCGCCTGTTTTGTGAGGCCCTTCTTTCTCATGCTGGGACAAAGCCACGAGGGAATCAACCTCCCCTCTCCTGAGACTCTTTCCCTGTTGTCCCGGGGATCCAGGACCCTCCCTCAGTACACTTGTAGCACCGCGCCACAGCTTCCACTTTTCACAGATTCTGGTCTTGGCTGAGAGGTGAGAAGACTTGGAGAATTAATGGCTGCTCCATGTTTCCTAAGGGAGCAGATCTTCTGCCAACCCTCTAAGGGGCCCAGGCTATACTTTGTGTTAAAATCCTTGGGTTAGGGCAGGGATTTCAGCTTATGCCCCAGGATAGCCTTCCGGTTGCATCAATGAACTGGTTTCCTTTATGAAAGTCGGGACTGTTTTGTACCATGCCTAAAACAGTGCTTAGGACAAGCTCTGTGTTCAAAAAATATACTGAACAGAATTGAGAAAAAATAAATGAGTAGATAGAAATGTGGTTAGTTTCCCAGGCTAGGAAAGAAGATCTCATTTCAGCTGAACGAAGTGGAGTCTATGTGAGGAGAACTACAGATCAGAGCCACTAGGTGTAGCAATTCTTCTAGGATAAACAGCTCTCTGACCCCTCGAAGCAGCTCTAAAGGGGAGAGCAGATCCTTCGGTTCCCGGCTTCAGGGGGAGTCCATCTGGGCAGGGACTGGAATTCTAGGGCTGGAGAGTGAAGACTCTAGTGGGAAGTGGGAAAGCGTTAGCAGGGAGAAGCCTGCATCAGGTTCGGGGTGTGGGGCTGCGGTGGGCAGGAGAGAAGCAATGAGCCTGGGGGAAGAGACGTTCCTGTGGAGAAGACAGGTCAGTTATCTCTTCCTTTCTCCTCCATCTCACTGGGGAATGTGTGTGGGTGATAAGCAGAGACTGAAACGTCACAGGGAGGAGGGCAAGAAGAAGGAGAGGGAGGAACAGCTGCAGTGGAAAAGTTGTTGGTCCTCAGTTACGGAACGAGATGTTCTCTTCCCTGCTTTCTCATGGGTACATGCCGCCTACTGCGGGAGGCCTTCCTGCCTGCACAGGCCCTGCCTGCTCTGACCTGGGGAGGCAAGAAGGTTGGCAGAACACCTGTTCCCGAGGGAGGCATTTTCTTGAGCACACAGGGACAGAAGGAGCAAGTGGGGGGCGGCCTGTCGGCATTTTTATGGGTTTTCATAGATAAAAACGAGTAATCTTTCTTTCTAGGTGAAGAGTGTCCCATTGGCTGGAGGAGTGGAGTTCCACTTCAGAAAAAGAGCTCTCATCTTGCAAGTTAACACAGAAACCCATTTTAGTGGATTGAGTAAGATTACTGCTGCCATTATTTTTAGAAAAAGGAAATAAACCCCAAGACGACTAATTCTTGAGGTGGTAAATGGTAAAGGAAATGGTTCTCTTGTTACACCCATGATTGTTCCAGTGCCCTGGTCTTCTCCAAGAACAGGTGTGCTCTTCAACGGGTGTCTGTCATATGCTCAGTGTGCCACAGACCACATCATTTTCCCATCTGCACACTGGGTCACCACATCCTGATCTTGAAAAGCTGAAATGTAAACTGAACTATGTTCCTTTTAGGACTCGAAGTGATTTATGTGAATTAACTTCTTGCCTAAATTTCCATACATTAAAGGTTTTTCTACACGTGGTTTGCCTTGCCTTGAGGAAATGAAACATATAAACCAAGACCTTTTCATTACATGCTATTTTATATGCCAAGAGGCAAAAGTATTTGTTTCGTGTATTTGTTTCATGTATTTGTTTCATATATATAATTTTAGGTTTCTCAGTGTTTTTAATTAAGGCTTGTTTTAGCAAAATGGTTTTTTTATTTTTTTATTTTTATTTTATTTTTTTATTTTTTTTAAAGATTTTATTTATTTATCCGACAGAGATAGAGACAGCCAGCAGAGAGGGAACACAAGCGGGGGGAGTGGGAGAGGAAGAAGCAGGCTCACAGCGGAGGAGCCTGATGTGGGGCTCGATCCCATAACGCTGGGATCACGCCCTGAGCCGAAGGCAGACGCTTAACCGCTGTGCCACCCAGGCGCTCCAAAATGGTTTTTTTAAAAAAGATTTTAGAGAGAGATAAAGAGAGAGCACAAGAGTGAGTGGGGGGAGGGGCAAAGGGAGGGAATCTTCAAGCAGACACCCCGTTGAGCTCGAGCACGAGCATGGAGCCCAGCTCATGGCTCTATCTCACCACCCTGAGATCATGACCTGAGCCAAAACCAAGAGTAGGATGTTTAACTGACTGAACCAGCCAGGTGCCCCAGCAAAATGGTTCTGGAAGTCAATCTTCTCCGGTTTAAATCCTAGCTCTGTAGTTATTAGCTCTGTGTCTCTGGAAGAGCTAAGGAACCTCCCTGGGCCTCTCTTCCCCTCACATTTAAAATAAGGCTAATCCGGGCCCTGTTGGGAGGATGAAATAAGCTAATACTACATTTTAAGTTTTGAGAATGGTTTTTATATTTATGTATTTTTTTGGAATAGTATTTAGAGCATAGTAAGTGTTCGTTAAGTCTTATACCTGCCATTCAAACCCAGAATAGTTCAATAGAAGGAAAGGCAAGAGAACAAGCTTAAAATCACCAAGATCTAGATTTTAATCTAAATTCCTGGTCCTTGCTTCATCTAGAAAATTACTGAACCTTTCGGAGCTTCAATGTCCTTACTTGTGAAATGGGAATAATGCTATCTACTGTGTAAATGCTACTGTGAGGCTTAAATAAAATAATGAAAAAAAACTATGTGTGATAGATATTCTAGTCTCAGCAATTTAAATGTAAATAAATGCTCAACTTGCCCTACCCAAATCCCCTACTAACACAGCTCTCTGGTCTTCTAGGTCAGCAGTTCTCAAAGTATGGTCCCCAAGAGCCTTCCAGGGAGACTAGGTCAAAACCATTTTTATAATAATACTAAGAGGCTATCTGCCTTTTTCACTGTATTGACATTTGCACTTAATGTGCAATAGCAATAAAAAGAATTCTGGCTCCTTAGCACAAATCGAGGCAGGGGCACCCCGCTCTATTAATAGTCATTTTATTTTTCCCCACCACACCATCACGGTTGTTGAATTCAAGAATGTCCTTGATGAGGGGCGCCTGGGTGGCACAGCGGTTAGGCGTCTGCCTGCGGCTCAGGGCGTGATCCCAGCGTTATGGGATCGAGCCCCACATCAGGCTCCTCTGCTATGAGCCTGCTTCTTCCTCTCCCACTCCCCCTGCTTGTGTTCCCTCTCTCGCTGGCTGTCTCTATCTCTGTCAAATAAATAAATAAAATCTTAAAAAAAAAAAAAGAATGTCCTTGATGAGAACTAGGAAGATTGGTAGGGGAAGAAAGGGATAAAGAAAGGGGGGGTAATCAGAAGGGCGAATGAAGCATGAGAGACTATGGACTATGAGAAACAAACTGAGGGCTTCAGAGGGGAGGGGGGTGGGGGAATGGGATAGACTGGTGATGGGTAGTGAGGAGGGCACGTATTGCATGGTGCACTGGGTGTTATACGCAACTAATGAATCATGGAACGTTAAAAAAAATAAAATAAGAAGAAGAAGAAAGAAAATATTGAAAAGAAAAAATAAATAAATAAATAAAAACATCACCTGGAATGGAACATGAAGGACATATAGAGCACCTCTGCTACATATTCAAGGAGAAGTGATGCCCTCAGGAAAAGCCCGTGAATGAGCCGCAAGCTGAGCTAGCAGCGTTTCTCGTGAAACCCCATTTTCATGTGAAGGAACAATGGACAAACTAGGGCTATTCAGACTTGGAATTTTGGCAGACATTTTCTTGAAAATGAATAGAGTCTATCACTTCGAGGAAAACAACTGATTGTATATGTTGCCTATGATAAAAATTAGTTTTTGAGTGGAAATTAAAATTTTAGAAAATTTGATCTGCCATTTTGATCTAGCCAGATTCCCTATACTTAAAGATTTTCTGTTGAGACTGTGATATTAATAAAGTGACTTTTTGATATGACACGATATGATATGTGCCAGCATTTGGAAGAGTCACAAAACTCAGTGAACCAGTAGTTTTTCAAATGACCAATGCATATTACAAAATCATGCATGAGTAAAAGATACAGTTAAAGTTTAAGATACACTAATGGATTTTAACAGAACACGGCATGAAAAATTCATTGATATGGTTTCAGGGTTCACATAACAGAAAACCTTTATGAAGTTAGCACCTAATGAATTTTGGTGTTATGTCAAAGAAGGGTCTCCACAATTATCTGAAAAGCCTATTAAAATACTCTTTCCTTTTTCAACTGCTTATTTCCAAGAGGCTGGATTTCCTTCATATACTTTAAGTTGAAGTCTTTAACCAAAACAACATAGTCTGATTAAATGCAGAATCTAGCTGTCCTTTATAAGCCAACATTAAGGAGTTTTACAAAAATAGAAAATGATTCTACTCCTCTCAGTGTTTTTAGAAAATAAATTTTTCCTGAGTCTTTTCTTGTTGCTATGATGTATCACGCTGATCGAGTTGTGAATGTTGAACCACGCTTGCATCCCAGGTATGAATCCCACTTGGTCATGATGGATAATCCTTTTAATGTACTGTTGGATTCTATCAGCCAGGATCTTGTTGAGGATTTTGGCGTCCATATTCATTAGGGAAATCGGTCTGTAATTCTCCTTTTTGATGGGGTCTTTGCCTGGTTTGGGGATCAAGGTAATATTGGCCTCATAGAACGAGTTTGGTAGCTTTCCTTCTGTTTCTATTTTTTTGAAATAGCTTTAGGAGAACAGGTATTATTTCTTCTTTGAATGTTTGGTAGAATTCCCCAGGAAAACTGTCCGGGCCTGGAGTTTTGTTATTTGGAAGGTTGTTTATCACTGACTCAATCTCTTCATAATTAATTGGTCTGTTTAAAAAATCAATTTCTTCCTGTTTCAGTCTTGGTAGTTTATAGGTTTCCAGGAAGGCCTCCATCTCTTCCAGATTGCTTAATTTATTGGCATATAGTTGTTGATAGAAGTTTCTAATAATCCTTCCAATTTCATTGGTGTTGGTTGTGACCTCTCCTTTTTCATTCATAATTTTATTAATTTGGGTCCTTTCTCTATTCTTTTGGATAAGTCTTGCCAGTGGTCTGTCAATTTTATTGATTCTCTCAAAGAACCAGCTTCTAGTTCTGTTGATCTGCTCTACTGTACTCCTGGTTTCTAATTCATTGATTTCTGCTCTAATCTTGGTCAACTGCTTCCTCGTGCGTGGATTAGGCCTGTCCCTCTGTTGCTGTTCCAGCTTCTTGAGGTGAGAATATAAAAACTGCATTTTAGATTTTTCTGTTCTTATGAGTGAAGCTTGGATGGCTATGTATTTCCCCCTTAGGACTGCCTTTGCAGTATCCCATAGGTTTTGGACCATTGTGTTTTCATTCTCGTTGGTTTCCATAAATTGTTTAAATTGATTTTTGATTCCCTGGTTTATTGAGTCATTCCTGAGCAGGATGGTTCTTAGTCTCCAAGTGTTTGAGTTTCTTCCAAAATTTTCCTTGTGGTTGAGTTCCAATTTCAGAGCGTTTTGGTCTGAGAATATGCAGGGAATAATTTCAGTCTTTTGGTATCAGTTGAGACCTGTTTTGTGACCCAGAACATGGTCTATTCTTGAGAATGTTCCATGGGCATTAGAACAGAATGAGTATTCTTTGGTGCTGGGGTGTAGTGTTCTATATATATCTATGAGGTCCAACTCGTTGAGTATAGCATTCAAAGCTCATGTTTCTTTGCTGATTTCTTTTTTTTTTTTTTAAGATTTTATTCATTTATTTGACAGAGATAGCAACAGCCAGCGAGAGAGGGAACACAAGCAGGGGGAGTGGGAGAGGAAGAAGCAGGCTCATAGCGGAGGAGCCTGACATGGGGCTCGATCCCACAACGCCGGGATCACGCCCTGAGCCGAAGGCAGACGCTTAACCGCTGTGCCACCCAGGCGCCCCTCTTTGCTGATTTCTTGCTTAGGTGATCTGTCTATTGCTGATAGTGGAGTCTTAGGGCCCCTACTATTAGTGTATTTTTATCTATATGTCTCTTTATTGTGGTTAAGAGTTGGCTTGTGTATCTTGCTGCTCCCCTGTTGGGGGCATATATATTTATAATTGTCATATCCACTTGTTGGATACATCCTTTAAGAATAATATGGTGCCCTTCTGTGTCTCTAACTATAGTCTTTAGTTTAAAATCCAATCTGTCTGATATGAGGATTGCTACCCCAGCTTTCTTTTGAGGTCCATTGGCGTGAAAGATGGTATTCCATCCCTTTACTTTCAGTCTGAATGTATCTTTAGGTTCAAAATGAGTCTCTTGTAGACAGCAAATGGATGGGTCATGTCTTTTCATCCAATCTGCAACCATGTGGCATATGGGAGCATTTAGGCCATTTACATTGAGACTGATTGTTGAGAGATATGATTTTAATGATGCCATGTTGCCAGTAAAGTCTTTGTTTCTATAGATTGTGACTTTCTGTTCTGTATCACTCTTGGGGCCTTTTTACTTTTATAGAACCCCCCTTAATATCTCTTGTAGGGCTGGTTTCATGGTTACGAAATTGGTCAATGACTGGCGATTCTGGAAGGTCTTTATTTCTCCATCAATTCTGAATGACAGTCTTGCTGGATAAAGGATCCTTGGCTGCATGTTTTTCTCTGAAAGAGCTTTAAAAATGCCCCCCCAACCCTTTCTCTCATTCCAGGTCTGTGTAGACAGGTCATAGCAGCATTGTCCACAATAGCTAAATCGTGGAAGGAACCGAGATGCCCTTCAACAGATGACTGGATTAAGAAGTTGTGGTCCATATATACAATGGAATATTACTCAGCTATCAGAAAGAACGAGTTCTCAACATTTGCTGCAACATGGACGGCACTAGAGGAGATAATGCTAAGTGAAATAAGTCAAGCAGAGAAAGACAATTATCATATAGTTTCTCTCATCTATGGAACATAAGAACTAGGAAGATCGGTAGGGAAAGAAAGGGGGGTAATCAGAAGGGGGAGTGAAGCATGGGAGACTATGGACTCTGAGAAACAAACTGAGGGCTTCAGAGGGGAGGGGGGTGAGGGAATGGGATAGACTGGTGATGGGTAGTAAGGAGGGCACGTGTTGCATGGTGCACTGGGTGTTATACGCAACTAATGAATCATTGAACTTTACATCAGAAACCAGGGATGTACTGTATGGTGACTAACATAATATAATAAAAAAAACATTAAAATAAAAAAAAAGAAAATAAATTTTTCTTTAAAATCATGTTATTTGTATCATATTACTACTTAATGAGTCTATTATTCTGATTCTTTTTTATAATTGTCCTTCTTAAATGAATACATATTAAGAATTTTCCTTAGTTCTAATTTCTATTGTGAGAAATACCGCTCTAATCCACCTAAACAAAAGCTCTTTGGCATCCTCACTCCTTTGTAGGTGTACAAAGGGATCCTGACGCCAGAACATTTGACAGCTACTGCTTTGGACCGTCATTTCTGAACGCAAGAACGGCCGCGCGCTAGAATCACCTGACAAACTGCCTGACCCCAGCCCTGGATAAATTAAATCAGAAAACAGTTGAAAACTATTGCCCTAGTGTAGTGTTTTCCCAAGCTTGTCCAAATATAAAATTCATCTGAGACTGCTGTTAAGTGTAGCAGTCCCAGTTTTCTTCCTAAATTTAATGAACCATATCTTTGGGGGAAGTGGCTAGGAAATCTGCCTGTTTTGTAAGAATCTGAGTTGACTCTCTTTTTTTCAAGATTTATTTATTTATTTGAGAGAGAGAAAGAGCACACGTAAGCAGGGCGACAGGCAGAGGGAGAGAGAGAGAGAATCTCAAGCGGACTCCCTGCTGAGCACAGAGCCCTATGAGGGACTCGTTCTTGACACCTTGAGATCCTAACATGAACTAAAATCAAGAGCTTACCGACGGAGCTACCCAGGCGCCCCATCTCAAGTGATGAGACAACTTTGGAAAACAACCCCATGTTCTCTTCCTACCCTCCTCATTCTTGATGGCATGCTAGCTAAGGCCTTAGCTGTTAACAAAGGCATTACTTGACTAAGTTCAACCCACCAAGTTTGGAGTACACACCTTAAAACTTCCCCTGGGAAATTACCTTCTAATGTGAGGTGTTGCATGAAAAATGACTTTAGAATTTAAAGGTATAAAGACAGAGTAGTTAATTATTTGACAAGGTACTATTCTTGTATGGAGGGACTTTTCTCCCAAGTCACTCAAGTTTCACACAGTTTTGTGGGAAGTACTTCCTAATTTGGGTTGGGTGAGTGAATTCTGCACGCAGTGCTGACTTCTCAGCCCTAGTGTGCGGAGCGGGCCTGTGTCAGAGGACTGGCAAGAACCAGTTTTTCTTGATATGATTGTCTTGGACCTGGGATAAAAGCTTTGTCAATATGACAATTTCATTTCCTCATGAATTTTAAGGAGGCAAACAGACCAGAGGAGGGGTTCAAATGGATTACCCTGGAGCACAGACTGGAGAGTGGTTTATGGGAATCACTGTGGAGAAGTGAAACTTGCCTCAAGAGAACACGCCCTCAAATTCCTACTTTTTATCTTTGGGTAAAACAGGAAGAAGGCACTGCCAGTAGTGAATAGTAATTTCCTGTCTGCGCCACCAGAGTCATTCTTTTTCCTGGTCACAGAGACACAGAAATCACTCCACTCCAAGTGAGCGGAGGTAGAAATTGAGCCTTGGTAGTTTTCATGTGCTAAATGACTAATGCCTAGATCTCATAATAAATGTTCAAAAACAGTAGTGATCACTTGTCTAGAGCTCAATGCCAAAAAGGTACAAAAATATTAATAATTCTATACAGAACATTTCTTTAATGTAACTTGTGTTCAATGGAGCTCATGCTGCAAATTGGCAAAAACCTCTAAGAAAAACTTAGTACTGTCCGAAAAGATAACCCTAAGGCTGAAAACAGTATTTCCCTCTGGGGAGTGGAAATGAGGGGGCTGGGGAGGAGACTTTTTTTTATAGCTTTCTACTGTTGCATATTTTTAACCATGAGTAGCTAGTTTATAGACTTTTTTAAAATGACACATTGACATTTTGAATTATATATTCATACAAGTGGAGCCCTTGAAGGGACTTTGGAGACTCCTCCTTCCCCTTCCACCCCAACCCTCCGAAAAGGTCCAACTTCCTCTTCACTATTATCTACAATTGGCCTTGGTTGGCATGCTGACAATTCTCTTCCATCAAGACATACCATCTTTTGAGTATGGGTTGGCCCTGTGACTTGCTTTGGTCAATGTGATGTTAGCAGCAGTGCCACAAGCAGAAGCTTAAAAAACACTGGTTCACTGGGGCCTTTCTCATTGTGTAGCTTGTTGATGATGAGAGACAAAGGTCCATTCTTACTCATTGCCCTAACTAACCACTAGACATGTCGGCAGGGTCACCTGGGGCTGCCACATCTGACTCTCCTACTGACCACAGACACTTCAACAACCCCAGCTGAGATCAGCCCAGCCTGGCCCAGACCCGAAGAAGCCTTGGACAGAACGGGGAACTAAATCAATGGTGATTGTTTGAAGTCTCAAAGTTTTGGTCTGGTTTGTTAAGCAGCAATTGGTAACTGGTACCGTCTTCAAATGATCAATTCTCTGCTCTAGTCACATAGGTCCATTCAATCTTCACCACAAACCACTGTTCATATACTTCTGTTTATACCCTTTCCCTAAATGTGCTATTTTCAGTTTTTATCCAAGACCTATCCCTCTTCTTTGAAGAATTTCTCAATTCCTCTACTTCTCTATGACCAAGAGCTTTCTTTTCTAAACACTTGAAATATGCTTTCTATCTGTAAAGTGTGTTACTGCTAGATTTTGATTTCTATTGGCAACATTTCCATAGTTTAACACAAGGGAGATTAATGAGAGTTAATCCAAAGTAATTTTTTAAATTATTTGAGAGAGGGAGAGAGAGCGCACATGCACAACGAGGGAGGAAGGGCAGAGGGCGAGGGAGAAGACTCCCCGCCGAGGAGGGAGCTGGATGCGGGGCTTGATCCCAGGACCCTGGGGCCACAACCCACGCCGAAGGCAGACGCCCAACCAACTGAGCCACCCAGGTGCCCCCAAAGTAATTTTATAAAAATATGTTAATTTCTTCCCTTTCCAATTTTTTTACTATTAAACTCAATTTTCTATATTTCTTTGATATTTGCACAACACTTAAAAAGCTATCTTTCATGTGTATGTCCAATTTCTGCCATTACATTGTTTTTTTCTGCCTTTGTATTGTTGACTTCCAAAGGGTAGAAATACTTCCTTAATTCTCTCTCAAAGTGCTCTGTACAAGACCTTACAGGTAACACATACACAATAGAGCTCTGGCTTTGGAGTCAGAAAAGCCTGAGTCCAAATCCCTGGCACCTACTAGCTGGGCGATCTTGGCAAAAGGATTAATTTCTCTCAAAGCCAACTTTTCTTATTTAAAAAAATACTTACTTGATGGAGTTATTTCGAGGATTAAAAGACATAATTTAAACTTTCTTATTAGTATTGCACACATAGCGGTCATGCCACAAATAAAAACTGGCTAGCAATAAAGCCTCATGTTATGATGCAGAAAGTAGGTGCCTTAAATTGGCCGCACAAAGTGTGGTCCTCTGCTGACGAACAGCACGGTCATGCCCTGCAAGACTGCTAGAAAGAGGGAAGGTCAGGCCCCACTCCAGACCTACTGAATGTGGATTTTGACAAGATTCCCAGGTGATCTGTATGTATGTTAAATTGAGAAGTACTTCCTTAAAAGACCTTAAAATAAAGTCAAGAGATCTGTAAATTGATTTAACATGATATCTGGGCAATTAAGCACTCATATCCACTGGATTAGATGCTCATCTAATCTCATTATTTGATCGGAATTTCTGATAATGAGCCCCCGAAAGAAAGCTTGGATCATCGTCCACATCACAGTAGTCCTCCAAGGGAGCTGATGTACAGGATTTCTTTTTTATCTAAACTTCAAAACCAATTAATTTATTTCTGCTAAATGTGAATGCAGAGGGACTTCTAGGTTTAAAACTTATCTTGAAAGGTTTTTTGGTTTTTTTTGGTTAGCCTCAAACATCTTTCTTTTCATCCCTAGGAGTTAGAGAGCAAGGGAAAGACTTAAAAAGAAGAGCAATTATGTTGTTGTAAATGGTACCTGTAAATAGAAGTTGCTTAAACAAAGCTAGCTCTTAAATCCATAATCCGACATAGGCATTACTTCAAACTTTACCCTACAGGGACAAGAACCAAAGGAGGGTTGGATGTGGCTAGCAGGAGACAGAGATGGAAAATTTTTACCCCAGAAGGCTCTCCACAAAGGGAGGAAATCTGGAGACTTCAGGGCTCAAGGGCACTATTTTCACTTCCCTGTTGCTTTGTGAAATGATGTTATTTGGACTGAAGTTCTAGTGTCTCCTCCGTAGGCCTCATGTACTTGCTCCTGGCTGCCTTTATAAACATGAGTCAGTACAATGGCATGATAAAAATAGAATCGGGGGGGGGGGACTAAAAACAAGCATGCCAAAGAGAATGTCAATTTTTAAACATTTGGAACTTTCTCTGAGGTGCTAGAAATTTCTACATAGTTTCAGTGTGCGCAGTCCACCTTGCTTCAGCTCTCTGCCCTGATGGCACAATGTGGCGGGATTAGTGCTCACGAAGATGAGGCAGGTTTAACTTTTCTAGGCCAGCATCTAAGACCTGTTCAGTCAGCTCTCATGAACGAACCTATGAACTTCTAACTGCTTGGGGACAGAAGCAGAAATTTTCCTTAGAAGCCTGGGTGTAAGGAATTATTTAAACTGTTTGGAACCTTTGCCCTCCAGAGCCACTGTCCTTAGTCAGGCTGGGAGACAAAGATGCATTTGGATTTGAAGTTTTACTATGCTCATTCTCTGTATTATGGTTCAGATTATCCTAAAATGCAGAGAAAAAGATGCTCGAGAGAATGGAACCCTTAACTTCTCTCAAAACCCAATTTTACCTATTGGTTTAACATATCCTTCCTTTTCTTCTAGTTCAGTCCCTCAGGGAGGCACAAGTAGGAAAGGAAACTAACAGATTCAACTTTCTCCTTTCTTTCCCTTGATAGAAGGTTGAAAGGCAGACAAAAGGAAGGATAATGAGATATGCTTGGGTTGAGGATTAAAAGTGATGCATAAAAACCGAAATTCTCCACAGATTTGGCAGAGTCTTGGGCCTCTTGATCTTAATAGAAATAAATGAGTAGAAGGCTAAAGCAGAGTTCATGCCGAGTACTCATTTGTGTGACTGCAAAGAAAAGGTAAGCAAACATCAGTAAAATGGAGATTCGCAGTTGCTCAACTGACAGAACAAGTTTTTCTTTTCAAGACCAATTTATGGTAGAGGAAGTGAAGCATTATCTTGACTCGAGGAGGAAGTGTCCCTGCGTTCCAAGACCTGAACATTAGATTGGGGAGGCGGAGAGAGAAGATGTTAATAGTGGAAAATCTTAAAACTAGGGAAGAGGGGCACGATTGCGTAAAAATGGGTAAAAAGCAGCAAGAACTTGTAGCCAAACTATCGAATATTTCTGGGGTCACTTATTTTAGAGTAAATGAGAGGGATTTGAGTTTTGGTGTTAGAAACTTTTTGCTAGATTGTTAAGGCAGAGAACGTCAAGTAATAGCAAAGACCAATAATTAGAAAGCAGAAACCCAAATAGTTCATGCTGATTCCTTAGGCCTTCAGGTACTTGCCTTGCTAGCTTTCCTTAATGCCAGTTACTGGGTAATGGCCAAGGAGGATGAACTATTCTCTATACTACACACAGACTTAAAATGAAACCTATGGAATGAAATTCAATTTGCCCTTTTAACTTCTATCACATTTCAATTTTGAATCATTTTTCAACTGAAAGAATTCCAAAATGCTTCAGAAACTTTACAAATGCAGTAATCATATTATTTGATGGCAAAATGAAAATCTCCCTGAAGTGGAAAATGGGAGTTATTCAAGAGCAAACAGTACACATTACAATCAATTATATCCTAAATAACAAAACCTCTAGTGCACAACAAGCCCTCACAGCTTCACAGGAATTCAGAATGTTGTACTTAATAAAGCAATTATAATCTGTCATCCCGTCCTCAAGATAAGCAGTACTGCCCCAGAGCTTATGTTATGGATTTCTTTGGTATAAATTAGACTTACTGAAGTATAAACCAAGAATTTTTAAATGTCATATTCATTTTACTCCATGGAATATGTAACATGTTCCAAAACTCAAACATGTTCATGCTAATTTTTAGAGAATATCAATTAAGATTTATCTTCTATGGAGGGAATGCACAAAAACTTTCTATATAAAGCTATAATTGTGTCTGCAGGAAAGAATTAGAAAAATGACGAAGATAAACTGTGAGAATGAATATGGGAAAACAGGATTGTTTTTAAAGATGCTAGGAGTTATATGCGGCTATGAAAAAAGCTTATTCTTGTACCATTATGTACTGTCATATGGACACGAGGGCTTCTGTTTTGTTCACTTTTCCTAGAGGCACAGCTCGAATTGAATTATAAACCACTCCGGGCTCTTGAGTCGAGTTGGCAGGCACTGGTGATTCATCTTTTGTAGAGATTAGGGATAAAAGTGGAATTAGAGAGAATTTCAAAGTACTTGAGTAATGCTATTAAAATAAGTACAGATATAAATTTTGGGGTCAAAAGATTAAAGATTTGGCCTCATTTACATGAAACAGTCAAATATCCATGATTGAAAATCTGGAGATCACAGAAGAGACACCTTGAGGACTGGACATACAGATTCACAGATGATTCAGAGAAGATAATGGCAGGTGTGGCAAGTGCTGAGTTCACCAACAGAAGATACTGGGGGACGAAAGGGGTGGGGAGGAGAAGCAAGAATTTCAGTTCTAGGAAACGGAATGTTGATAGGAAACCAATGAAAATTCTTAGAAAGGAGAAAGTGGGGAGACAGGAGAATGAGGAGCAGTGTGCAATGACACAAAATCTACCGGGTGGTGGTGGGTGGTAGGGAAACCTTCCTAAAGGAGGGGTTCTACCAATAAAGAACTGGATACATACATTCTTACTGGAACAGTCTATACATTGAAAGTCTGTGTAGCTGTTAAAAAGGATGAGGTCAATCTACACATACGGACATTGAAAAATTTATACAAAAAAGGTAAGGGACAAAATCACCTATGTAGTATCCAATCACTGGTATACAAAAGATGTATGTAATCTTCAGAATAATACACAAGAAAGGTGACAATCCTAAGTGCCTCTGGGGAGAGCACCTGAGAGCTGAAGATCAGATGGAAAGAGCTTGAATTTTTACTGTATACCTTTTGGTACCATTTACACTTTTACCACGTACATGAACCTTTAAAAAACAAATCATTAAAAAAGAAAAGTGATTTGTGGACAGTGCCAAATTCTATAGAAACATCACAGAGGGTACAGACCAAGATAAAGGTCATTAGACTTATTTAAGGGGCCTTGCTAACTTTGAGAAAGTAGGTTCAGTTCAGTAATTTGATACTGAGAGACAAAAATATATTGTACGTGGCTGGAGACCATAATTCAGGAAGACAAAGAATTTGTCTTGGAAGTGTTGACGTTTCAGGGATTAAGCTTGTGAACTGATCAGGTGTGTGTCTGTGCACACATACACAGACACACATACATATACACCTTTCTCTAGATATGAGAAAGGCAATAATAGATTTTACTGGTAACTGACAATTGGCAAGTATGATGTGACAGAAAGACCAACGGTTGAGGAATTTGAGAGCGCTGGTAAGAGCACTAGGAGGTGGGTGTAGGGTGGAGGAAACCTATTGAGGGCTAGGGGTGAGCTAAGTACGGATGAAATCAAAATGGAAATAGCTTGGAGGAACTTTCGACACCAGGAGAGGTAACTGAATAACAAGAAGAAAAAAAGAAAACCCTGTTAGAGGCAGAGAAATCAAGGCAGTAACTCTTTACCTACCGTCTAGCAGATTGACAGAAAATCGTATTATAAGATTTTAGTTACACAGGATATAATTCTGCTTTATTATAGCCAGCAAAGAGAAAGTAGTTTAAAGCCAATTTCATAAGCTCAGGTCTTATCAAAAGAGAAACAGTAAGGCAACCTGAAGCGGTGCCAACTTTAAAAAAAATTTTTTAAAGTAGGCTCTACGTCCAATGTGGGGCTTGAAACTCATGACCCCAAGATCAGGAATTGCGTGCTCTACTGACCGAGCCCGTCAGGCGCCCCAGCAGAGTGCTAACTTTTTGATGACAGGAAATATTTTCTGCAAAGGATGATTTCCAGAAAATCCATAACTTGAGACAAAAATCAAGAGTGTGATACAAATTCCGTATATTCTATTTGAGACAAACAATAAACGTGAGTTAACGCAACCTAGAACAGATGGAATCCCCCCCCACCGAACGGTTATGGCATGGTACTGCCAGGTGAGCTCTTTGGGAACCCATCAGGAAGTGTTTCTGGAGGGAGGTGTGACCCATTCTAGAACATCCTCAGTGTATCTGCTTGTGGTTGAACCTATACTCCTATAAAACAATAAACAAATAAAACAATATTTGGCCCTCAAGTTACAACAATCTCCTGCTCACAACTAAGTTCTTGATGGTCAGAATCAACACTAATTCATATCATGGCTCGCATGTGGGAACGTGCCTTTCCTACTGGATCTAAGTCATGTCCCATGAAATAGTGCAGAAAAATCTCCAGAGACACTAACGTACATAAAATGCCAGTACGCTTTTAAAGACAGAACTTTTTAAGGCAAGTTGTAGATCAAAGGTAAATAAAACAAACCCATTAAGTGGACATATTCATGGTTTGGAAGGGGAAGTGGGGGGGGATGGGGTAACTGGGTGTGGGCATTAAGCAGGGCACTTAAAGTAATGAGCACCGGGTGTTCTATTCAACTGATGAATCACTAAATTCTACCTCTGAAACTAATAATACACTATATGTTAATTAAATTGGATTTAAATAAGAAATTTTAAAAAGGCAATTGCTTCTTTTTAGTTTCTTCAATCTCCCTACAGAAATAGTCTGTGTAAGCAAATATATATATATTATATATTACATATATAAATTATATATATATATTCTTTTAAAGATACAAAATGGAGCATATTATATGTTCTTGCTGAACAATGTATCTTGGAGATCTTTTCCTATGATCGATGTAAAGCCACATCCCTCTAACAAATGTGTAGTACTCTACACAGCTCTACATTTATTTAGCTCATATCCTATTTACGTGTATTTTTTCCAGTTGTTTCCTTACTTAATGCTGCAACAAATACCTTTTCACATGTTTTTGTGCACAGTTGTAAGTATGTGACATGGGTGAATTTATACCTATAAAATTGTTGGGTTAGAGGGTATGAATATTTAAAATTTTCGAAAAAAAAGTCAACAGATACTGGGAAATGGCCCTCTAGAAATGTCTATAATCTCAGCACTAACATAGGAGAGTGCCTCTTTCTCCACAACTTTGCCCACTCAGGGTATTATTGCAGATTTTTTTTTTAAACGTTGGTTAATTTGAGAGAGAAAACAGTTTTCATTTGCATTTTTTAAATTTGTGAGTACAAATCTGAGAATACTTCTAAAAAATTATAGATCAGTGACGGAACTGACAATCTTCTAAATCCTACCTGATGGTGCCTCTCTTTTGGTAAAGGGATCCCAGAGAATTTACTGTTAGAGGAGTAAACTTATGTTGACAGAGTTCTTATATAAAGTGTGGCAATCAACTATTTTAACAAGAGACAGTTTCATAGATAGGTTTCATTTTTCAAAAAAGGGGAAGAAACACCATTCTGTGGCTCGATGTGGGTTTGTCAGTTATTGCCTCCCCCCTTCCTGGGACTTCCCACTGTTCTTGAGCACAAATCAGACTCGAGCAAACACAACTCTTTCCATGGGATCAGTTATAAGAAGAATGGCCAGGCACTGAGCAGCTTAGTTTCTTGGTCTTACCAGTGGAAGGCTTGCCAACATTTCTGAAGAAAGCCCTGGCTGGCTCATTCCTCTCTATATGGTCGATTGCTGTTGCTTCTGGACCAAAGGAGCAGATTGGTTAGTGAAGGTAAGACAAAGGAGACAACAGGCCCTCTCAGTGTTACCCCTTCGCTCATCTCTCTTCTCACCTTTTTAGTCTGTCCTCATCAGAAGCCAGATGCGATCCTAGCACCTCAGATGCTTTTCTAGTTGACTGAATCAGAAGGCGAGCAGGAGTTGAAGCAAGCATTCCAGGGAGCGGGCGGATAAAGGGCAATTAAGTCAAACGCTCCCTTCTCTGAGCTCCCCACGTTCACCTTGTGGGTCATTTCGAAAAGATTTTTTTGACCTAGCGATGTGGACAGGTGGGATCCAGGACTAGCTGTGGGACTGATGCAGTCCTCGTTCAGTAACTGCTGCACAGATTTAACTTCCAGGTTTTGGAAAGAAAAGCCTAAAAACCTGACCGGAGTTTGGCAGGGATAGCACAAGGCTAGAATTGAGTTACAGTGATCGAGTTTTTGAGAGGAGTACCATTACCGTAAGCTCCAGTTGGCTCTGACTCTCAATTATTCATTCCAGAGCTTGAGATAAGTGTTTTCCTGTGTGGCAGGGCAGACTCAAAGCGGATGTGATCTCCGGTGCTGTTGCTTTTCGAATCGCCATCTGGCTGGTTGGGGGCAAGTCTACCTGTTGGTATTAGAGACCGCATGCGCAGGTGGGCTTTTGTCTCAGTTATCTGTAGATCTGCTCAAACGTCCTTCTTCTTGCGCACATCCGTCTGTGCATCAATATCGACTTGACGTGGCCCGAATATTCAGACTGATATTTTTAGAACATTTCTTTTGTAGGTCGGTGTAATAACAGTGTGTTTCAGAGCTTGCGAAGCTTCTCGTCGGAGGGGAGAGTTATTGCAATTTGGGTCAAACATTCACATTAGAACGGTCATTTAGGGGATATACAAAGGTAGTGCCCTAACTGTCATTTCACAGCCCAGTGGGGTGTCAATAGCTACTCCAAGTTACTGAAACATTGCTAATCACATATCTGGTGATTACCTCAGATATATAAGATACTGTCCCTCTAAGCTCTTCACAAACATGACAGAACCTAGGTTTGCCTTCATTAACTAAACAGAGTTATTTTCCTCCCAGTTTTTTTTTTTTTTTTGCAGGGTTTCAAACCTGTATTAAAACGGAAAGAATAGTCCAATGAACACCCGTATTACCATCGAGATTTAGCTGTTGTAGCTTGTTGCCGTATTGACTTTCTCACTATCTTGTTCTCTCTTCATACACACACACACACACACACACACACACACACACACAAATATAGACACGGTTTCTTTGGTGACTTAGGACACATGTCACCCCCAGATTCTTGAGCATTATCTCCTAAGAAAAAGGGCAGTCTTCTACGTAATTACAGTGCTAAGGAAATTTAACATCAATATGTTACTATTATCTGCTATATGACCCATATTTAAATTTCTCCAATTAACCACATGTTCTTCACAATTTGATTTTCTCAGTTTAGAACCCAATCAAGTATATCACATCGCATTTTGGTGATAGGACTACAGATTAAGTAATTAAGTAAATGTTAATGGTAATAGAGATAATTACCAATATAATGAACAATGATAAACAATTATAACACCAAAGGAATGTAAGCTCAGTCAATACTATTATGATCACTTTTCTTATTTTTCTATTCCTCTCGTTTTGTGTCAAATTCAAAAAAGTGATCATAAGCTTTAATTTTTTCGTTTGTGGGATGTCAAGACCAAATATGAAGGAAATCCAAATATGACAAAAATCTATTTACAAATTTTCTGCATCAAAATTTACAGTGCCATAATAAGGAAACTCACATATCCACATAAAACCCTAGGAAGTCGCCGTTACCTTGGGTCTGAACTGAACAGAAAATTTACTTGCAGAAGTTAATACGAAAAACAGAGGACTTTTGACTTATATTTTCTTAGCCATCAAATTAGACTTCCAGAAATCAAGAATCACTTCATGTTTGATAGAAGAGATCAGCTCAAACTATTTCTTTTGTAATAAGATTTGATATATGAATGAGTGATACTTCAGAGCGTCCACTGACAGATGCCACTGAAGATGAAAGAAGGAATATAAAGCAGGGTATATGGCGAAGGGGACACCCATTTCTAGCTCTAGAAAACATACACTTTCAAAGGCAACAGTAAGGAAACTGCAGCAGCTTTTTTTAGACGGGGAGATCCCTCCTAAAGAAACCCTGTTTTGGGTAAAGTTCTTGCATCACTCGCTGAAAAACAAAACATGAAACACAGATTTACTTCTCACAATGAAAAAAAAAGTATAATATAGGTTTGGTTCCATAATAACTAGATATATGAACAAAATAAAATTCAAGGTTTTCAGAGATAACCTTTTGGTAGTTTAGTCACAAGACCGAGAAATCAAGATAAAAAAAAAACACCACAAAGATAGGAATTATGGGATGTAGGATTTAGATTATAGGAGAAATAGATGAAGAGATGAAATGGAGTATTTTGAGGCTGGGGGGTAATAAAAATATCTCTGATAGGTCACCTACACACCATCTTCACAAGACAGTGTTTCATCCTCAAATTTGAGGCAAGAATAAATCTGCTCATCTGACTGGCAAATTAAAAAATAAGATTGTGTTGGAGAATGTCAGTGGAAACCATTCATTTCTCATGTTGCTAGTGAGAGAATTGGCCCAAGCTCCTTGAAGGGCAATTCGCCTTCTCCAAACCTGTCCTACAGAAATGCTCAAGGATGTGCATGCAGGGATGACACACAGTAAAAAAGCAAGAAGAACCTCAGTGCTCACTTTGAGAAATGATTTGCTGACCTAAGATATGCCTGTAGATGTATTATTTTGTAACTGTTAGAAGGCAGATCTATTTAAGCAGACGTGATGACAACAGGTGGGAGCCAAACTACACCCCAGCTAGCTGGGCCCAGGATGTTCTCGGAAACATCGAACAGCTTTTCCTGCCTTTATTTCCTAGGATGCCAGGAGCCAGCCCTATCCTGCCTCCTCCACGTGGCTCTGGAGGCCTCTTGGTACCCCTGTCTTAACCCAGCCCCTCAGACCTATCACCTCCACTTCCCACCAATCCCCATCTTCTCGCTTTCCTTTTGCTATGGCCAGTCACTCCTTCATTCAAAGGAGTTTCCCAATGATTCGTTTCACCAATTTCTTTAAGGCTGCAGATGATTTTGCTCAAATTCCATGCAATCCTGAAACATACCATGGAGGTAGCAACAGAATAAGCCAGAACCTCTCATTTTGGGGCAAGAATGCCGAATGGATGGCCAGGGGCTCAGAACTGTGGCTAGAGGAGACGTGAAGGGTGAAACGGGTGTTGGATAGGGAAGCAGGGCTCTCAGGACAGAAATAAAAATGCACAAAGACCTGGGATGGGCATGAGGTGTGGAGAACAGGGAGCAGTCAGGCATGGCTGGGGTCCTGAGTCTTTTGGGGAACACACAGAGAGGAGGTTGGGAAGACAGACAAAGATCATGTATCACGAGGGCCTCACGTGTGTGGACTTGAACCCAGAGGTTCCGGGGAGCTGTTGATAGTTAAACAGTGCATCTGTAATACTGAAGTACTCTGTGGTTGCAAAATCAAGGGCGAGGTGATGTCAGGCCACTGCCAGTGGGAGTGGCTGGGGAGAATGTTCACATGGTAAGATTAAAAGGCCAGAGAGGATGAATTATTTGAATACCTCAAAGACATGCTGGCATTGATACACATGGGACATGTGTATAGCCCCCTGGGCCACTCCTCTGGCGTGGGCACCGGCTGTCTCCTGGGATCTTTTCTTTCTGTACTTCCCGTATCTTCCTTCCTTTATTCCCAAGTGCTGCTGTTAGTAAACGGACTCAGGGTGGACACCCTTCTCCTCGAAGGACTCATTACTTGTCATGACTGCTTGATGTTAACTGCTCTCAACAAGGCAGTGGCGGATCTCTTTTACCAACAGACCATACGCTTTGGGGTTTATGCATTTAGACTTGAATCTTGCCTCCAGTACTTAGTTGCTTTGTGTCTTTGGGAAGGTCATGGGTCCAATCTCAACCTTGGCTTTCTCGCTTGGAAAATGCAAATTATGGTAAGAGCTAACATGTAGCGTTATGGAAAAGCGAGGTGTCATGCATGGAAAGTACCCGACACAACTATGATTATTAGGATTATGCTCTATCCCAGTACTGCATCTGCTTTGTGACTTAGGTCAAGGGTAGGCAAACCACGGCCCATGAATCAAATTTGCCCTTTGCCTATTTTTCTAAATAAAGTTTTACTGGAGCAGGAGCCACATGCATTTGTTTACATATGGTCTGCGGCTGCTTTCCTGCTATGACGCAGACCAGCAGTGGCAGAGACTTAAAATATTAAATATTTGGCCCCTTACAAAAAAAAAAGTCTGCTGATCTGTAACTTAGAGAGTTCTTAATCCGTTTTTATTTTGTTTGGGTGTAAATGAAAAGTATTTCTATGTACAGAGTATAACGAGAGTTTTCTGAGCAAATGTCAGCGCGAGCGAAGAAGGAAGAATTTACATTGCTATTTCTTCTGAAATCCAAGTCAATGATTTAACAAGGTTCTGCACTTTAACACATATTTCTAAGACGTGAATTTGCACATAAGGTTAATTTTGGTATTCCCCTGTCTGGTAATGATTAATGTAGACTAAATTTGCCTGGAACATCTCATCTGCCAATGTCCTTGGATGTCTTTTCCTTCACACTTAGTTATGGGCAATTCTAAATATACCTATATATCTTCTCTGCGATGAGAAACAAAAATTCAAGTGATAAAATACCTTGGAACAATTAAAATAATCCATTGGCTTACATTTCAGGGTCTCAGATGAAATTTACTCTAATACGTGTCTTAATATTTGTTTGAAGTATACCTTTTACAATGTCTGTGAAGACATTAGTGTCATAAGAATTTCACAAATAATCACTGAAATTTTTAAAAATGCTAACAATTTAAATAAACTCAACATTATTTCTCTATTTTTAAATTTTAGGATATCATGATATGCAGTATTGTTTTCACTCTAGTAGTACATTGAAGGGTCTTATGAGTATCAAATGAGTTAATATATAATTTTTGTTTATGAATTTCACCCAATATTCCTCTGCATAGCTTTGGAGCAAGCTTTCAAAAGCTGCTTTATCATGCTCTCTGCTGCCCTCTGCTGCTAATTTTCAGAAACTTCTTTCGATTCTGAGTAACGCTTGCTTAACACTCTTTATACTTAACAAACGCATGCAATATTAAAGTTTGAGGGGACTCAACCGGTAATTTAATCCTACATTCTTCATTTACAGATCAGAAGTTGAGTCTCTGAGGAGTTAAGTGACATGTGAGTGTGGCCTCTTTTCTGACTGCCAGTGTTTCAATGTCTGGTGGCTTTGGACGTATTACTTAATTTTGACTTCTGTGTAATGAGCATAATAATAGTACCTACACCTGCGAGTCTTCGTGGGGACCCAGTGACTTAGTACGTACTAAAGCACTTAGGATGTGGGTTGTAGCTAGCACTGATGTGAGCTATTTTACTGACTTGTCATTGACAAGACTAAAACCACAGCTCGTGACAGGGTCAGAACGAGAATTCTGGTCTCCTGACTAGTTCAAGAATTTTTTTTGCTTTAGTCCAAATATATGATGAAACTTTATCTTTGAATGTAGATTTTAAAAATATGAGTTGTCCAGATATTTGAAGTTCTTGTAGTCTTTACAAAGCTATTGATACTACCGCTCTGGCTGTGGCTCATTCCTCCTTCGGCTATGCAAGGCGGGCTCCTCACAGAAATTACTACCAAAACTCACAAACTCCTCTGGCTCCCAGTACAAATCCCTACTGCACACACCTGGAAGATGCTTGAGAAACTCAACTAAACCCATTAGCTTCTTTTCCAGCTCTTTCTCCTGATCTCCCCATTTTGGTCAGTGCTGGTGCCATTTCCCCAGCAGGCCCAAACTGCTATTTTTGGCTCCTCTCTCTCCTTCCTTTCCATGCCCGTGAGTCTCGGTCTCTCAAGTTCATTTCTTCTCTTCCTCTTCAGCTACCTCCCACCCTGGTTCCTGTCCCAATCCCCTCGGCTGTGGCCTCATAACTTGGGTCCTTAACTCCAATCTCACTTTGCTGAAATCGTTCTCCTACTTTATTGAGAGATGGCATCATGCCCTGCATCAGCTTGGTTACCTTCCAGAACGTTGTATGGCCTGCAGGGTACACTGGATGTCCTCAGCCTCGCATGACCCAACTTACTTCCCCTGATGCTCCTCCCTCCCAGCAATCTTTTCCTTTAGCCACGAGCCTATCTGTCCCTAGAAATTAGGACATATTTTCTGCTTTTCCATCATTGGACTTAGCACTTTCTGCCTTAGTGGCCTGCCTTGGGGCCTACACATCAGAATGGTAGGGCTCTCATTCCACCAGAATCAAGGTACCAACAAAGCTTTCGGCTGATGACAAATAGTGCAAAAGGCCCATTATTCCAAACCAAATCCTAGACCCTCTTCCATCATTGTTTTGAAGGAGTGGAGATGATCTGGAAGTGCTCTTAAACATCATTCACATAAAATGAAAGAAGACTCCATTAGGGCCGATTATTTGATATGAAAAGAAACAGGACACAGAGTGGGAGATTTGGGATAGGGCTGAATGGGAACAAGGGCTACTAAAGAAAGATTGTGAAATTTTAGTAAAAGCCTTAGGTGACCATGACTTTGAGAAATAACACTTGTATCCCAGCCAGACTGGTGTCTGTTACTGATGACAGGAGAATGACCCCACAAGTCTCTTTACTTCTGTTGACTTCTCCTCTCTCTGCAAGAATTCTTCCTTTTTCTCATGTCTGTTCAAATCCTTCTTGTTCTTTAGGGCCAAATGAAAGTTTACCTTTTACACAGTGATTTTTCTGTTTCTTCTTCACGCTTAGAATATGTTCTAACTTTGGGGGACCTCGGTGGCTCAGTTGGTTAAGTGCCTGACTCTTGATTTCATTTCAGGTCACGATCTCAGGGTCGTGAGATTGAGCCCCAGGTCCAGCTCTGTGCTGGGCGTGGAGCCTACTTAAGATTCTCTCCCTTCCTCTGCTCTTCCCCCCGACAGCCCCCTACGCTTCCCCACCTTGCTTGTATGCTCTTTCTCTCTCCCTCTCTCAAAAAAAAAGAATGTGTTATATCTTTAACCACAAACTCAGCTGTATAGGAAGGGCCAGCCTCTTTTTTTCCCCGCCTCTTAGTTACTTTAAAAATAGCTATATTTAGTTTTTATTTTAATTAAGAAATGAATCCAAGTTCTACATGAACATGATTTGTGTCAAATGATCCTAAGAGGTTTGTTAGGCAAAACAGCAGTCCCTGCCCCTCTTTTTCAAAAGCAGCTTTTATCTGCTTTTTATTAATTATTTAGTGTTTACCTCCAACTTTTGTTTTTTTTTTACTTCGGGGCCTTATTTACTGCCTTGTCACCCCAACCAGATAATGATTAAGTTGTTTTGTTCCCCCCCCACCCGCCTGGCTTCTACAAGCACATACACCAAGCACATGCTAAGTCAGTGTTCCTTTGTCTACACTGGCTGGCCACCCAGTTTGGGCAAAGAGGCAAAGGCTTAAGACAATATTTATTGTTATTACATTACTCTACCTGATAAAGTACTATCCTCATCTCCTGACTTTGTCATCCTGCGACAATACCTCATATTTGGTTAGATCAATTTTTACCACTTTATATATTATTGTGACTATCCAAAACTATGTCCAACTCAGCCATGTAGAAAACCACACTTTTTTTTTTGCTGCACAACTTTTTCTTAAATTATGAGCTGGAGTTTATAATTGCCTAGATCTGTGGCGCGTGATATGGTAGCCAAATGCAGCAATTTAAATGAAAGGAAACTGTCTGTCACACTAGCTATGTTTCACGCACACCCTAGTCCCGTGTGGCTCTCGGCTATTATATTGGACAGTGCACAGATATTTCACATTTCCATCACCAGAGAATCTGTATTAGATGGCACTTTCATCACCTCAGAGACAACCTAAGAAACCACACTATTAAAACAAAAATAGCTTTAAAAAATTTTCTTGAACCACTCACACAGGGATTCTAGACTTCCCCAAACAGTAACGGAAAAAAAAAATTAAAAGGAAGTGTCACATAATCTTGGTTTCAAAATACCTGAAGACAAAGTGTCTCAGATTAGGGTCCCATAGATCATCACCAAACAGCTCAAAGTTTATGCCCTTGGTTCACTAGCTTTTGAGATCCCCTCTTCAACACTCCTTGAAAGGAGTGCAGAGATGAATTAATCAGACGTTGCTCTAGAATTATTGCGATGACAGTGAATGACAGTGATCGTCTGGAGCACTTTAAATGGCAATTATAATTGCCTGTCTTGAGTATTTTAAAGTTTTATGTTACCACCTTCACTATCTTCTAAGCCTGTGCTGTCCAATAGAGTGCCATGTGGTGTTTTAAATTAATTTAAATAAAATTCAAATTCAGTTTCATTAGCTCCATTTCCAGGGTCCGCTAACCACGTATGGCTACCACTTAACATTTTGGGCAGCGCAGACAGAGATCACTGCGTCGTTTCAGAAAGTTCCGTTGGATAGCACTCGTTGAAATTTTTCGTTTGCTTCGCTTTTCCTAATTCACCCCCAAGTCCATAGCCAATGCCATAAATCTTACTTCACGGTGCTCGGACTTATGAAGTGGTCTTCCACTTCATCTTTGTCTTCAGAAGCCTTCTGATCTTTTCCAACCAGCCGAGTTGCCTTCTGAGCCTCTTATACTTAACTCTTCTCAGTAGAGCACATCTTCCACTGACTTCCTGAGAGAGGTGCCTGAGAGATGAGCTATTTGAGACTTGTGACTTAAAAAAAAAATCTCTATTATATCCTCATACTTGTTTGATGATTTGGTCATTAAATTCTAGGTTGAATATAAATTTTATTCAAAAATTTTTTGACATTGTTACATAATGCTCTCGCTTTTCATGTTGTTTTAGAGAAGTCTAAACATTCCGGTTCTTGTATTCTTTTTTCTCTCTGAAAATGTATAATGTTTTCTCTTTGTCCCAAGTGTTCTTTTTCAGTAACAAGAGGGGACATATAGGAAAAGCAGGTGTTTACCCAGTATTCTGGAAACATTTCCTTCAGTTCTGGGAAATGCTCTTTGTTTTAATTTCTCCCCTATATTCTCTGTCTTCTTTCTGAGCCTTCTATCACTCAGATAATGACTCTCCTGGACTGGTTTTCTAATTTTATCTCTACTATTTTTCATCCTGTATTTTTGTTCTACTTTCAAAATGGGACTTTGCCTCAACTTTACTTTCCAATCTTTCTACTGAGCTTTAAAATTCACTTTTTTAATTTCTAAGGATGCCAGAATGTTTTTTTTTTTTTAAATAGCATCCTAGTTTTAACTGAAGATTGTTTCATCAACTCGGTCCCCTTGAGAATGCTGTCAGTAGCTCATGCCCCCCACCCCCACACTGAATTGGCTCTTGGATTTTTCCATGGTTCTTATTAAGAGTCTCTCATCTATGGAACATAAGAACTAGGAAGATCGGTAGGAGAAGAAAGGGATAAAGAAAGGGGGGGTAATCAGAAGGGGGAATGAAGCATGAGACACTATGGACTCTGAGAAACAAACTGAGGGCTTCAGAGGGGAGGGGGGTGGGGGAATGGGATAGACCGGTGATGGGTAGTAAGGAGGGCACGTATTGCATGGTGTACTGGGTGTTATACGCAACTAATGAATCATCGAACTTTACATCAGAAACCAGGGATGTACTGTATGGTGACTAACATAATATAATAAAAAAATATTATTATAAAAAAAAGAGAGTCAGTATTCTGGGCTCCAAAGACATTAACCCTTGGTCTCCCACTTTCCGGCTTCTGAAATGTTTTTGCACTTGTCTCTTCTGTTCTCACTTTTCTTATGACTATTCATGTTTCAAATTGATCAGGATTTCTTCAGTCACTTCAGGGCTCCTTTCTCCTTGGGGTTCTCCCCTCAATTCCAGCTTGCTTACACAGAGCTATAGGGTCAGCTATGGATATAGAAGGGAGGATATGTTTGGGGGCCAACATGTCATAATACTGGCATCCATGGAAACTTCTTCACCTGGTCCCTGGGAAATAATTTATATATATGTCTGCAATCTTCCCACCCCCAACCTAAGTCTTCTCCAGGTTTGGAGGCCCTGGGTATGTGAACCGACTTGATGAGGCGGCCTCAGGCCTGTCCACCTAAGCAAGCCATGTGGCGGGCTCTCCTTCCCCACACCACACCATGCCAAGCAGGAGAGCATTTCCTTCCACTTCTGGCTTCCTGAGATTTTATGTGGGAGGTGGGGCACAGACTTCTCTTCTTGCTTCTCAAACCTAGCTGAGGTCACAGCACTTCCGCCCGTGGGGAATTACATCCGGTTGTCTCTTGTTGATGCATAAATTCTATGCCTTAGATCCTTTAGGGCTCTGGATTCTCAAGTTTAAAAGCTCAAGTTACGTTTTCTCACAAGCCCTTTTCAAAAACTGAATTCTGGGGGCGCCTGGGTGGCACAGCGGTTAAGCGTCTGCCTTCGGCTCAGGGCGTGATCCCGGCGTTATGGGATCGAGCCCCACATCAGGCTCCTCCGCTATGAGCCTGCTTCTTCCTCTCCCGCTCCCCCTGCTTGTGTTCCCTCTCTCGCTGGCTGTCTCTATCTCTGTCAAATAAATAAATAAAATCTTAAAAAAAAACCTGAATTCTGCCAAGAGTTCTAGAAGCCCATTCATGAACTCAGAAGTAGAGAGCCTCATTTTTGTTCTAGTTTTTCAGATGGTATTCTGAGACCTTGAAGGCTGTCATCCCGAGCTGCAGCCTGGCTGGGGCGGCCGAGGCGAGTGGCGAACTGTCTCGCTATTTCACCTGTACGATAACGTCCTTTGTTCTGTAGATTATCTGCTTCCCACGTATGTTAAGAGCTGCCTTTTCATCTTGATGTTCAGGTTGAGGGAAGACCTACACTTAGAAAGTTTTCTCAGGAAAATTTTCATTATCCTCCTAAGTGTGTCCGGCCTACAAGAACCACCTCACAGATTTGTTGAAAACCTTTAATTTTGTGTTTGTGTCTTTATGGGATGTAACACTGAGTAGAATATAGTAATTACTTAAATAATTGATAAATTTACTGAATCTATCTCCAGATACTTCTAAAAGAGAAAATCAACACTGCAAAAATAAATCTTATACAATCAAAACAATTACACTATTTTTTCCGTTTATAATGTTACTCTTATACAATTAAAAATTCACTTGGGAACTAACTGAATATAGATGTTAAAATGTAAAAACAGGACCCTTCTCTTTAGATAAAATTATTTCCTAATTTGACTTTTTCCTTTTTTTTTTTGAACACTGTTTTTTTTTTAAGATTTTATTTGAGAGACAGAGAGCGCACAAGCAGAGGGAACAGCAGGCAGAGGGAGAGAGAGAAGCAGGCTCCCCGCTGAGCAAGCAGACTGATCCCAGGACTCTGGGATCATGACCTGAGCCGAAAGACAGCGCTTAACCCACTGAGCCACCCAGGCATCCCCTCATTTGACTTTTCCATTTCAGGCTCAAGTTAATAAATGTGTTTGAAAAGCCTGGCCCTCAAGGCCAAAGAGGAAGAGTTAGTTATCTTTTCTGTTGTCTGGTGCCCCAGTGCCAGGAATGCCACACTGTTCCTTTTTTTAGCAAAGGCAGCTGCTCGTTTCCAGCCTGTTCTAGCCACTCCAGACTCCAGGGACACCTCCTGTGAGGAGGGGAGACAGGCGGAGCCAAAGCCCCAGGTCAGGAAAGTTCCCTGCTAACTAGGGGAGAGGTAAACAGATCAGCTGGGCACAGAGACATTTCTAGGATGTCTACAATGAGAAGCAGGCAGGACAGAGCAGGGAACTCCTCCTGGGCTACAGAGGTAGGGGAGGCTCTGTGGGCTTTCACGATGGGTTGGTAGTGAATTCTTTTCCTACGGGCCATTGTTGAGTATTTAATTCAAGCTATTTAATTCAAGCTATTAACTATCTTTTAAGTCCCTCCAAAATGCAAACCATTGTGCCAGCTCCCGGGGATAAACACAAAGATGAGTTAAGACACAGCTCTTACTTGCAGTGGCAGTTGCCATAAGTTTATGCCACGTTTTTCCCCCCATAACCCACTAGTTACTTCCCCAATTTCCAGCTTCTCAGTCATTCCCCATTTTCTCTGGGGCAGAAAGCAAACGCTTCCACCTGACACCCAACGCCCTCCAATTCCAGTCTTTTCCAGCCCCTTCTACGTATGCTCGGCATCTTGGTACACGGTGAACAGGCCATGCCACCATATTCTCTTTTAGCTCTGTGTACGGCTGCAACTCCCATTCAATCTTCACAATTTAGCTGAAACGTCATCTTCCCTAGGACACATCCTGTGACTTCTCTGCCTTTGCCCCAGGCTGTGTTAGGGGCTCTTCTTCTGTACTTCCTTAGTATCTATCACTTTTTGGAATTGTCTGTACCCAGTTTTTCTCCCATAGAACCTTCTTGAAAGATGCAACTATGTTCTCTTTGTCTTTTTAACTCTACCCTAGGCCATAGTCCTGGTACACAGCAGGCACGTAATTATTAATGGCTTGGTGGATGAATGAAATCACCTTCTTTGTTGTCCTCTATTTTAAAAAATATTTTAAGAAGATTTTATTTATTTGGGGGTGGGGAGAGAGAGAGAAAGAGAAAGAGGAGGGAGGGTCAGAGGGAGAAGCAGACTCCCTACTGAGCAGGGAGCCCCACATGGAGCTGGATCCCAGGACCCTGAGATCATGACCTGAGCCAAAGGCAGACATTTACCACTGAGCCGCCCAGGTGCCCCCCTTTATGTTTGCTATCATCAACTGCTCATTTTTACAATTCCAATCTTCATTTCCCCTATTGTTACTTATCAACTCTCTTTCCAGAATGCTGTCAGAAGGGTATCTCAGTGGACTTGCCTACCAGAAGGACATCCACTGGAGCTGTTCATCTTATAATGAGCAGGTGGCTGAGGAGAATGAAGAAGAGACAAAATCCGCTACTCATTCCTACTGCTCGGTGGATGAAACCCAAGTCCGAAGTCTGTATGTGAGCTGCAAATCCTCGGACAAGTTTATTTCTTCAGTGCATTCGCGAGAGAGCCAACACAGTAGAAATCAGAGAGCCACAATGCTGCAGACAAACCCCAATCCCGTGTTTGAAAGTCCCAACGTGGCTGCGGTTGAAATATGTAGAGACTCCAGCCGAGAGACCTACTTGGTTCCGCCTTCCTGCCAAAGTATTTGCAAGAATTACAATGACTTACATATTGCAGGGGACCAGGTGATGGCTATTAATTCAGTGACAACAGATTTCCCCCCTCAGAGCGGTTTTGAATACGGCCCCTTGCTGAAATCATCTGAGATTCCTTTGCCCATGGAGGATTCCATTTCCCCCCAGCCCAGCTACTTGCCCCAAAAACCTATCCAGCGGTGTTCATCCTACTGGAGAATAACTAGCATCAAAGAGAAAAGCAGCCTGCAAATGCAGAAGCCTATGTCTAACGCAGTGCTGAACGAGTATCTGGAGCAGAAGGTGGTCGAGTTATATAAGCAGTACATTATGGACACCGAGTTTCACGACAGTTCTCCCACCCAGATCCTGGCGTCTGAACTCATCATGACAAGTGTGGATCAAATCAGTCTCCAAGTGTCTAGAGAGAAGAATCTGGAGACCTCCAAAGCCAAGGATATAGTCATTAACTGTCTATTACAGCTGGTATCAAGTGAAATCAGCACACCTAGTCTCCATATTTCTCAGTATAGCAACGTGAATCCATAGAGAGGATGCTTCTCGCTCAACTGCTCCAAGCTAAAGCAACCCTTTCTTTATTGATTCCGAGAATGTGCAGGAGGTGGGTGTGAAGGGGAGGCCAGAGCTAGAGAAGTAAAGGTTGGATGGAGGTCAGGTGTGAATTCAGAGGAAATCTCACCATTACACGTGATGAAGGCATGTGGAAAGAGAAGCCATAAAGACTAATTTCAAAGCAAAGGTTGTACAGCAACAAAGCAAAAATATAAAGGACCCCAAAAGAAAAGGTATGATTTAAGGGAGTACAGAAGTTTAAAAAGAAGACAAGCCAAATAAGAACATACGCCATGGGAAAACAAACAAACAAACAAACAACAACAAAGGTTTCAGGGTCAAGAGTTAATGTTTGTTAAGCAAATAAATTCCTCCAAGTTGTTTCTTCTTGAGAAGAATGGACTGTAGAAGGGTGCTATGTTTGGGTAGAAAGATTGGTTTCAACAGTTGTGAAATTTTATTTCTATTTCTTTTCTCTCTTCTTTATCAGATCATTTAAAATATCTATTCTTTATAAACATTCCAACAGTGACAAATTGCAATTGTGGTTTTTTTGAATGATTACTTAGCTACGGCCACTGTAACCTCCCAGTTCTGTTTACTAGTGAAGACGAAGTCTTCTAAATGGAAAATACCACATTGTGAATTTTTCTTTTTTCTTTTTTAAAGATCTTATTTTTAGTCATCTCCCCACCCAACTTGGGGCTTGAACCTACAACCTTGCGATCAAGAGTCACATGCTCCACCGACTGAGCCAGCCAGGTGCCCCTCACATTGTGAATATTAAAATAATTCATTTTATTTTGCTATCTATGATTTTCTTGGTGGTACTAAGCTTCTAAAGAAGTTAGGAAACTTAATCCCCCCCCCTCATTTTTTTCTCCACTTTCTCTTGACCCTTCTGGAGCCAGGAAGGGGTCTTCTGCATCCTCCAAACAAGGTTACAAGCTCTAGAGACCCATCATAGCAAATTCTGTCAACTCATGCACTAGAATGGTAGCTTCCTGAACACCTCACTGCTCTACCCCGTTCTTCTAGCTTAAGGGATGGCAAAACATGGCTCACTGGACTTCTCTATCTAGCCTGCTGTCTGTTTTTTAAATTATGATATAATTGACATATAACATTACATTAGTTTCAGGCATATAACATGAGTCACTATATCTATTGCAAAATGATCACAATAAATCTAGTTACACCCTTTTTGAAACCCATGAGCTCAGAATTTCTTCTATCATTTAAAAATGGAAAAACCAATCAAAAAGTATTTGACAGGTGAAGTCAGAGACCCAAATTCAGTGTCCATAAAATCAGGCTTTATTGTAATTCAGCCACACCCATTCATATATGTATTGCCGATGGCTGCTTTCACACCCGAGGCAGAGTTGAATAAATGTGACAGAGAAAATGGCCCACCAGAGTCTAAAACACTATCTGTCCTCTTACGGAGAAAGTTTGCCAACCATACTACTCAATAGTGCCTTGCCCGTACAATGGTCGCTGGACTTACTCGAGCTTTCCTGGGAAGGTGAAGGTGACTGAGATGAAGCCTGGGGAGAGAGCTTCCTGGGGAGTGAGGAAACAGAAAAGGTTTCCACAGAGGCCTCTGGAGCTGGGATGGTCCTTCAAAATGCATCCAAATTGAAATGAGAGGGGTGGCTGTGGTTCTCCAGCTCGATCAGAAGGGGGCGTAACTTGAGCTGAGGCAGTTCAGTTCAGGGCACCATTCACCAAGTGAGAAGCAGCTGCTGGGGAAGGAACACCTCATACAGAAGCAGCGATGCAGGGCGGAGCAAAACAGCATCTTCTACATTTCTCAGTATTTATTTTTATAAATTAATGCTTTAAACATATAATATTGAGTAAGGAAACCTGGTTTTGAAATGATTATTCAGATATTTAATTCAGTTTTAAATTTACAGAATAATAGCTGCTCTTTATTAATGGCTTGGTGTGTGTCTGGCACCATGTTAAGTATTTTGCACGAGTTATTTTAAGAATTTCTCATCACCTATGAGAGCAAATGCCCATTATCCCTTTTTTCAGAGATGAGCCCACTGGGCTCGGGGAAGTTAAGTAACTTGTAGTGGGGCTAACAGTGGGTGGTGAAACTGGATTTGAATCCAGTTCTATTGAAATTCAAGGTCCTGGTCCTTAAGTACTACCACCTGCTCTCCTGTTGACCACCATGGTTTTTCCTCATTAAAGACTGGTTTTCACAAAATAAAAATTATATATATAAAAAAATAAAGACTGGTTTTCCTCTCCAAAGGAAAAGAACTCAAACCCTTCACCATTACGCTACATCATTTTTTCTTCATTGTTTCACTCGATAATATTTGCAGATCCTCACCCCCACCCAAGAACAAAAGCTTGGATTTACTCATTTGTTTCCCCAGGTCTCAAACACTATTTATGCATAGTAGGCACCTAATTAATGTATGTCAGATGGATACATTTGGCTGTGTTGGATACTGCATCTGGTGGTTGAAGTGAAAAACCATTAGTATGAAAACCAACTACTTCTGACTAGAAGTAAGTGCAACTGAGATTTCTTTCTCAAGGAGAAAAATAATTGATTAAATTACCTTAATTTCTTCTAACATGCTAGTATAATAAAGTACATTATAATGAAATATCATGGATATTTTTCTTCTCGCTTATTTACTGAGAAATAACTCGTTACAAAAGAGACCGGTTTGTCTCTTCCAGTGAGCCTTACTGGGATGCTATTTTGGGTGGGGGGTTGGAGCACTGTGCATTAAACGTAGGTAGGGAAGACACGTGTGCGTGCACACACACAGAGGGGAGTACGCCCTGTTCTCTGCCAGCTTACTGGATTGTTGCGAAGGCTAGCAAATAACTAGGTGACAAGTGACAAAGCCACTTATTAGGCAAGAACTTGACAAAGTGGTACAGACAGAAACACCATTATCAGTGATTGCAACTCAAGTGAGACACGGGCTAGAAGTAGATGGGGCAGGAAGTGGTAGACAGTGGGGGAGCCCAGCGCAGATGCCAAAGGGAAGTGATGGTTTAAATGACTCCTGGAGAGCAAGCTAGGATCTGGGTAGATGGATGGGCGAGGTGTTTCGTGCGAAGGCGTCAGTGTGTGTGATGCCACAGGGAACTCCGAGGCCTTGGCTACGACGGGAACTACATGAATGCACGAACAGCAGTAAGTTAGTTTGCTATGGCTAATGTAACAAATGACCACAAAATTCGTGGTTTAGAATAAAACAAACTTATTATCTTAGGGCTATGGAGGTCAAAAGTCCACAATGATTCCCACTGGGCTAAAGTCAAGGTGCTGGTGAGGCCGCGTTCTTTCCGGAGGTTGTAGGCGAGAATCAGTTTGCTTACCCTTCACAGCTTCTCGCGGCTACCCACACCCCCCGGCTCCTGGCTGCACGGCAAAGCGACCATCGCCATCAACGGGACTTCGCCTGCTCTGCCCCTCCTGCTTCCCTTTTATAAGGAACTTTAGGATTCCATTGGGCCCACCTCAATAATTGAGACTAACGTGCTCATCTCAAGATTCTTCAGTAATCACATCTACTAAATTCCTTTTGCCTTGTACGGTAACATTCACAGGTTCCAGGAATCAAGATACGAGTAGTTGCCAGGGCGAGGGGTGGTGGTGGACAGTATTCTGTCTACCACAGGAAGGACCATTTTTTTTCCTCCTGATTGTCAGAAATTTGCCTTTCCACTATTAATTTTTATTCAAGATGAATAAGTCCATGTTTGCTTATATGTAAAAGAGTTGGTTTCCTTTTGTGCCTGCTGTCATCCCATGCCGTATATTTTGATTTGTCCATAAACATTAATCTTGTGCTCATTTTAGACATCCTTTTCTGGATTCTTTTTTTTTTTTAAAGATTTTATTTATTTATATGATAGAGATAGAGACAGCCAGCGAGAGAGGGAACACAAGCAGGGGGAGTGGGAGAGGAAGAAGCAGGCTCATAGCAGAGGAGCCCGATGTGGGGCTCGATCCCAGAACACCGGGATCACACCCTGAGCCGAAGGCAGACGCCTAACCGCTGTGCCACCCAGGTGCCCCCCTTTTCTGGATTCTAATTCTATTTTTATCTTTTTTTTTTTTTTTAAGATTTTATTTATTTATGTGACAGAGAGACAGCCAGCGAGAGAGGGAACACAGCAGGAGAGTGAGAGAGGAAGAAGCAGGCTCCCAGCAGAGGAGCCCGATGTGGGACTCGATCCCGGAACGCCGGGATCACGCCCTGAGCTGAAGGCAGACGCTTTAACGACTGCGCTACCCAGGCGCCCCTATTTTTATCTTTCTTTTAAAATATGTTTCTTTTATTCATTATAAACATGGTATTGGCTCATTCTAGAAAATCTGAATAACAGCAAAGCGAAAGTTGAAGTCCTCAGTCCCCAAATATTCAGGTAACATTTTGAATGAATTTATTTCCTGTCTTTTCTCCATGTAATTTTTAAACATGGAAGTATGATTAACACACAGTGTTATATTAGTTTTAGGTGTACGATATCATGAATCAACACTTTTATACATTGCTCAGCGCTCATCAAGATTCCATGTACTTTTTTTGTTTTTCATTTCTCTGAGCTGTGATCACATCATCTTTGAATAAAATATTGTATCTTCGTTTCGCTGACACTGTAACAGAGGTAGGAGCTCTAAAACTAGTAGATTTGTAATGTTCGCCTGGGAACAATCTATTAGTTTTTCTTCCTCAAACGCTATTCGCTAACGTCCAATATTTTGTGGACATTTGTGTCTGCTGTAGAACATTGGGCCAATAGACACAGGAAATTGTCTATATTAACAATAAGATCTCTCTCTGAGTTTTAACTGTTAACCTAAAGTTTGACAGTCAAGAAATATGATTTAGATTATTTGCCTTTTTATGTTGTACTTGTCCATCCTGAAAATCACCCACCAGACTTTCATTTACTCCCTTTAAATTCAAAGAAATTCAACTAATGTTTATTCAGCATGAACTATTATACAAAGAGGAGGCTGACAGGGTCCCTGTTTAAAGAGCTTGTTGATGTGGTACAAAGTCTAGCAAGCAATGCACACTGGTGTGGCAAGACATGCGCAAGGACTATTTAAGATATGTTGAATAATTTTCCTTTCAGTTTATTCCAATTCAATGTCTGCAGTCCTTGCCCATATCTTGTTTTATTTATCTTCTTACTTTTTGACCCTCAGCCCCTGTTAGAGGGCTATGACTAGAACCTTCAATACCAAGCACACTGAGAAGCTGGAAAGGGGTAGGGGTGGGGTAACTTCAGTATGGACTTGAGCAATCAAGCCTGGCTTTGACCTTGATTTGGTCTTAATCTCAGAGGTGGCATGATGTGCGGCTAAGGCACATTTGGTACTGAAACCTCTCCCCTCCTTCTCACAGCACTTATTTCTGTCTTCCTGTGCCCAATGTCTTGCTGGGAATGGCTCCGATGCTGAAAAGAAAGGCTCTCAGGTAGAGAGTCTCTCAACATTTCACTAGAGACCTGCAGAGAGTACTTGTTAAAGTTGTTTTTGTGATTTACTAACTTTGGGGATTTAGGAAGATGAAAAAAGTATGACTGGTTTTTACAAATTTTTTTTTGCAGGATATAATTCATTTTTTTCCCTCTTGATAAACAGAAGCAAAAGTCTAGGTTCGGGGAGTAAATATTTCAGCTTAAATTGCAAGATGAATTAAAAGAT
The DNA here is from genome assembly GCF_023065955.2 of Ursus arctos. NCBI lineage: Eukaryota > Metazoa > Chordata > Mammalia > Carnivora > Ursidae > Ursus > Ursus arctos. The sequence continues at coordinate 25,129,809 of NC_079873.1, read as the reverse complement.
ATTTTGGGGGCTCCTGAGTGGCACAGTTTGTTAAGCATCCAACTCTTGGTTTCAGTTCAGGTGGTGATCTCAGGGTCATGGGATCGAGCCCCGCATCGCGAGCTCCGTGCAGAGCACAGAGTCTGAAGTTTCTTTCTCCTTCCCCTCTGTCTCTCTTCACCTCTCTCTCAAAATAAATAAATAAATCTTTTACAAAAAAAGATATTTTGTACTGGGGCACCTGGCTGGCTCAGTTGGTAGACCACAAGACTCTCAATCTCAGAGTAGTGAGTTCAAGCCCCACCTTGGCTGTAGAGCTTACACTAAAAAATATAAATAAAAGATATTTTGTGCTATCAGTATGTCCTAGTCAAAAGAATGTTTTATTTATCAGACTATTTTCTTAAGTAGGATAAAACTCATGGTTGGAGGAAGAAGAGAAAATGGACTTTGGGCTTTAGAAAGTCAGAAACCTGGACCTGCTTTCCAACAGCCTTGATGGCCCCCCACTCCAAACACACACATCTCTAAGGTGGTGGGGAGGCTTGAAAGAGGACCATTTTTGTGGCAGATGGGACCATAATAAGCCCTGAAAATGATTCCTGGGTCCTTTTTTTTTTAAACTATATATATAGTTTTTTTTTAAGATTTTATTTATTTATTTGACAGAGACAGCGAGAGAGGGAACACAAGCAAGGGGAGTGTGAGAGGGAGAAGCAGGCTTCCCGCCCAACAGGGAGCCCAATGTGGGGCTCGATCCCAGGACCCTGGGATCATGACCTGAGCCAAAGGCAGACGCTTAATGGCTGAACTACCCAGGTGCCCCATAAACTTTTTAAATATATTTTTAAAAAATTTTATTTATTTGAGAGAGAGAGCAAGAGAGAGAGAGAGAGAGAGAGGTGGAGAGGCAGAAGGACAGGGAGAAGCAGGCTCCCCGATGAGCGAGCAGGGAGCCCGACGAGGCGGGGCTGGATCTCAGGACCGAGAGATCACGACCTGAGCCGAAGGCAGACACTTAACTGACTGAGCCACCCAGGCGCCCTGATTCCTGGGTCCTATCTGTAAGGGACAGCTGTGGACCCAAAGGGCTCATGCAGATGGGACAGTGGGCCTCTTGGCACTGACCTGTGCTAACCTGTGTCCACTGATCACCAATAGTCTATGACTTGAAGATCAGCCACAAACTCCCACTTTAGCCTCCATCATTCCTTGGTCTTGTGCAACATGCCAGGACTGGGGAACAACTCTGAGAAGGACTGAAAACGCCAACAATGACTGAGGTGATTTTTTTCTGCCACTGTGGGAAAATTGAGGTTCGGATTCAGAGAAAGTGTTATTTATTACACCTTGAGTTTGTGATGAAGTTGAACTTCTAGTAATGAGACCCCTATTCCTCTACCCTGTCCTAGGAAGGAATAACCTAAAGATAGAAAACTCCAGCTTTGAAGTAACAGCATTATGAGAAGCACCAGGGAGAAGTTTGGTTCACCGCTTGTCCAGTGGACAGAAGCTGAGAGGAGGATGCGATGGAAATAGGGAACTTTCCTCGCTCTCTTCCTCCCTTCCCTCTTTTTTTCCTTATCTCTCTTCCCGCCTTTTGTTTCTTCCTTTAATCTTTCTTTCTTTCTTTTTTGTTCTTCCCTTTCTTTCTTTCTTTCTTTCTTTCTTTCTTTCTTTCTTTCTTTCTTTCTTTCTTTCTTCTTTCTCTTTCAAGAGAGTGAGAGCATGAGTGTGAGCAGGGGGCAGGGAAGGGCAGAGGGAGAGAGAATATTAAGTAGGGTCCCTACTCAGCTCCGAGCTAGATGCGGGGCTCGATCTCACCACCTTGAGCTGAAATCAAGAGTCAGAAACTTAACTGACTGAGCGACCCAGGTGCCCCCTTTCATTTCCGTTCTTGTTCTTTCCCGCTCCTCCCGTCCTTCCTCTTCCTTCCCCTGCTTCGTTCCCTTCTTTCCTTTTCTTCTTTTTGCTTCTTTTCTCCCTCCTCCTTCCTTTCCTTCCCTTTCCCTCCCTACTTTTCTTTTCCTCCCTCTCTCTCTCTTTCACTATTTATTTGGTAAAATGCAAATTTTTGAAATGTTACTGAATAAGAAGTTAATTCAAGCACGTCGCACAAAAGAAGTTCAAAGCATGAAAACTCCATACTTCAGCACCCCCTTGACATTTGGCTTCCCAAACAGCAAGTCTCATAGTACTCTACACTTATACAGATGTACAGATGAGTATTTGTAGGCAAATGGTATTCTACTATCTTGTCCTGGCTTTGTCACTTAGTGATACAAACTGCCATAGGAAGGAGCACTGTAAAAGGTTTAAGTCACACACACTCTGTGAGGAGGATGCTCTGAGACCCCAACCCACTCCACTTTCGCTGGGATGGAAACTATGGCGACCCAAACAGGTGAATGTCAATACAGAAGAAACACTCAACACTATCTACTACTCCTTGTAAGCCATATCTCTTCCAGGGGGAAGAGTATCCTCACCATATAAATGAGACTCTTACTGCTTTTTAGGCATCCAGTGTTATGTGGAGCATACTTCTGTTGAAACACATGGTCTTACACTGAAAAGGACTCTGCATAAGTCATTCATTTGTCATAGGCCTCCTGCCATATTGACACTGGTCCATCAACAAACTTGTCATCTAGGGATTACAGATGCTAGATTGTCTTTTCATCTAGTTCTTACTTCTGTGTCTTGTCCACAGGATACTGTGATGGTTAATTTTATGTATCAACTAGACTGGGCCGTGGAGTGCCCAGATATTTGGTCAAACATAATTCTGGATGTGTCTGTGACGGTGTTTGGGTGTGACATAAACATTTGAATCAGTAGACTGAGTAAAGCAGACTGCCCTCCCTTATGCGTATGGCCCTCAGCCAATCAGTTGAAGGCTGGAATAGAACAAAAAATTGACCCTCCCCCAGGTAACAGAGAATTTCTCCTGCTTGACGGCCATTGAACAGGGACATTTGGCTTTTCTGCCCTCCCACTCAAACTGAAACATGGCTCTTCCTGGGTCTCCAGCCTGCCAGCCCTTAGAGAGCCTTGCCTCTCCTGCTTCCCAGGCTTTCAGACCCGGGCCCAAACCACACATCGGCTCTCCTGGGTCTCCAGCTTGCTGACTGCAGATCCTGGGACTTGCCAGCCTCCCTAATTGCATGAGTCAATTCCTTACAATAAATTTTTTTTTCTTTCAAATTCTTATTTAAACTCTAATGGGTTAACATACAGTGCAATATCGGTTTCAGGTGTAGCATTCAGTGATTCATCACTCACATACAGCACCCAGCGCTCATCACAACAAGCGCCCTCCTTAATACCCATCACCCATCTAGCCCATCCCCCACCCACCAACCTTCAGTTTGTTCTTTATCTTTGAGAGCCTCTTATGGTTTGTTTCCCTCTCCCTTTTTTCTCCCCCCCCACGTGATCATCTGTTTTTTTTCTTAAATTCCACATGAGTGAGATCATATGGTATTTGTATTTGACTGACTTATTTCGCTTAGCATAATACACTCTAGCAAGACTAAACCAGAATGTCTAAGAGTGATACAACTATTAAGAAGGAAGAGGATATGATTAGCTTAGAGGTCAAGATTGTGGTTACTTTTGGAAGGAAGAGGAGGCTGTGATTAGGGTGGGACACATGGAGCGTTTTCCGCAGTGTCTGGCAAATCTCTCTTTGTTTGAATCAGGATTTTTTAAAAAAGATTTTATTTATTTATGTGACAGAGATAGCCAGCGAGAGAGGGAACACAGCAGGGGAGTGGGAGAGGAAGAAGCAGGCTCCCAGCGGAGGAGCCCGATGTGGGACTTGATCCCTGAACGCCGGGATCACGCCCTGAGCCGAAGGCAGATGCTTAACAACTGAGCCACCCAGGCGCCCCTCGAAAATCCAGTTCTTAATTACACTTAATATTCTTCCTTTTTTATATCCAAAATGGTTTAGCACAAAATAAAAACATTACCATATGATAAAATAAATCAATGGTGGTAGATTCACAGTATTCAATAAATGACAAAATATGTAGCAAGAGTGTTAAGACGTGGGAGCCAGCTCTGCCTTTTTTTCCCCTACAGGTTTTATATAAACTTCACCAATAATTGTCTACATTTGCCACTGACCTCACTGACTGTCAGCTTGGTGGCACTGCATGTGTGTATACATGGCTTTCTCTCTGATGCACACCTAAGAGTTGAATTGCTGGGTCATAGGCTACATGAATTTTCAAATTAAGGAGATAAATCCATTCTCAACAGTGATATATAAGACATCTTGTCAATCCATAGCCTTGACAAATCTTGACATCATTTCAGTTTGCATGAGATTGAGATGATCTCTTTTGGGCTTGGTGTTTGCTTGAAAGGAAGATTTTAAATTACTGCTTTAATTCCTGTAATATTAGCAACCCAATTCAAGCTTATAATACTGTTCTCAAGTCAATTCTGGTTAAATTCTGTTTTTCTAGGAATTGGTCCATTTTGCCTAATTCATTACAATGGGTATGCCTCACATTCATTACCTTTCTCATCTCTGTTTTATCTGGGTTAGATTTCTCTTTTTCATATATCATTTTTATTTTGGTGCCTCCTCTTTCTTGAATCTTGCCGGAGTATGTCCACTTTGTAATGTGTGGTCCTCCCCCCGCAAAAGGACCAATTCTTGTCTTTGTTTTTCTCTCTGTTTTCTCTTTCATTTATTTACACTCTATTTTTATTCTGCTTTCTTTTTTTGTGAAATCATCCTGCTCTTCAAATACCTTGATGTACCGGCCTGTGGACTCATATTTTTTTTTGCAGTACAGGCTACTTTTTCCAGCAGTGGCTATGGGGAAAGGGTCAGAGGCCAGACCTCACTCTGTGTTCACTTGAATGAGTTCAGAGTCACTACAGGGGGAATAAGCCCCCTAGAGTGGGGGAACTTCTCATTTAATCACCCCCCACTCCACCATGCTATTTCTTCACAATGAAGCTTTATCCTTCATAACTCCATCCCCTCCAACTGTACAACATCTGGAAAGGCACCTGCCCCACAGGTTAGGGGTGAAACAGGAAGGTGAGTGCTGGAGATCAGTCAGTCTGTACCTATCTTCCTCTGGTCCTCAGCGCTGTCAGTGCACTGTCCTGATTTAACTGCTGAGAACCCCCCGTACCGGGGGTCTGAACCTCTGAATGGTTACTCAAAGTCTTCTCCAGACCTTAATATTCTCTCTTGGAAAGTGATCTTGGCTGAGGGGAGCCAGCAGCTTGGTTGATACTGAAGCTAGAACTTGGAGTTATTTTGTCGGAATAAGTTTTGTAATCACTGTGTTTATTCACAGTGTCTCTGCTATTGAGAGCGTTTGAAATATTCAAACTGCTGTAAGGTATTTAAAGTGTCCAAAAGAATCAGTTACACCAAATTTCTTATGGAGACTTTAACCATTCGGGAAAACCCAATTAGGTCAGCATTTAATCTCTACCTGTTTAAGAAAAAACGACTTTCCTACTTTTTTTCCCACTAGACATGTATGCTCGATGAACTGAACATTAAGGCCAAGTCCAGGTGGGGGTGATTTTCTATGTACAAAAGTTTTCTGAGGCTTTCAAGACTCCATCAGCAAATGGAAATACATTTAGTTGAATAGATATCGTATAAGGTTCGAGTAGCTCAGTGACCAAAAATGCCAATTGAGACATCAGTAAGACACCATCATTTATTAATCAAATTAGAAAAAAAAACTTTGTCAAGATTCTTACTTTTGGGAAGTGTGCAATGGATGAATGCTTGAAAGGAATCTTACATCGTGGAAGGAAAATACATTGGTGCAAAACTTCAGGAAATGATATGAAATAAGTATTCATAGTGAAAAATGCTGATGATGCAATTTTGTTTCTGGGAATGTACCCTGAAGAAATAGCTCTAAATACATATATATAGCAGAGATACTACTTAATAAATGTATCACTGTAGTTTTACTTTTTGTATTCAGGTGTATCTGACTTTTTAAGCTGGTCTGATGCATCTATCTATGTGTAGAGAAAGGGATGGGGAGCTGACGCTGTTACAGCAGAAACACAGAGATAGAAAGAAAAAAAAACCAATCCTTAAGTTTTGACTCCCAAATAGGATTTTTGAGTCAAGAAAAATTTTCAGTTGGTTTGATCGTCATCAGGCCAACTAAAGCAAAAATGACATCATTCAAATACAAGAAAGAAAAGCACATCGATATATTTTTTTGAGAGAAAAAGATGTCCAAATTTGTACAGTTCCCATTAGCGTCTTATTTAGGTCAGGGTTCGGTCGTATGGCTCAGGCTGTGCTTGAAGCAGTTCAAGCAGGAAGGAGTTACAGAATTGTCGAAAGCGTTGGGGAAACAGATTCTTGTGTGAGCTTTCACGAACAACTTCCACAGACTCACCACAGAACCTGGCTGTCTGGACACATACTATCTCTTAGGTGGTCACGAGGCCCCTGGCTCTAGAATTACGCGATTATTGCCACAGTCGGGATCAGGACAGTGCTACCGGGAGCTCCAGAGCCGTGTCATTCCTGCTCTGGTCCACGCAGACTGAATGAAGGCCCTGGATCCTGCTGTCTCTCAACATCATGACTGGATCCTGAGGCAGCCGCAGACAACTGCATGCCTGCACAACCACGCTTGCCACCAAACATGGGCCACATGGTCTCAGCCTCTGTCTCACTTCCACTTCCTTTTCTTTTATGATTTATTTATTTACTTTAGAGACTGAGTAGGGGGAGGGGCAGAGGGAGAGAGAATCTCAAGCATACTCCTCACTGAGCGGGGAGTCCGATTCAGGGCTGGATCTCACCACCCTGAGATCATGACTGAGTCAAAAGCAAGAGTAAGACGCTTAACTGACTGAGCCGCCCAGGAGCCCCTCACTTCCACTTCTTAAGTTTTGCATGGATGTATCTGATGGTCTGATTTGAACTCACATCCAGAGTTCTAATCGCAAGGAAGCCTGGGAAATACAGTTTTTGTTTTGCAGCCATTGCAGAACAGAAGGAGGGTCGAATGGCTCTTGAATGCCAAGCCACTGTACCATCACACATAACGAAATCCAGACCCGGGGGGCTGCACAATATTGATCATGAGAAGATATGCCGTAGTGGACATTGTCCCCTGCTTCCCCTAGATTTCCCGTGATCCTTTTAATTGTTTCCATACACTCCTCAGTCAGCTTTGATGTGTTTAGCTTTCAACCTTCTTCCCACCTGTCAGTTGGAGGCCTGCCACTGGACTCTGGAAGTCAGCTCTGCCCACAGGTGCAGAGGCCTGGAACTGTAGAGGAGTTTATGTACCTGTGGGGTGGCCTGTTATGGACTGAATGTGTGTGTCGTTCCCCATAGCCCAAATTCATTTGTTGAAATCCTAACCCCTGAGGTGATGGTAGTAGGAGGTGGGATGTCTGGGAGGTGATGGGGTCAAGAGGGTAGGAGCCCTCATGATGGGATTACTACCGTTATGAAAAAGACCCTGGAGAGTGTCCTTGTCCTTTCTGCCATGTGAGGACACAGAGAGAAGATGGCCTCCCGTGAACCAGGAAGTGGGCCCTCGCCGGACACCATGTCTGCTGGCGCCTTCATCTGGGACTTCCCAGCCTCCAGAACTGTGAGAAATACATGTTCATTGTGTAAACCCCCAGTCTGTGGTATTTTTTTATAGCAGCCTGAATGCAATAAGACACAAGCCTCAGCCAGCAGCAGCTGCAGAACGCACTAGAATGAAAGCCTAGCCCCTTGTCTCTGACCGGGACACAACCCCCGCACTGCACTGCAGAGCTGCCCTGCGGGGTCAGGCGGCAGCTGTCTTCCTAAGGACTTTACCTGCAACTGCAGCCTTGCTTGCCTTCTCCCACTTCCTTCTCCTGATGCTTTGTTCCCATTTTTTCACCCATTTATCCCAAGAGCACTTCCTTCATAAATCAAATACACAGGGACCCTTGCCGCGGGGTGCGTTTCTCAGGAACCCAACCCTGAAATGGCCCATCCGTCATTAAGGATCATAGGAAGGGTAGCAGAGATGGATAGAGAGGGAGCGGATGGTCAGTTATGCAGCCTGATCTCCCTTCTCTAACCCTGGAGTTTAGGATGGGAAGGTCGGACACCATCCTGCAGAATAGAGCCCTTAGCATCCACTGCAGCCACCTTCCAGCTTACTTCCCCGTACAGTCAAAGCTGGAACCTTAAAAACCACATTTCTCACATTTCCCTGCCTCTAGAGTTCTGCATGTGACCCAGTTTCTTGAGCATCTTAGCACTGAAACCTGGAGGCAGCAACGTGAGTTAATCGTTGCATGTGGGAAGAGCTGATTATCTGGAAAGTACCAGAGCTGAGGCATTTGATGTTCAGCTGGGGTGGAGCTTCTGGCTCCCAGGGTCAAAGACCTCAGTGGTGGGTCTGTGATAGGGCTGTGTGCTTTATTTTCCCAGACTGTACTAACTCTTCATACTTTGATCCTCAGAGTATAGCATCTAGGTCCATCCTTTGGTCCTTTTAGAATATCTACCTAACATATTTTGGGGTGCCTGGGTGGCTCAGTCGGTTAAGCATCTGCCTTCAGCTCAGGTCATGATCTGGGGGTCCTGGGAACGAGCCCCGCATCGGGCTCCACGCTTGGCAGGGAGTCTGCTTCTCCCTCTCCCTCTGCTGCTCCCCTTGCTTGTGTTCTCTCTCTCTCTCGAATAAATAAATCTTTAAAAAAAAAGAATGTCTACATACCATATTTTAATACACATGTTGTGCTAAATTCGTCCACGAACCCTGTTGTCTGCAACTATGAATCCTGGCAGACGCAGGAGGTATTTAAGAGAGGTTGAAGATAAAGCTGACAGGGGGTCATTTTCCTACTTGCCCCAGAAACAAGGGACAGTGGAGTGATCAGAAAGAGAGAACTAGAGCTAGTATTCCAAAGCTGCCCTTGGTTCTTAAATGGCCCCAGGAAATTTCTGCATGTCCCCAGTGGGTTGCCTGGAGTCTAACTGGGTAGTATACCAGAGTGCGTTGCTATGGCTCTGGTGTCTACAACTGAGTAACAATCACAGTGGGTCGTAGGTTATGAAAATGGCCACAAAATATTTCTTCCCCACTATCATGCCCTTCGGTAGTGTGTTCTTAAACTTGCTTTAGCCACCGGGATGTGTGCAAACATTATGTAAACGTTAGCTTGGAAAGCAATGGCACAGTGGAGTTTGCCCTCTTTCTGCTTTTGGAACTTGGCTGCCATAGGAAACGGTCCCGGCTAGCCTGCTGGATAACAAGGGATCCATGGAGTAGTCACCCCCACAGCCTCTGCCTAGCACCAGACGTGAGAACAGGGCCCTCCGAGGCCACCCAGCCCCTGGCTGACCTGGCAGCTGACCACAAATGCACAAGTAAGCTCACGTGAAATCCCTTGAGCCCAACCCAGACAAAAGACCGCCCAGCAGAACCAGGAGCTACATGGTTGTTTTAAAACACTATATTTTAGGGGGGTTTATGATGCAGTGAAAGCTGACACATATCAAGACTTCAGAGGTATCTCAGGCACCACTGGGAAGTCAGATTGGGCAAAGTTGTCAGGAAGACAGGCCACAGATTGCATCGGCCCCCAATTCCCGCAGCAGATGGTAGCAGGACATACAGGGCTGGGCTCCCATCAGTACCGTCTTATGGACTCCATCTCTTCCCCCAGGCCCAGGAAGTAGAGGAAGCCCTACAGCTTCCTTAGGAACAATAGTAGATGTAAAGGATATCTGAAATCTGGGCTTGTCCAAATAAAACTCACCCTAAATCATTAGACTAATGGAATTTACCAGGTTGGACTAAAACTTAATTTTTACTCTATCTTGTGAGGTGCGGACAAATATACCAGTTAAACAAAATGAAGGAGTCAGTGTAAGGTGACCCTGCATAGGCAAGACAATTTTTTAATAAATTGTTAATTTCAGTATAATTTATGACCATGAAAATTAATGTGTCAAACATTAATTAAAGAATGAAGAATGCTTAAACAGTCCATGGTACAGCATTTGATGAAATTTTTTGCAAAACCATCTAGAATGTCATTTGTGAAGATTATGTAATAGTGTAGAAAAATATTGCTCTGTAATATTAAATACAAAATCATTACATAATATTGTATATCCAGTATGACTTACAGTTATGTTTTCATAAAACGAGTCACCTTTGCAAGGAGAGTAGGCTAGAAGAAAGGATGCATAATATTCAAGGTGACTGTATGTAATAGGGAATGGGACTAGATGGGAATTTTTGTCCTATATTTTCCAGATTATATTTGATAACAAGGAGTTGTGTTTGTGATGTTGATTTTGAAAAATGTACACTGTACTACATGATTTTAAAAGTCTCTTCTAGATCTAAGATTCAATGATTCTAAGAACTCAAAGCCATTCACTAACAAATGGTTTAACGACATGATGTCCTGTGCAATAATTTAATTATTCTTGTTTATTATAGCCAGTATTTAATAAATATGAGTGCTTTCTTTGCAGTCAAATAATTTACTGTTGGCTGGAAAAATCTGCATTCATACTATTACTATTATTCTTCCATTTCTTAGTTATAATTAATTAATTAATAATTAATTCCTGTCTGGTATTGTGGGATATCAATGAAGACTAAAACATGTCAAGACAAAATGAGAATATAGCACTTTTAGTGTCTCATGCTTGTGGAACATATGTAGGCCCACAACGGGAATATGCATGTCTGGAGGGGAGAGAAAGTATCTTCCAGAAACCCAAGGCAGAGAAAAGAAGCTTCAGGTTTCTAAGAAGAAAAGACTGGCATTCAGCTGGTTGTTTTGTAGGCTTTGCGGAAGTTTTTTTGCTGCAAGAGAATTCTGAAAAACAATGTGATACTGTAGGCCTGGACTTGTTTATTTCAATTTTTAAGAACCATAACATTTTTGTTATTTATGAAACTTTGGGAAGACTCTCAAGGGAAATGGGGTAATAGAAGAAGCCAGGTCTTTTCCTTATCTCACTAAGGATGGAAGGTCTCTTAGATATAAAGAGCTAGAAACTTAGGTGTAGCAATGTAGAAAAGTTCATAGGAGAGGAACATACTTGTGTGTGTGTGTGTGTGTGTGTGTGTGTGTGTGTGTGTGAGAGAGAGAGAGAGAGAAAGAGAGAGAGAGAGAAAGAATAGGATCATTTATTCTCAAGTTCACAGCTGCTCAAATTGCGGCCCACAGACCTGGTCTGCAAACGATGCTCAGTCCCCAGTTATTCCTCATTCATGCATAGGCACTTGGAGCAGGCTTGCCTTAATTGGTTTATTTGTTCTCAATGGTTCTTGAAAGTTAATGTGATCCCCTAAGCTGAAGTATATGCTTGTTAATTCAGGGGCTCTCTCTTACCAGTCTTTGCTGCCTCAGTTATTCCCCCCAAATTCCCAGAGCCCTTAATGTGCCAATACTTGGTGGCGTTCTGTGACTTCTAGTTTGCGTGTTGCCTTCTGTTAGAGGGACACAAAAAGCATGGTGTGGGTGGCCCAGTGTTTTCTAGGCTTTTTTTTTTTTAATCATCTAGATTATCACGACTGCCACTTTTCTCCAAATGACCCCAGAATCCCTCTGGTGGAGGGGTAAGTTCAAATGACTGCCCTCATACTGTACTCAGGATCACTGTTGCCTCTCCAGGGCCAAGGCTTATGGTATCGGTTTCGGATCTCTATGATTGATATTAGGTTTCTATGGTCCTCAGCTGACACGACATTCATCAGTCATCTTCCGTAGCTGTTTACTGTGGCACATTTACTCCGCTTCTTTCTATTCTCAAAATGAGGTATCTGCCAGGAGCATCACAGGCTTTTATGCAAATGAACTTCTGACCACCTGTTCCAAACTAGCCAGACATGGCCAGCCAGATTTGTATCCCTGCTTTTTTTTTTTTTAAAGATTTTTCTTTCTTTATTTGAGAAACAGAGAGCAGAGTGAGCGAGAGAGAACATGGCGGGGGGGTGGTGGTGCAGAGGGAGGAGACTCCCCGCTGAGCAGGGAGCCCAACATGGGGCTCGATCCCAGGACCCTGGGATCAGGACCTGAGCCAAAGGCAGATGCTTAAGCAACTGAGCCACCCAGACGCCCTCCCTGATTGTTTTTTATCTGGTACTAGGAATGTGGCTCCTGCTGCTGCTGCTCCTATGGCTCCTGGCAGGACAATGACACTCCCAGGTGTGTAGCACTTTACACCTTACAAAGGGATTTCCAATCAGTGAGCTCACCTCTCTCTAAAACCTGAGATCGGTATTAGCATCACTTTTGTAAAAATTTGTGGTTTCCCCTTTCAAGGCTGTAGTGCCAGTCGTAGAGAGAAAGAGAGGACGAGTTAGATGAGAGGGAGAGATGGGGGGGTTGTTGGTGGTGGGGGGGTGGACTTTCCGAGGAGCAGAATCTGAGTGAGGTTGAAGAAATGAGAATGAGAGTAGACGCAGGGTGAGCCGGTAAGAAGTCCTGTGCTCTGGCAATGCTGAGCACGGGAGACGTTTGGGAAGGTGAGGGAGGAACTGTCTCCGTCATCCAGGTGTGGCTTGTCTTCCGTTCCTATGTCTCTTCTGTCATTCAGTTTCCCCCAGAGTGCTGCCCTGGGAAGCAGAGGTGCTGGGGGTACAAGGATGATCATTTCACTTTTAAAACTGATGAAGGGAGGGACTGCTACTTAAACGCAGCACGTTACTCTAATGCAGGGAAAGTGAAATTTTTGTGGCGCCGGAGAAGAAGAATTGAGAGGTTGTGAAAGAAGAATGGACATAAGCAAAGAGTAATTAAAACTAGCAGTTTTCCAGAGTCCATAGTCTGGGAAACAAACTGAGGGCTTCAGAGGGGAGAGGGGTGGGGGATGGGATAGGCCGGTGATGGGTAGTAAGGAGGGCACGTATTGCACGGAGCACTGGGTGTTATACGCAAACAATGAATCATGGAACACTACATCAAAAACTAAGGATGTACTGTATGGTGACTAACATAGCATAATAAAAAATTAAAAAAAACTGGCAGTTTTAATTAAATGGCTCAGAGGTCAACTGATGGGTTGCATATCATACAGCTACTAAGAGCTGAAGCCAAAATGTGAATCAAGGTATGTTTGGTAGCAGCCCTGAACTTCATCCCACCATGTAACACTCTGTCTCACCTGCATGGTAGGGCAGGGTAATATTTAGAGACTGCTGAAAGAGCTAAGACATTTTACCTTTACTTCCTCATAGAAGGTTTCCATTCCAGAACACACACACAACAGAATCAGAGTCTTGGCTTTTGAGTGGAAAAACAAAGCCAGGTTTGTGGCTTAAGACAAAAGATCTGGAAGATTATATTATCAGTAATAGACAGCTTTTGTGGACTCACGAAAAGGGGGACAAGCCTGGAAGACAGGAAAGAGCTTGAACGTCAGGGCAGTTCCTAAAAAGAAGCTCTTTCCCTGACCTCCCTGCCCAAATTAGGCCAAGCCCTTGTGGGAAGGGGAGACTTGAACCCCACAAAACCACTAAAGGATGTCTTAGGTTCAGACTGACAGTCACATTCAAAAGATACCATGGGCTTCACACAGCCCCAAGTGTACATAGCTTGAACCACAGAGGCAGGGCAGGGAGATTAGCGTACACAACTTACACCACAACAGCACAACAAAGGACTTACAACTCCAGGCACAGCTTCTAACGTCTTTAATCATTCCACACAGGGACTTGCAAGGTCACAAGAGACGAGGTTGAGTATACATGGACTACGTCAGATCAGGGAATACTCTGGGGTCTCGGTAGCATTTATACTTTCAGAGTATTATGAACCTTTCAGGAGTACATGACTAGATCCCATTCTCCAGTGCTCCTTAACCTCATCAATGACAGATTACACAAGTAAACAATGAACAATCTCAATAACCAAAAAACCATGTGTAGCCTGCCCACATAACAGGGCTCAGTACATAGCAATCTCAATAGGACCCTTGTTCACCTTGGGTCTGGTGTACTTCTACACACTCTTTGAGTTAATGTTGCAAGAGGCTAGGCCACGGGTCCAGCATTCAGGGGTCCCTGAGACGGGGAAACTTTTATAATTCACCTATTAATGGTATATAGGCAGACGTGCCTGAGACATCTCTATGGCATTCAAGTATCACCCCACAGGACCTACTAGTGGCCAAGAAGATTTGACAGAGAGTCAACCTGCTTGAAAAGGGCTTGCCATTGGTGAAAGGAGATATAGTAGCCTATGTCGACTGATGACCAAAGAGCACAATGGAATGAAGAGGAGAATTAGAAGATGCCAAAATGGATAAATGATGATCATGCATAAAGGTTGTTCCCCACCCTTCATGCTTAGAATTACAAAAGCCCATTGCCTAATCTATAGATGTAACCCCAAGGGAAAACTTGAGGTATCTAAGAATGAGTTTTAGCCATCCGGCTGGTTGTTGGGTTGTGATAGATTGAAATTATTGGCCTTAATTATGTACCCTCCATTTGTCCATGACCTTTGCCATATAATTTGTAGAATCTCACATAGAAGGCTGAGAGTGTACTTCCTCACACTTTGACTTTGGGCCTAGAAATATGGTTTGCTCGGCCAATGGTGTATAGGTAGAAATGAAAGTTTGTGAGTTTCAAGCCTAGGTCTTGAGAGGCCTGAATGTTTTCATGTGCCCTCTTGAGCCTCCACCATCACCATGAAAAGAGCCTCCTCTAGGGAGCTGCTGCTCCTTCTCTCTGGACTCCAAAATGCACACACGTAGGGTAGAGCCACCCAGCCATGCTCAGTCAGACTTACAGTTTCGAGGAAAGCTATCCAGCCAAACCCTGAGAGGTGAGCTTATAAAACATGTATATTATTGTATTCCCCTGAGATTTTGAGTTTAATTCTTATGTTGGATTATTTGCACAATAACTGATACAGGTGCATGGAAAACTGCATTCAGTTTCAGAAAAATAAGGTTAAAATTTTAGCACATACAATTTTTTGTGGACTGAGATTTACCCCTGACATTTTAAAGTTTTAGGGAAGTAAAAGGAAGCATGGCACATGAAAAAATGTTTAACATTTTTAGCCAGCAGGGAAATGCAAATTAAAACCACAAAGGGATATCACTACATATCTATCAGAATGGCTAAAATAAAAATAGCGGTAATACCAAATGCTGGTGACGATGCAGAGAAACTGGATCATTCATAGTTAATGATAGAAATGTAAAATGATACAGCCACTCTGGGAAACAGTTTGGCAGTTTCTTTGACAACTAAAACTACACGTACCATATGTATTAGTTGGCTTGGACTGCCATAACAAAATATCCCAGGCTGGGTGACATAAACAATAGAAACTTATTTTTTCACAGTTCTGGAGGCCAGGAGTCTAAGATCAAGGTTTCTGGTGATAGCTCTCTTCCTGGCTTTCTTCTCAACATTTCCTCATATGGCCTTTTCTCAGTACATGCATATAAAAAGAGAGGGAGAGAGAGCTAGCTAGCTCTCTGGTGTCTTCTTATAAGGCTATTAGTCTTACAGTTATTGGGACTCCAGCCTTATGACCTCATTTAACCTTAATTACTTCCTTACTCCAAATACAGCCACACTGGGAGTTAAGGCTTCAACACAGGAATATTTGGGGGGGCGATGCAAATATTCAGTCCATAACACCATTCAATCTAGCAATTCATTCCAGAGATATGAAAACATACACAAAAACCCGTACACAAAGGTTATAGTAGCCTTCCTTGTAATAGACAAAAACTAGACACAACCCAGATGTCCTTCAATGGGCAAATGTAAACAAACTCTTATACAAACAATGGAATACTGCTGACTGATAAACCGGAATGCACTACTGATGCACACGATAACTTGTATGAACCTCAAAGGAATATTTTGTGGAGTGAGAAAAACGGAGTGCAAAATGTTAAATATTCCATGATTATGTCATATTATGTTGTCAAAGTAATGAAATTATGGAAACTGAGGACAGATGGGTGGTTTCCAGGGATCAGGAATGGGGAGGGCAAAGGAGTAGGTGTGGCTATAAAGGAGTAGCAGGAAGGGGCCTTTTGGTGATGGAAAAGGTCTGTATTTTGATGTGGTGATGGATACACAATTCTAAACAAATATGCATAGAACTGTACACACAGACGCAAGCAAACACACATCATACACAAAAGAATGCAGGGAAAACTGATGAAATCTGAATAAACTCTGTGCATTGTATCAGTGTCAACTTTCTGGTTTTGATATCGTACTATCGTTATACCACGTGTTGTTACTGAGATGAAGGGTACACAGAAGTCCCCTGTACATTTTTGGCAATTTCCTAGAAGTCTATCATTATTTCATAACAACTTAAAAGAGTTGAACAAATAATGACCAGGGAGAAAATATCAAGTGAAATAAGTTGTATAAAATGGTAAGGATGGGGTGCCTGGGTGGCACAGTCGGATGGGTGTCCGACTCTTGGTTTTGGCTCAGGTCATGATCTCGGGGTCCTGGGATTGACCCGTGTCAGGCTCCATGCTCAGTGTGGAGTCTGAGATTCTTTCTCCCTCCTGCTCGTGCTCTCTCTCTCTAAAATGAATAAATAAATCTTTAAAAAAAATGGTAAGGACAGCGCAAGTACAATCAACTATAAAAATAAAATAAGTATTTGGAAAAAAGACTAAAAGGACATGTGCAAAAAGTAATAATGGTTGTGCTGTGTCAGTAGAATTATGTGGGTTTATCTTTTCTTTATTTATTTTCAAAAGTTTTGATGTAAAATTTATAAGATAATTCCAAAAAAAGGACATATAGTATATTTCCTGAAAGACAGAAATAAGGGCAACACTGATTTTCAGATAATCAGAGCATCTCACAATTGAGAGGAACACAGCAGATGTCTCGTTCAACCCCCACCTCACTGAGTAGGTCAAATGACAATAAACCCTTTCTTTGGTCACCCAGGCTTTTTTCAAGTTGGATATTATTATTATTATTATTATAAAATTATTATGTTAAGTGAATCAAAATATACCTTTCTGTTAACTTTAGCTTTTGTAGATGTTCAAACATAAATCACTTTTGAGTTTGTTAAATATATTCCTTTTCTTGATTATGGTCATGATTTCTTGGTAGTATGTTAAAACTGATGAAATTATATATTTTAAATATGTACAATTTATAAAACGACTATTATACCTCAATAAACCCAGTTTTAAAAAAGGAAATATGGGGAAACCTAGAAAGTATAAAAAGAAGTCCTCTTTTATTAAGTTTTTTATTTTTTTGTTTAAATTTTATTTTTTTTTAAAGTAATTTCTGTGCCCAACGTGGGGCTCAAACTCACAACCCCAAGATCAAGAGTTGCATGCTCTACCAACTGAGCCAGCCAGGTGCCCCTAAAGTTTTTATATTTTAATTCCAGTGTAGTTAATGTACAGTGTTATATTAGTTTCAGGTGTACAATATAGGGATTCAACACTTCCATACATGACCTGATACTCACCATGACAAGTGCTCCTTATTAATCCACATCACCTCTTTAACCCATCCTCCACCCAGCTCCCCATTGGTAACCATCAGTTTGTTCTCTATCATTAAGAATCTGTTTCTTGGTTTGCCTCTTTCTTTCCCCCACCTTTGCTTGTTTTTTCCTTAAATTCCAAATATGAGTGAAATCATATGGTATTTATCTTTCTCTGACTTATTATGCCTAGTATTATACTCTCTAGCTCCATCCATGTCATTTCAAATGGCAAGATTTTGTTCTTTTTCATGGCTGAATAATATTCACACACACACACACACACACACACACACACACACACACTCCACATCTTCTTAATCCATTCATCAATGGAGGGGCACTTGGGTTGCTCCCATATCTTGGATTTTGTAAATACTGCTCCTATAAACATACTGGAGCATGTACCCCTTTGAATTAGTGTTTTGTATTCTTTGGGTAAATACCCAATAGTGTGATTACTGGATCATAGGCTAGTTTTTTTTTCTTTTTTGAGGAAATTCCATACTGTATTCCATAGTAGCTGCACCAGTTTGCACTCCCACCAATAGCAACAGTGCACAAGGGTTCCTTTTTCTCCATATCCTTGCTAGCACTTGTTTCTTGAGTTTTTGATTTTAGCCATTCTGACAGGAGAGAGGCCATATCTCATTGTAGTTTTGATTTGCATTTCCCTGATGGTCAGTGATGATGAATTGCATGACTTCTTTATATGTTTTGGATATTAACCCATAATTGGATATATCATTTGCAAATAAGTATACAAAGATAAGCATCATGAAAGACAATATTATTTAAGAAATAATTGGTGAAGAACAAGGAGGAAAGTGAGAGGAAAAGGGAAATAAATTTCGGTTATTTGCAAGTGTCGTGAATTACTGCTTTGAAAGATTGAGTTTTTTAAATTAAGATGTAACAGAGTCTTCTTTAAGACAGAGCTGTTTAGGGGCACCTGGCTTGCTCAGTCGGTTAAGCGTCTGACTTTGGCTCAGGTCATGACCCCGGGGTCCCGGGATTGAGCCCACATTGGGCTCCCTGCTCAGCAGAGAACCTGATCCTCCCCTTGTCCCTCACCTCGTTCATGCTCTCTCTTTCTCTTTCTCGTTCTCTCAAATAAATAAATAAAATCTTAAAAAAAAGACAAAGCTTTTTAGTTGCAACTTGTTAGGGAAGAGGACATGGGGCCTAAATATTACCGTGTAATTGAGACATCATATAATTTTATGCGTAGGCTGGACTTTGTCATTTATATACATTACTTGACATTTAAACTACAGGGCTCCACAGTGTGAAAAAATGTATGATTAAACTAGGCATTATAAAAAAAATAAAATAGTCATGATCAAGCAAATATTTACTTTTATAAAAACTTATAAGGGGCTCCTGGGTGGCTCAGTCGATGAAGCATCCAACTCTTGATTTCAGCTCAAGTCATGAACTCAGGGTTGTGAGATCGAGCCCCATGTTCAGCTCTGGGCTGAGTGGGGGAGTCTGCTGGAGAGTCTCTCCCTCTCCCTCTGCCTCTCCCCCCACTGGTACTCTCTCTCTCAAATAAATAAATCTTGAAAAAAACTTACGCATAAAATAATGGCCAAGTAGTCTGTTACGGCATGACCAATTTTCCTTCCAAGTAAGGATGAACATCCAGGTAGCAGGGTCGCTGGAAGGGTACACAAGTGGAAGTGCACTTGCTACTCCTGAGTCCATAATTACGACAATTGTGCTCATTTAGTGCATATGCTATAATGATCAACCTCATAAAATTCCTTTGAGCTAAACTATCTCATGGAAAGAAGTACCGTAAGATTACAGGCCTTTATATGTAGAATGCACAACTAATTTCAGATTAGCACTACGAAAGTTCATAAACTCGTCCTGTAAGCAGCTAAACTGGATATCTCAAAAGATTCAAGAATAAACAGCTCAACTGAAAGAAAATTCTTGCTGGAAGATGTCCTTTATAAAATGTTCTTTTGTAGTGCTTCCTGCTCCCTGGAGAAGGCAATGCTTTCAGAAGTTACTTAATGGGCCAAGAGAACTCACTGCGCTAGTGACTTACAGGCATGAATAGTTCCAAAGCAGCTGTCTATGGTATCATCCTTGCCATAGTAATCATCTAAATCGACAGACACAAACTTCAGATATTCATTCATGTATTTCATCTGTATTAGTCCATACACCCCTTTTTTAAAAGACTGATTTATTTATTTGGTGGGGGAGAGAATGAGTGGGGAGGGGCAGAGGGCAAGGGAGAGGAAATCTCAAGCAGACTCCCCACTAAGCAGGGAGCCTGATGCCGGGCTAGATCTCACAACCCTGAGATCATGACCTGAGCTGAAATCAAGAATCGGGCACTTAACCAACTGTACCACCCAGGTGCCCTTAGTCCATATACTCCTATGGAAAGAATCGATTAGAGATTCTCAAGCTTTACAAATAGAAGGACCCCTTTTTAAACAACAAAACATTTTAAAAGCCACGCAAGTTGAGAAAATACAGCATTGTAAATTACCACTATGGATTCCAGAATGCTGTAATGGCCATCTGTTACTTTTGCTGGTCAGCATTTCCTCCCTTTATTGACGTCCCAGTACCCCAAATTTCCTGTGGTGAATCATCTCTCCTTTTCTATTTTCAATCCATTCATGTTGGATGATATTCACTCAATTCTTGGCTCCAAGATTGGGCATGTGACTCAGGCCTGACCAATCCTAGTATTTCTTCTCCATGGCCACAGCAATTATTTAGTAATTATTTCCAGGATGAGCATGGACTAGACTACCAGTTGCAGATGGTCTTTGAACCTATGCTGGGACTGTTGAGAGTGAGATTGTCCCTTTTGTCCTGGACTGTCGGGATTGGCCTGTATAGCTGTGGCTGTTGGCAACAACTACACAATGTTGAAGTATATATGAGAATAAAGCTCAAGGACAGGAGATAAAGCTGAGATATTTAAAGAGATAGAGTACCATTTTCATGGTTTGGGCCCCTAAAACTATTCATGCCTGCATTTACTCATATACTTTCCAGATATATGAGTCCATAAATACCATTTGTAGTTCAAATTGGGTTTCCCTTACTTGCAAGCAAGAGCCTTTTCTCCTATAAATGCTTTGAGATGATGTTTCACTAATCCCCAAGAGCAAGTAATGTTTAAAATATTAACACAAACATTCAAGAGAAATTATTTAGTTAATGAGAAATTAACATTCTGCATGTATATGAACACGTAGACCTTTTGCAAGCAACCATCAGAACGGGTCAGAGATCCAAGTGTTTGGAACCACTATCATCTAAAGTTTGGAGGTCACATAGGTACAGATTATGGCTGTGTTTATACAACTAAAATGCAGAGAAGATGATTATCTTGAAAATCTAGTGGGGCTTAGAAAGCTAATCACCACTGCGTTTTCTCTCTCAGTCAGCATAGTTTCAAAGTCAAATATGGCTTGCATCTGAAACCAGGCACTGCAGTTAGATGTGTTTTATAGTGATTGAAAATACTTCAGGGAATGTACTATGATTTTATTTTAGCATGTAGAATATTTAGAACTTCAATAAGGCTACAAGGTATTATCCAGTAAAATAAAATAAGTTCATTCTCAATGTCGACTTAGAAAGAATCATGACGATATGTACACGGCTAAAGGTATTTTTTCAAGCATCATTTTATTACTTTGTAAGCTTGTCAAGCTAATCTACTGCTTTCCAGGTGCCTCCAAACACATTATTTCACTTAATTCTAACAGTAACGTTGTAAGGAAGTGAGCTACAAGTTATCAAGACTACGCTGAGTTCTACGGTGGGTGACGCATAATAAGCACACATACACACACATATTTTAACTGAAAGTGACATTGTAAAGTGAGTGTTACTACAAGTATTTTATACACCAGAAAATCAGGGATCAACAGGTAAATAAAACACCCTAGTTTACATATTCAATACAAAGCAAAGCTTGGATTAATAGATTTTTTTTTAGGACTCCAGATCCTATTTTCTACCTTGTTTTCTACTAATAGTTCTGAGTACGGTCTGTCTGTCTGAGGCAGAATTAATGGCTCTAGCTTTGTCTGATTAATGAGGATGGAGGACTGGCATATCTAGATTTCTTGCCCCCATGTTGACTTGAATTATTGGAAACAATCATCTTTATGTGATTGTACGGCACTCAATCGGTCCAATCAAAACATTTTTTCCTTCTTTCTTCCTTCCCTTCTCCCTTCCTCCCTCCCTTCCTTTCTTGTTCACCATTTTTCATCCTCCTCTGCTCCCTACTCCCTCTCCTCCTGCTTCCCCCCTTCATCTTTTCTTTCTGTGGTACTGATTTGGTGAGGTAAAAATCTAGCTTTGCTAACCTGTCAAATTTTTTTTTAAGATTTTATTCATTTATTCGACAGAGATAGAGACAGCCAGCGAGAGAGGGAACACAAGCAGGGGGAGTGGGAGAGGCAGAAGCAGGCTCATAGTGGAGGAGCCTGATGTGGGGCTCGATCCCATAACGCCAGGATCACGCCCTGAGCCGAAGGCAGACGCTTAACCGCTGTGCCACCCAGGTGTCCCTAACCTGCCACATTTTTATTCTATTCCTTTGTCTGACAAAAGTGATTAAAAAAAAAAGCTCACTTTAAACACTGCCGTTTTGGAAACACTGGGTATATGGTCCTACGAGACAAGCGGCAAGGTAAAAGACTAGACGAGATGTAAAAGGCTTGAAGAAAAAGAGGTCATGATTCTAGGTAACAATGCAAAAGCCATGGAAATCAGGGGAAGTGAGCAAGTTTGCTATAGGGAAATAAACCACAGGGTTTGTTCCTTCTGTCTTGTCCATTCTAAGACCAGCCATTTCAATACCGTTTTTGCTAGTAATTTGAAATAGTCATTCTTCTTGGCCTCATTCCAGATGGGTCTTGTTCCTCAGTGAGGTCTTGACTTCCTTCCAGGTGGGTCTCATTGACAGGCAGATCACAATACCCAGCCTGTGATAAACTCTACTGTCTAGAGTTTCCGCTCACACACAAGAAGAAATCACAAAACTGAGTAGGTCTCGTAAAGTTCATGCCACTGAATGGAAGAAGAGCTTCCTAGCCCACTGTTTCATGGGGGCCTCAAATTCAGCATATTTCATTTAATTTTAATTTAATTTTAATTTTTTTAAATTCAACATATTTTAAACCTGAACTAATTATCTCTCCTTTTCCATATGTCCCACTTTCTTGGCTTTTAATTTGTATAAATGCCACATGATTTTCCCAGTCACACAGACTTCACAGTGAATTCATATTGTACCCATTCTGTCTTCATGTCTCAGTACTTATATTTTTAAAATTTATTTTTATTTTAATTATTATTATTATTTTTTAGAGAGAGAGAGCCTGAGTGGGAAGAGAGCAGAGGAAGGAGGAGAGGGAGAGAGAGAATCTTAAGCAGGCTCCATGCTCAGCATGCAGCCCAATGTGAGGTTCAATTTCACGACCTTGAGATCATGACCTGAGCAGAAATCAAGAGTCAGATGCTTAATTGACTGAGCCACCCAGGCACCTAGACCTCAGCACTTATAAAACCCTGGAGACTATGTCTTTCTTTTTAAAAGACTTTATTTTATATAATCAATTTTAGATTTACAACAAAATCGAGAAGAAGGTACTGAGATTTCTCATATATCCCCTGGCCCAACACAAGCATAATCTCTCCCATTAGCAATTGCACTCACCAAAATGGTGTGTGTGTGTGTGTGTGTGTGTGTGTATGTGTAATTTTTTTTTTTTTTACCAAGGATGAATCTACATTGATGGATCATAATCACCTAAAGTCCATAATTTACCTTCGAGTTCACTGTCGGTGTTGTACATTCTGTGGTTTGAATGAATACATGATGACATGTACCCATTATTGTAATATCACCCAGAGTATTTTTACTGACCTAGAAATTCTCCATTCTCTGCCTATTCATCTGTTCCCCACCCTCCACCTCCACCCTCCCCACCCACTCTTTTTATTGTCTCCATGGTTTTGCCTTTTCCAGAATGTTATATAGTTGGAGTCTTACAATAAGCAGCATTTTCAGGCTGGATTCTTTCACTTAGTGATATACATGTAAACTTCATGTCCTTTCATGGAGTTAATAGCTCATTTCTTTGTAGTTCTGAATATTCCAGTTTCTGGACACAGCACAGTTTATTTATCCATTCACCTACTGAAGGACATCTTGGTTGCTTCCAGAATTTGGCAATTATGAAAAAAGCTGCCATGAACATCCGTGTTCAGGTTTTTGTATGTCATTAAGTTTTCAACTGCTTTGGGTCAACACCAAGGAGCACTATTAATGGGTCATATGGTAAGAGTATGTTTTGTTTTATACGAAACTGCCAAATGTGTTCCACAGTGGGCTGCACCATTTTGCCTTCCCAGCAGCAACAAATGAGAATTCCTGTTGTTCCACATCTTCACCAGCATTTGGTGTTGTATTTTGGATTTTGTCCATTTTAACAGGTCTCATAGTTGTATCTCATTGTTTTAATTTGCATTTCCCTGACGACATATGATGTGAGACATCTTTTCATAAGCTTATTTTGTCATCTGTATATCTTCTTTGGTGAGGGTTCTATTGAGGTCTTTGGTTCAGCTTTTAATTGGGTTCTTCATTTTCTTATTGTTGAGTTTTAAGAGTACTTTGTGGATTTTGTATAGTACTTTATCTGATGTTTCTGCAAATATTTTATCCCACCCTGTGACCTGTCTTTTCCATTCTCTTGATACTGTCTTTCACAGAGCAGAAGTTTTAAATTTTAATTAACTTCAGTTTCTCATTTATTTCATGGATTGTGTCTTTGGTGGGGTACCTAAGAAGAATCATCACCATACCCAAAGTCATGTAGGTTTTCTCCTATGTTATCTTCTAGGACTTTCATAGTTTGAGGTTTTACATTTAGGTGTATGATCCATTTTGAGTTAATTTTTGGGAAGAGTACAAGGTCTGTATCTAGATTCACTTTTTTTTTTTTTTAAACATGTGGATGTCCATTTGTTCCAGCATTGAGCCTCCGTCAGTTCATCAATTATAGTTTGGGTTTTTCTATTCTGGCACTGGTTCTTATCATGGTTTCCACTCTTGAGTCTCTATTCCAATAAACTGTGACTCCTTGCATTTCCTTGTCCATCTCTCCAGTTTTGGGGGCAGCGGTCTGCCCTGTGTCCTCCCCTCTCTCAGGAATCTAAGAAGAATTGTTGGTTTTCTAGCCTGTTCAAATTTTTACTGGTTGTTAGGACAATGTGGTGACTTCCAGTCTCATTACATGCAGAACTGGAAACTGGAAGCCATTCTATTTTTTTGTATCTCTTGAATTTGGATTCTCCTGTCCATTCCCCCTGCTGGTGCTCTGGTTTAAGGTTCCATTCCTGGGCTCTTACAATAGCTGTCTTGTTGGTGTCTCTCTGACGTCTCTCTATCTCTTCTCTACCGCAGCCTCACATAATTTCCTAATTATTTTTTAAAAAAGATTTTATTTATTTATTTGAGACACAGAGTGAGAGTGCATGTGAGAGAGGACGAGCAGGGGAGAGGGTCAGATGGAGAGGGAGAAGCAGACTCCCCACTGAACAGGGAGCTCAACGTGGCACTCAATCCCAGGATTCCGGGATCATGACCTGAGCTGAAGGCAGATGCTTAACCGAGTGAGCCACCCAGGTGCCCCACTTCCTAATTAATGTAAAATACAACTGACCTCACATCATTTCCTTGCTTTAAAGCATTCTCATTATCTCATAAAATCCAACTTCTTGGGCCGACACTTGAGGTCACTGATTATTTTTCAAACTTTCTCTCACTTATCTTACTCCTAGGGGACCCGGACTCTTTGCCTCTTCTTGAAGACCACTGGTCCTATGTTTATCCCATTTTCTTTGACTAGAATGCCCTTGGGTTCCCAGTCCTGGTTAGTTCTGGTTAGCCCTTCTTTCTCTGAGTATTGTTGTCACTTTTGACACCTTTCCAAGATAGTGATCTTATTCTGTACATTTCAAGTATGTGTGTACATCTCTTATTGTCCCTACAAGACTGGGTGTTCTCTGAGGAAAGGGATTATTTATATTTGCAATCTTCACAAGGGTCTCTTACTTCTAGTTTCTGATTTTTTGGATGAAAAGTAACCAAGTCTCAGGTTTGGACTGTTTCTTTTATGTTGACTGGAAAACTGGAGAAGAGTAGTGTGTGTATATTCATGTTAACTTCTGTTTTGAACGTCTTTCTAAACACTGACTTAATTTAGTTGTAGGTAGTTAAGGAATATGAAAATGCTCTTTCTTTGTTCATTGTGCTGTTAAGGCACTGTTGGGAACTATTTTAAAAGCATGGAGATAGCTAGAAGGCAGAGTTCTCTAATATTTTAAGATTTAGATAGATACAGTATAAATCATTTCTGGAGGTGACATAGTACCCACTGTAGTACTGTATCTGAGAGGGCTGTTAGATGAAAGTAATCTTTTCTAAACTCAAACTGACATGGGAACAGTTAAGTCTGATTTGTGAGCTACTGAAGTGTCATCTTTTATTCTTCTCAAAGACCTTAACAACTTGAAGGTGAGAACAAAGAGAAGGAAAGAAATGGAGGCTCATTTATTTTTCTTGATGTAGAAATTGATGTTCATCAAAATCTTCTAACAACTTGAGATGATACAATTGATGGGTCATAAAAATGTTCACCGAGTTTTGACATATTGGGTCACATTTTTATTTTATTTCTGGTGGATTTTGGAATTCAGCTGTCTTGATATGGATAGGATTGTGCCCCACTACTTCACGTGAGGGTATCTGTGGCCACTCACTTCTACCACGATTTGCCGCAATATCCCAGGTCTTTTTCCCCACTTTATTTTATTCTGAATTTGTGGATCCAATGCCACATTTTGTTTATTCATAAAAAAATCCATGAGAGACTATGGACTCACAGAAACAAACTGAGGGTTTTGGGGGGGAGGGGGGATGGGTTAGCCTGTGAAGGGTATTAAGGAGGGCACGTATTACATGGAGCACTGGGTGTTATATGCAAACAATGAATCATGGAACACTACATTGAAAACCAACGATATACTGAATGGTGACTAACATAACATAATAAAAAAATCTTTTTCTGCACTAAGGTACAAGAAGGGGGAAATGTTAATTCATATACTATTCTAAGAATTGATACATGTTCCCATTTCTGGTAGAATTGAATAGTGGTTTGAGCTGCAGAAAGTGAAAATGGGGAAAAACCAGAGAATATGACAAAATATTTATTATGTTTTTTTTATTGCAACCACATGAGGGAGATCATTAGTATTTTCTTACCGTTTCAAAGACAAGTATCACAAGAAAGTCATTCATGTATTCTTTTTTAAAAAAAGATTTTATTTCTTTATTTGAGAGAGAGTGTGTGTGTGTGAACGAGAGAGAGCATGAGTAGGGGAAAGGGTAGAGGGAGAAGCAGGATCCCCGTTGAACAGGGAGCCCGATGTGGAACTTGATCCCAGGACCCTGGGATCATGACCTGAGCCGAAGGCAGTTGCTTAACTGACTGAGCCACCCAGGTGCCCCTCATTTATGTATTCCTGATATCTACTTTTCCTGTTCATTCATTCATCCACCAAATGTTCCCCAAGTACTACTCTATGTCAGGTAGAGTTCTGGGCACTGGCATTCAATAAGGGGTGGGTTCTTAATTGATGGGGTGACATCCCACTCCCACTCTCATCTTTACCCACTACATGATATTCAGCACTGATCCTGGAGTGCTAAGATTTTATTTTCTACCTGCTTTCACAATGTTTTGTGTAGTACCTGTGTGACAAAGTGATTCTCAGAAATTCATTAGGATATGAAGACATGTAGGCCCAATGCATATTGAACCTTCTCTTACCAGTGCCAGGAGGGCAGCCATTTCAAATAAGGATTTCCATGCAAAATAACGCAGTAGTTCTGTTTCAATTGAGAATGTGAGTCTCCCTATGACAGGGGACTCACGTCTTGTTGCTAGCAGCTGCCTGACTAGTCTGGAGGAAGGAGTTTTTGGTTTCTTTCTTAGTTAGAGGGAACAGTTACCAGCACGACAACTATCACAATGCATCACAGGAATTGGACAATTTTAGTTTTTTTCCATACATGTGACAAAGTAGTTGCCATTTATGTCTCTTGTTTGAGTACTGAACTCTCATTATTTCTACCTCCTGAGGCCACCTAGAAGAAGCCTCTCCTCTGTCCCCAGACTCCACATTTTATTTGGTCTCTTTTAATAGCTCGTGACTGATTGATTGCAAGAACCTCTTAACTAGTTTGACTGCTTTTTCCCTGCCTGAGTGCCTTTTTGAGAAAGCTGATCTAATCATGCCTTTCTCCAGCTCTAAGTCTCTAAGTCCAGTGGCTTGTCACAGCTCACCGAGCTACAGAACCTCCCCTGACTTACCTTCTTCCCTCTCCCTGAAAGCCCCGGGCCAGATCACTCAGTCGCTCACTTACACCATACCGTTCTCTCTGTTGCTTGAATGGAGAACTTACTACACAGCAGTATAGTCATTCATAACTCTGTCCTCCTCCCTTAGGCTTTGAGCGTGTTGAGGACAGAGAGAATGCCGTTTCTCTCTGCTTTTCCAGCACAGTGCCTGCTATGAAACAGGTAATACTTATGTGTGGAATTGAATTAAACGAGTATACTGGAAGCTCTCAGTGAGGTCCTAAAGAATTTTACAGGAAACATGGAATTTTTATGTCTTACGAATTTGTACTTTTTCAGCAACTACCTGCTCCTTGGTAGCATATTTCAAGTTCAGATAGTAAGTCATCCTAGAGTAATTCAGTGAATTCTGTAACTTTTTGCTCTTGATGAGGCACAGTTGATCACTTACTGTATGATAGATTTTAGAAGATATAACACAGCTATCAGACAAACCCCCAGCTATGCCCATTTTGTCCCATTTCTCCTTCCCAGCATCTATAAAAATATGAAATAAATAATTTTGAGGCCGTTCCTCCTTGGGCATTTCGATTCAAAAACATATGGTTTGAAAACTGAGGGCTTCAGAGGGGAGGGGGGTGGGGGACTGGGATAGGCCGGTGATGGGTAGTAAGGAGGGCACGTATTGCACGGTGCACTGGGTGTTATACGCAACTAATGAATCATGGAACTTTACATCAAAAACCAGGGATGTACTATATGGTGACTAATATAACAAAATGAAAATTATAAACAAACAAAAACCAAAAAACAAAACAAAAAAACCCACATGGTTTGAAACAAATATTTTGAGCTCGGGACCAATCTGAATCACAGCAAATGCCACAGTACGTGTGGGATCCAAATGAAGCCCACCTACTTGGTTTTCCCCACCGAAGAGGGAAATGAGCTTCCTGAAGGCTCTGTGTTCAGAGAAAATGATCTCTATATGTTACGTACTAGGGCTCACTTAGTGAAAAAGTATTTTTCAGACAAGACTTGGCTCTGCTTTGAATTCACCTCAGCTTTCCACTTACGTCTTCCTTTTTTTCTGTTCACTTTTTTTTTTCAGTGCTCCTTCTGACCGCTGGTCACCATGGCCCTTGAACATCTAGGACTCACATTTCTTCCCCCACCTCCCTGTGCTGTCTACAGGCCGTCCCAAAATCCCGATTCAAGCTAAGGTATTCATGAACTGATGGACTGTTTCTCTAAAGAGATTTTATACCTTTAAAAGGACTCCGGGGCAAGAAAATGTCCTAGACCAAAGGAGCAGAACCTCCCATTTGCAGATACGCAGACACTGTGGCAGACTAAAGCAAGAAAAATTTCACATGCTTCTCGGATCACATCACAGAGGCGCTGGGACCGAGAGAGCTTTACGCTTTCACAGAGGTTGTGGGAGACTCAGTGTGATGTGAAAGACGAGAGGATCCATCAGACATTCCTAACATGAGAGTTCACAAACTGTGTTCCTTAGTACTTAGAGGATCTGTGGAAGAACTTCAGAGGTCGCCAGGGTGTAATGAGAGGGAGACCCAGAGAACAAGTCAGTTTGTCTCTTGCCTGGTGCCCCCATGTGGACTAATGATAGTTGACTAGTAATAATAGAATATTATTTGACTACTAGTAGGAGAAGAGTACAGCACCACTACTATATTCTAATACATTCAGTTTTCAATTAAGGTCATTTAAAAATAAAAAGAGTTTTACTTCCCAAAATTTGGTCAACAACTCCTATTTAAGCACACATGCCCTGCACCCAGGAATCCCCAGTGAAACTTATTCAGCTGCAGCTACCTCGGCGGGGGGTGGGGAGTGGGTGGGGGAGTTACGTATCGGATAGCTCAGCCCTGAAAGGCAGAGGGTAGGTTTTAATGAGATGGAATATTGTGTTACGGAGACAGGAGAAATAGAGAAGACCAAGGCATGAAAGCGGGCATGACTGGAGGTGAGATTAAGGAGTCTTGGAGACAGATGTGCCTGCTTCATGGCTTTGCCTCTGATGGGCCCTGCCAATGATGCTAGGCCTCAGGTTTTCAGAACTGAGAGATATATCACCTATGTCTTGTTAACTGATCACATTTGCTACCCTTCTAGCACCCCTGAGTGAATCAGAATGATAGCTCATTCCTGACCTCACTACAAACACATACATGTCAAATAATTTATGAAAAAGAGTACACCACTATGGAAGTCCACTGACAGAGTGACTGGAATGTGTTGAATTCCTTCCTGCAGCCACACTCTTCTGCCATGTAACTTTGCATGTCCTTTCAGCTCGAGAGGCGTGTACTTCCACGCACCTGAACTCTGAGCTTGGCCACATGACTGCCTTAGGTCAGTGGGATGTGGGTGGAAACGACACTGTAGCGGTTTCAAGCTGAGGCCGGATGAGGCCTTGTGTGTTCTGCTTACCCTCGGCACTTCTGTCGGCACCATGAGAAGACCATGGTCCGGCCAGTCCGCTCACTGATCCACGGAGGTCGAGGGATATGTGAAGCAGAGCTGCATCCAACCTGCAGCCTGGAGCCATCTAGTTAAGCCCAACCAAGATCAGCTGGAGCCACTTCACCTGATAGGCAGATATGTGAAAAATAAATGTGTAGAGGTGTAAACCAATGAGATTTTGTGATTGCTTATTATACAGCAACAGCTGGCTGATATCATATGTAAGAGCTTGATTTTTCTTCTGTATGTAGCTGTCCAATTTTCCCAGCACCACTTATTGAAAAGACTGTCTTTTTTCCATTGGATATTTTTTCCTGCTTTGTCAAAGATTAGTTGACCATAGAGGTGAGGGCCCATATCTGGGCTTTCTATTCTGTTCCATTGATCTATGTGTCTGTTTTTGTGCCAGTACCACGCTGTCTTGGTGATCGCAACTTTGTAATATAGCTTGAAATCAGGCAACATGATGCCCCCAGCTTTGTTTCTCTTTTTCAACATTTCCTTGGTGATTCGGGGTCTTTTCTGGTTCCACACAAATTTTAGGGTTGTTTGTTCCAGCACTTTGAAAAATGGCATTGGTATTTTGATCGGGATGGTGTTAAAAGTATAGATTGCTGTGGGCAGCACAGACATTTTAACAACGTTTATTCTTCCGATCCATGGAATGTTTTTCCATCTTTTTGTGTCTTCTTCAATTTCTTTCGTAAGTGTTCTGTAGTGTCTAGTGTATAAATCCTTTACCTCTTTGGTTAGGTTTATTCCAAGGTATCTGATGGTTTTCGGTGCAATTGTAAATGAAATCTATTCCCTAATTTCTCTTTCTACAGTTACATTGTTAGTGTATAGGAAAGCAACTGATTTCTGTGCATTGATTTTGTATCCTGCCACATTACTGAATTGCTGTAAGAGTTCTAGTAATTTGGGGGTGGAGCCTTTTGGGTTTTCCACATAAAATATCATGTCATCTGTGAAGAGAGAGAGTTTGACTTCTTCTTTGCCAATCTGAATACCTTTTATTTCTTTTTGTTGTCTGATTGCTGTTGCTAGGACTTCTAGTACTATGTTAAATGATAGTGGTGAAAGTGGGCTATATACAGAAGAATAAAACTCGACCATTCTCTTACACCATACACAAACATAAACTCTAAATGGATGAAAGACCTCAATGTGAGACAGGAATTCATCAAAATCCTAGAGGATAACATAGGCAATAATCTCTTCAACATTGGCCACAGCAACTTCTTTTAAGACACGTCCTCAAAGGCAAGAGAAACAAAAGCAAACATGAACTTTTGGGACCTCATCAAGATAAAAAGCTTCTGCACAGCAAAGAAAACAGTCAACAAAACAAAGAGGCAACCCACGGAATAGGAGAACATACTTGCAAATGACACTACAGATACAAGGCTGGTATCTAAGATCTATAAAGAACTTCTCAAACTCGACGACCAAAAAACAAATAATCAAGTCAAAAAATGGGCAGAACACATGAACAGACACTTCTCCAAAGACGACATTCAAATGGCTAACAGACACATGAAAAAATGTTCAACATCATTAGCCATCAAGGAAATTCAAATCAAAACCACATTGAGATACCACCTTATGCGAGTTAGAATGGCAAAAATTGACAAGTCAAGAAACCACCAATGTTGGAGAGGATGTGGAGAAAGGGGAACGCTCTTACACTGTTCGTGGGAATGCAAGTTAGTACAGCCACTTTAGAAAACTGTGGGGAGGTTCCTCAAAAAGTTAAAGATAGAGCTACCCTATGACCCAGCAATTGCACTACTGGGTATTTACCCCAAAAGATACAGATGTAGTGAAAAGAAGGGCTACATGCACCCAATGTTCATAGCAGCAGTGTCCACAATAGCCAAACTGTGGAAGGAGCCCAGATGTCCTTCAACAGACGAATGGATAAAGAAGATGTGGTCCATATATACAACGGAATATTACTCAGCCATCAGAAAGGATGAATACCCACCATTTACATCCACATGGATAGAACTGGAGGGGATTATGCTAAGTGAAATAAATCAAGCAGAGAAAGACAATTATCATATGGTTTCACTTATTTGTGGAACATAAGGAATACCATGGAGGATGTTAGGAGAAGGAAGGGAAAAATGAAGGGGGGGAATCAGAGGGGGAGATGAACCATGAGAGACTGGACAATGGGAAATAAACTGAGGGTTTCTGAGGGGAGGGGGTGGGGAAGGGGTTAGCCTGGTGTTGGGTATTAAGGAGGGCACGTATTGCATGGAGCACTGGGTGTTATACGCAAACAATGAATCATGGAACACTACATCAAAAACTAACGATGTACTGTATGGTAACTAACATAATGTAATAAAAAAAAAGAGCTTGATTTTTCGGTCAGATCAGAATTTGGACAAACTCCCTAAAGTTTCTCATTCTCATCTGTAAAATGTATTCTCATTTGTAAAATGTATATAATTATCACTATACCACAGTCTTATAGGCACTAAATAAAACAGTATATGTAAAATACTAGGCAGAATGCCTCACTAGTAGTATTATTGTACCTCTGGATGTAAAGATACTTTGGGACTCAGGAATGCAATGAAGTAGGAGACGTGAAGATTTCAAGATAGTGATTAGATATTAGAATACATGGTGGCTTAAAGAAAGGCATTTATTCTGAAACCTGGGGCAGATAAATCCTTTTTCTTTAATGGCTCTTAAATGTCATAAATTTACTACCTGAGGAGATGAATAATTGACCTGGAAATACTTTTCTATTAAAGGGAAATAAAAACATGACTTTACCAACATCACTTGGTGTATAAGTGCTATTAGTCACATGCTGTACTTAGCACATTTGACTTGTTTGTGACCAAGAGTTCAGGTGAATACATTTGAGATTTATTTTGTAATTTTCAACATGCCAATATAAAAGAGATTTTTTTTTTTTTGCCCCTCATTGCCATCAGGTTGGAATAAATTGGCTCTTGATGCAAAGTTGTGGCCAAGGGTTGAAATTTACATGTGATTGATGGTCAAAATGCTGACTAGCCATACCTGCCCCCCCTCCCTTTCTGGTATATCACCTCCTGGACCGGGATCTGTTTTGTGTAAAATATTGAGATACTCACTGCTCTCTGCCCCTCACGTGAAC
Source organism: Ursus arctos (assembly GCF_023065955.2). Lineage (NCBI taxonomy): Eukaryota > Metazoa > Chordata > Mammalia > Carnivora > Ursidae > Ursus > Ursus arctos. The sequence continues at coordinate 25,096,275 of NC_079873.1, read as the reverse complement.
TTGAAAGTATAGAAAAATAGTTGACTAAATGGATTGTTAGAAAAGAAAAAAGCCGGGGCGCCTGGGTGGCACAGCGGTTAAGCCTCTGCCTTCAGCTCAGGGCGTGATCCCGGCATTCTGGGATCGAGCCCCACATCAGGCTCTTCCGCTAGGAGCCTGCTTCTTCCTCTCCCACTCCCCCTGCTTGTGTTCCCTCTCTCGCTGGCTGTCTCTATCTCTGTCGAATAAATAAATAAAATCTTAAAAAAAGAATAGAAAAGAAAAGAAAAAAGCCAACTCTTAATGGATAAATGTGTTTTGTAAAATTTATTTCTAATTCCTGGGTCTTCATGTATGGAATCCTAACATATTATTTCCTAACTGATTAGAAAATCAATTGGCTCAACCAGCTTTTAGAAGCCAGTTCAAGTTTTCTTACAGGGGTTTAAGAATGGATACAAAATCCCCAGAGTGAAGGTGCTCTCGTTCCTTACTAAGGCAATTCCCCTGCACTGAACTTGCATTTCCACAAAGACAAAGCCCACAGGGGGCCTGCCGCAGGTCTGCGAGCAGCTGTGTAGAGCTTTATGGCTGCAGTAAAACCAAGATGCCCTAGACTTGTCTTGGCTTTTTTCATTTTGGTAAAACTAGTAAAAATGCTTAGACGTCGTATTTTCCCCTATGATACGCCTGTTCGTGTGTGCACAGCATGGGTAGATCACTATACCTGTTTGGATTCCTCCAAAAGACAATGATTTAGGTGCATGTGGTTTACGAGTGGGTGACCCCGGGGAGCGTGGTGAAGGAGTTAGGAAAAGAGAAAAGAAAAGGTGCATTAAAGATGTATTTATTTGAAAGAGAGAGAACAAGCAGGAGGGGCAGAGGGAGAGGGAAAGAGAATCTCAAGCAGACTCCATGCTGAGCACAGAGCCTGATGCGGGGCTTGATCGCACGACCGTGAAATCATGTTGAGACAAAACCCAAGAATCGGTCACTTAACCGACTGTGCCACCCAGGTATGCCAAAAAGGCACATTAATGAACAAGCTACTATTGTGGCAAACTGGGGTTCAAACCTGCTGGGGCCCCGCTGGAAGACCACGTAGAACACAGCTCACAACTGTCTCATGACCATTTACAAAACTGAGGTATTTCTTCTTTTGTGGCCTCGCTCCTGAAAGAAAGGAGCTCATGGGGGTGTTCACCTTCAGGCGCTTCCAGTCTGGGCTGCACAAGCAGGTGTCATTTCTGCAGCCAGAGATAGAGCTCAGGCAGACAGAAGGCACGGACTGTCGAACTGTCCACCCACGTGCAGCTGACTGCTGGGATCAGCTGAAGGAACAGGGGCGAAATTACCAAGAGCGTCCACTATAGGCCCTAAAGGGGAAAACAGGTTTCCTCTCTTTTTATTTCAAGTTTTAAAAAACAAGTCCAAGTGTCTCATGTTACATGAATTTCAAAGGTAAATATTTTTGTTTTAAATGAAGAGTGTATAGAAGGAAATATTGCAGCGTCCTACTTATTTCTGTAAGCAGGGTTTTATTCTCTCAATGAAACTCCTTTGTCCCTACTGGTATGGGAAATATAGTTATAAGGCAAAACTGAGAATTTTTTCTCACAGCCAAAAGCCAAAATGAGAAAAATTCATTTTATCATCAAAAATAAAGATTTAATAAGGTTTTTTTGTGGATTTTTTTGGGGGGGGGGCTGTTTTTTCCCATTTTACTTGGTTCCTCCGTCTTAACTTTTAACTCCTGGGATTTCTGTGGCTAATTCTCACCACAAGATGTCACTATTTTACCAGCTTAATATCTGAATGTTTTTCTGCAACCCTTTAAAACTATCTTCTCTGATGTTTCAATGACTTATTGAAACACATCCACTAAAATTGTCAATTTTTTTTTCTCATAGGGGAAGTTATAAATTTCCCCTGGAGAGCGGTTGTTCAAGATGGTGGCATAGGAAGGCCCTGAAACTCACTCCTTACCATGAACACACCCAATCTACAGCTACATATAGAACAATTCTCTCCGAAAAAGACCTGAAAACAAGCTAAACAGCACCTGCACAGCAAAATATTAAAAGGCCACATTGAGACAGGGAGGAGAGGCAGAGACTTGGTATTGCCAAAGACCCCACCCCCAGGGCGGCTATCCATAAGCGGGAGGAATCTTACAAATATGGAGTGCGTCCCTGAGGAGCAAGGGGTTTGAGCCCCATATCAGGCACCCCAACCCTTGGGACCTGCACTGGACAGACAAGCCCCCCCCCATATCTGGCTTTGAAAACCAGTGGGGCTGACATCTAGGAGATCTGAAGGGCTGTAGGAAACTGAGACTCTGCCCTTAAAGGGCTTGCACACAAAATCACTGGCCCTGGGACCGCACACAAAGACAGCAGGTTGAAAGGTGCCTAGACCATATGTGAAGGATATTCAGTGGCTAATCCTAAAGCATCTGCCTGAGGGGCAGGGGTCTACTGGAGCTCACTCTAGGCATGGAGGTGGTAGTGGATGTCGTTCTTGCGCTCCCCCTGTACCTTGTTAGTGCTGCCCTGTCCCTGTGTTCCCCTGCAGCCCTGTCCTGTTAACCCTGGTGAGCAGCTACACTCCAGTTTGGAATACTCTTGTGGGCCTGCTGAAAAAATGGTACATTCCTGGAGAGCCTGGGTGGCGAAGTCAGTTGGGTGCTGGACTCTTGGTTTCGGCTCAGGTCATGATCTGGGGATTGTGGGATTGAGCCCTGAGTTGGGCACCATGCTGAGTGTGGAGTGTGCTTGAGATTCTCCCTCCTTCTCCCTCTGTCCCTTACGCTTGTGCTCACGCTCTCTCTAAAATAAATACATAAATCTTTAAGACAAGAAATGGTAAATTCCTAGAAACAAACAATTTTCCCAGACTGAATGATGACAAAATAGAAAATCTAAATAGACCAATCATCAGCAAGGAGATTGAATCAGTAATCAGACACCTACCAAAAACCAGGACCAGACAGCTTCAATGGCGATTTCTACTAAACATTTAAAAATTTAGTATCTGTTCTTCTCAAACTTTTTTTCAATATATTTTCCATTTTTACTGGGCATACTCATATATACAATGTATTTTACTTTGTTTTTTTCAAAATGTATTTTAAAATAGGTTTTACCATACATTGTTTTATCACCTGGTTTACAATTAAATATGCTGTGAACATTTTCTCTTTTATAACAGTTAAAATACTTGCAAAGTATGGAGAAAACATAATTTACTAAGCTCTCTTGTTGGGGAAAGTTAGAATTTTTTTCCAAGGAGACTTCATTCTTTTCACAATGCATTGAGAAAAAAGGGGATGTCCTTGTCTTCTATAGTTTTCTATAGAGGATAGAAACTTGCCTTTCAACTTAGCTTTTTGACTTGCTTCTTGTGCTCATCTAATCACCAACCAAGTAATCCATTTTATTTTTTCCAATCTCTCTCCCATTTGTTTCCTCTTTTTTATCTAGTCTCCTTGGCACGCATGTGCACACACACACACACACACACACACACACACACTTCCAATATTTCAGCATCCTGTCCCTCACCTCTAATATCTGTCCCCTGACCTCTCATCTGTTCCCTTTAAGGGGCTTCCTTTCCTTTCCTTTTAAAGATGAGGTATTAATTGATTTTGATCAACTCTACTCCAAGCTTTATACTCAGTCCCACATTAGGAGTAATCTTTAATAATGTGACGATAGAATTCAATTGTTAAAGGAAAATAATAAGAAGAAACCCTTGGTAGAAATACATGTATCAAGAAACATAGAACTTGGTCATAATGTAGATAAGGCTGACTTTTTTTTTAAAGAATTTTTCTTGGAGAGGGCAAGGAGAGGAAAGCAGTTGGTACTTTAAGGAAATGTTAGGAACCATTATGAAAATCTATTCACTATTTCAGGGCAACCAACAAAAGATCATCTTTTAGTTATGACACTGGAGTGACAGCCTTTACGGGTCATGAAATTTGCATGACCAATAGTGCATGCAAATGTTCATCAATAGTAACTTTGTAGAGCAAGGCAGATGCCAGCTAGCAAAAAAGTGGTGCCCGAAGACAATGTTAATTCTGGAGCCCTGGAAACCAGGAAGTGCTCTCTATCACGTGGTCATCTGAAAGGGCAAAAGTGGGGACTATCCGCTTACCACGACCTGGTAGAAATGTCTGAGGAAAGCAGTGAAGCTGGCTGTGCCAGTATTAACACATGGAACATTCTTGGGCAGCCAGGTGTCATGGGGCACAGACTCAGTTCTCTTTGCTCCAATCACACTCACAGTTCCAGCCATAGAAGGAGGGAGGGCAGGCAGAGAAGGACCAAAAAATGAAGGTTCCCCCATTCAGACAGCAGGTTTTGTTTAGGTCCTTAGTGTCCTGGATTCCTATGGATGGCACAAACTGGAAAGACCAATGACAAACAGCTGGCTCCTCCTGGGACCGAGTGCCGTCATCTCTTAAGGCCATGTCTCCCTGAGACGGAAGTGCAAGTTCATGGTAGCCCAACCTAGTAACTAACTCCAGTTCAACAGTTTTGGAAATGGCCATGATCAAAATCACGCTGGAGGAGAAGTGCTCCATCGTTCTGTGGTCCATAGCTCCTTAGCCGGGGACTCAGCCTTCCTGGGAACTTTCCCTCCTCAACTGTTCTTCTCAAAGTTTTCCAAGAAAAACTGAAGAGGAGGAAATCCTTCCAAACTTATGTCATGTGGTCAGCATTACCATGATACCAAGATCAGACAAGGGCATCCCAAGGAAGGAAAAATACAGACTAATATCCCTGATAAACATTATGAAAAATCCTCAAAAATATTAGCACACAGAATTCAAAATACATTAAAAAGATCATATACCACAATCAAGTGGGATTCATACCCGGGATGCAAGGATGGTTCAACATGTGAAATCAATCAACATGATATACCACATTAACAGAATGAAGGATAAAAATCATATGATCTTTTCAATAGACACGGAAAAAGCATTTGATAAAATTTAACTTCCACTTATGATAAAACTTCCAACAAAGCAGGTATATAAAGAATATATCTCAACATAATAAAGGCTATATATGGCAAGCCCACAGCTAACATTATACCCAACAATGAAAAGCTGAAAGGTTTTTCTCTAAGGTCAGAGCTAAGGCAAGGATGCCTACTCTTTCCACTTTAATTCAACATAATATTGGAAGTCCTAGTCAAAGCAATTAGGTAAGAAAAAGAAAAGTCATCTAAAATGGAAAGGAAGAAGTAAAACTGTTATTATTCATAATCAATGTGATCTCATATGTAGAAAATCCTAAAGACTCCACCCAAAACTGTGAGAATAAACAAATTCAGCAAAGTTGCAAGATACAAAATCAATACACAAAAATCCGTTGCATTTTATACACTAACAATGAACTATCAGAAAGAGAAATTAATAAAACAATCCCACTTCCAATTGCATCAAAACCAATAAAATACCTAGAAATAAATTTAACCAAAGAGGTAAAATACCTATATACTGAAAACTATAAGACACTGATAAAAGGAATTGAAGAAGACAGAAATAAATGGAAATATATTTGTGCCCATGGATTGGAAGAATTAATACTGTTAAGATATCCATACTACGCAAAGCAATCTATAGATTTAATGCAATCCCTATCAAAATTCCAATGGAATTTTTCACAGAAATAGTACAAACAATCTAAACATGTGTATGGAAGCACAAAAGGTCTCAAATAGTCAAAGCAATCTTGAGGAAGAAGAACAAAACTGGAGGAATCATGCTCCTTGATTTCAAACCATTGTACATAGCTCTAGTTACCACAACAGTATGGTACTGGCATAAAAACAGACACATAGACCAATGGAACAGAATAGAGACCCAGAAGTAAACCCATGTACATGTGTTCAACTAATTTACAACAAAGGGAGCAAGAATATACAATAGGGAAAGATGTAAATGGTGCTGGGAAGCTAGAGAGCCACATGCAGAAGAATGAAACTGGATCACTATCTCACACTATACACACAAAGTAACTCAAAATGGATTAAAGACTTGAATGTAAGTCCTGAAACCATCAAATTCCTAGTAGAAAATATAGGCAATAGGCTCCATGACATCAGTCTTGGTGACAATTCTTTGGATTTGACACCAAAGCCATGGCAACAAAAGCAAAAATAAACAAATAGGACTACATTAAAAAGCTTCTGCACAGCATATGAAACCATCAACAAAAGAGAAAGGCAACCTACATAATAGAAGATATTTGCAAATTATGTATTCAAAAAGGGTTAATATTAAAAATATATATAAAAACTCATACAACTTGATATTAAAAAATCCAATTAAAAATGGGTATAGGATCTGAAGAGACATTTTTCCAAGGCAGACATACAGATGGCCAATAGGCACATGAAAAGATGCTCAACATCATCATCCTCAGGGAAATGCAAATAAAAACCACAATGAGATATCACTTCACTCCCATCAGAAAGGCTATTACCAGAAAGACAAGAAATAACAAGTGCTGGTGAGGATGTGGAGAAAAAGGAACCTTTGTGCACTGTTAGTGGGAATTTAAACTGGCACAGCCACTGTGGAAAACTGTATGGAGGTTTTTCAAGAAAACTAACAATAAACTACTATATGATCCAGTAATTCCATTTCTGGGTATTTACTCAAAAAAAAAAAAAAACAAAAAAAAAAAAACAAAACCAAAAACACTAATTCAAAAAGATATATTCACCCTTATGTTCACTGCAGCATTATTCACAATACCAAAACATGGAGGCAACCTAAGTGTCCATCAATATATGAATGCATAAAAAAATGTGGCACACACACACACACTGGAATACTACTCAGCTATAAAAAAGAATGAAATATTGCCATTTGTAACAACATGGAGAGACCTTGAGGGCATTATATTAAATGAAATCAGTCAGACAAAGATAAATACCATATGATTTCACTTATATGTGAAATCTAAAAGCCAAACAAATGAAGAGGTAAAACAAAATTCACAGGTGCAGAGAACACACTGGTGACTGCCACAGTGGAGGGGTTTGGAGGTGGGTGAAATGGGAGAAGGGAGTCAAGAGGTACAAACTTCCAGTCTAAAATAATTAAGTCATGGGGAGGTAACAAACAGCACGGTGAGTATAGTCAACAATATTGTATTGTATATTATGTAACTTTTTATGGTGACAGGAAAACTAGACTCGTTATGGTAATTATTTCACAGTGTATACAAATATAGAATCATTATGTTGTTCCTCTGAAACTAGTATAATGTTATATGTCTATTACATCTCAACACATGAAAAAGAAATTTTGGTTTAAGG